>NC_052625.1:157922168-158223543 GCF_016161935.1 Mauremys reevesii
CAGCCTAGTGACAGAGGATGTGGAAAAAGCTAATGTACTCAATACTTTTTTGCCTCTGTCTTCATGAACAATGTCAGCTCCCAGACTACTGCACTGGGCAGCACAGCATGGTGAGGAGGTGACCAGCTCTCTGTACAGAAAGAAGTGGTTCGGGGCTATTTAGAAAAGCTGAATGAGCACAAGTCCATGGGGCCAGATGCACTACATCCAAGGGTGCTAAAGTAGTTGGTGGATGTGATTGCAGAGCCATTGGCCATTATCTCTGAAAACTCATGGTGATCTCGGGAGGTCCCAGATGACTACAAAAAGGCTAATGTAGTGTCCATCTATAAAAAAGTGAAGAAGGAGGAAAAATCATGGAGCAGGTCCTCAAGGAATCTATTCTGAAGCACTTAGAGGAGAGGAAAGTGATTAGGAACAGTCAGCATGGAGCCATTCATCACTACCCATTGGGCCTGATGATCTAGCCAGCTTTCTATCAACCTTATAGTCCATTCATCCAGCCCATACTGAGGGTGCAGTACATGCCATCCTCCAACAGTCAGCATGGATTCACCAAGGGCAAATCATGCCTGACTAACCTAATTGCCTTCTATGATGAGATAACTGGGTCTGGGGATGAGGGGAAAGCAGTGGACATGTTATTCCTTGACTTTAGCAAAGCTTTTGATATGGTCTCCCATAGTAGTCTTACCAGCAAGTTAATGATCTGGAGGATGGCGTGTACTGCACCCTCAGCAAGTTTGCAGATGACACTAAACTGAGAGGACTGGTAGATATGCTGGAGGGTAGGGATAGAATACAGAGGGACCTAGACAAATTAGGGGATTGGGCCAAAAGAAATCTGAAGAGGTTCAACAAGGACAAGTGCAGAGTCCTGCACTTAGGATGGAAGAATCCCATGGACAGCTACAGACTAGGGACCGAATGCCTAGGCAGCAGTTCTGCAGAAAAGGACCTAGGGGTCACAGTGGATGAAAAACTGGATATGAGTCAATGGTGTGCCCTTGCTGCCAAGAAGGCTAACAGTAGGGACACTGCCAGCAGATTGAGGGATGTGATCATTCCCCTCTATTCGACATTGGTGAGGTCTCATCTGGAGTATTGCGTCCAGTTTTGGGCCCCACACTACAAGTAAGATATGGAAAAATTGGAAAGAGTCCAGTGGAGGCCAACAAAAATGATTAGGGGGCTGGAGCACATGACGTATGAGGAGATGCTGACGGAACTGGGATTGTTTAGTCTGCAGAAGAGAAGAATGAGGGGGGGATTTGATAGCTGCTTTCAACTACCTGAAAGGGGGTTCCAAAGATGATGGATCTAGACTGTTCTCAGTGGTAGCAAATGACAGAACAAGGAGTAATGGATGAAATGGGGGAGGTTTAGATTGGATAATAGGAAAAACTTTTTCATTACAAGGGTGGTGAAGCACTTGAATGGGTTAACTAGGGAGGTGGTAGAATCTCCTTCCTTAGAGGTTTTTAAGGTCAAGTTTGACAAAGCCTAGGCTGGGATGATTTAGTTGGGGATTGGTCCTGCTTTGAGCAGGGGATTGGACTAAATGACCTCCTGAGGTCCCTTCTAACCCTGATATTCTATGATTCTATGAACAGAAAAAAATATTTGTACAGCTACCCTAACTTTTTGAACCTTATATAAAGTTAGGTTTTTGATCTGGGACACATCTGGGTCAGAATATATATTTACTTTACATAAGAACTTTAGAATCGCCATACTGGGTCAGACCAATGATCCATCTAGTCCCGTATCCTGTCTTCCAGTAGTGGCCAGTGCCAGATGCTTCAGAGGGAATAAACAGAACAGGGCACTTTTGAGTGATGCATGCCATGTTCATAGATTCATAGACTCTAGGACTGGAAGGGACCTTGAGAGGTCATCATGTCCAGTCCCCTGTCCTCATGGCAGGACCAAATACTGTCTAGACCATCCCTGGTAAACATTTATCTAACCTACTCTTAAATATCTCCAGAGATGGAGATTCCACAACCTCCCTAGGCAGCTTATTCCAATGTTTAACCACCCTGACAGTTAGGAACTTTTTCCTAATGTCCAACTTAAACCTCCCTTACTGCAGTTTAAGCCCATTGCTTCTTGTTCTATCCTTAGAGGCTAAGATGAACAAGTTTTCTCCCTCCTCCTTATGACACCCTTTTAGATACCTGAAAACTGCTATCATGTCCCCTCTCAGTCTTCTCTTTTCCAAACTAAACAAACCCAATTCTTTCAACCTTCCTTCATAGGTCATGTTGTCTAGACCTTTAATCATTCTTGTTGCTCTTCTCTGGACCCTCTCCAATTTCTCCATATCTTTCTTAATGTTGTCCCATCCCGGCTTCTGGCAGTTGGAGGTTTAGGGACACCTGGAGCATGGAATTACATCCTTGACCGTCGTGGCTAATAACCATTGATGGACTTATTCTCCATTACTTTATCTAGTTCTTTTTTTAATCCAGTTATACTTTTGTCCTTCACACCGTACCATGGCCAACAAGCTCCAGGGATTGGCTGAGCATTGTGAGAAGAAATATTTGCTTTTGTTTGTTTTAAACCTGCCACCTTTTAATTTCATCCAGTGACCCTAGTTCTTGTGTTATGTGAATGAGTAAACACTTCCCTATTCACTTTCTCCATACCATTTATGATTTTATAGACCTCTATCAAATCCCCCTATTAATCATTTCTTTTCTAAAATGAACAGTCCCACCCTTTTTAATCTCTCCTCATTTGGAAGCTGTTCTACACCCCTAATAATTTTCATTTCCCTTCTCTGTACTTTTTTCAAATTATAATATATCTTATTTGAGATGGAGAGACCAGAAATGTACACAGAAATTCCTTCATGAGGTGTGCAAGTAAACAGTTTTTTTTAATGTCACTGAGAACACTATAAAGATATAGTTCATGGCTGTGATACTACTGCTGCAAAATATGTTTGTAACTGATAAGATTGAAGTATGCAAATGTCATCTAAAGTCATGTGTATCCTTGAACAATATAAGTACATGCACATAAAACAAGTGGGGAGTCTTGTAATGTGGTGGGAAGTTTTGAAAGTCAGGCTGAGCCTGATCTATGGCAACAAAGAATTCCACAGATGACAACCCTCCATCTAGTTTGAGCCTGAGCTCTGTAATCTGTAGCATTTCCACTGAGTTAAACTACTGTAGTGAGGTACAATCAGCTAAGCAGTATCTGAGGTAACCGAGCCTAGCTCTTTTATAGAAAAGGAAAAGAATATTGAAATTGGCCCAAAATAGGACTGGTAGTCATTGTAGAACACTGGTATATAATGTACTTTCATCAATGCACACTCCAACAATGCATTTTCGACATAACCACAGCCTGAATTGGTGTGGCTATGTCTGTTTCTGAGGGTAAGGACAGAGGTTCCTGGCCAGCAAAAGATGAAAGAATGCATTTCTGACCATTTCTCCTACCATAGTCAGTGTGTAGTAATAAACACCAGTTACCTTGGCCACATGTGAACATATGCCTTCCTGGGAGGCTAAATGACCACAGTTAAAGGCTGGGAACAAGCTTTTTTCATTGGAAAATTGTGATGAAATTAAAAAAAAATACTTTCACCAAAATTGGCTGTGGAGATTTTCCACAGAAAATTTTGGCTTTCTGGAGAAGGAAGGAAGGAAGGAAGAAAGGAAGGAAGGAAATTTTTGTCCTAAAATGAAAATATTTTGATAAATGTTACCACCATGTCTCATAAAAGTTGTAGTCCAGGTCCCTCATGCTCTCATTCTTCTCTATAGTTAATGCTCCCTGGTCAGACTACATCTCCCATAATGCATCACAGTCTCTCCTCTTGGTGAGGGAAGGTGATCCTGATTTATTAATTTACATGGAACATAAGCCCCAAAGAGTTAACATAACACAGTAACTGTCCAACATTAAACAGTTTTAAACAAGATTTGGGATTTAGTATACAGAGACGTCAGATTGCTTAGTACCGTGGCACGCACACTCTTAAAAATCCTTTGTAACTGTATATTAAAGATACAAAGAAGAAGGTGGGAGAGATGTGTGGAGGGGAAAGTTTAAAGCATTGGAAATGTAAATAAGTAAAGCTTTCTTTTTAACAATATACCATGTTCCTTTCCCTTTAGCTGGAGAAAGTCTTTAGAGGATAAAAGACAGTAACAACAACAATGAAACGACCTTTTAACAGTCTGTTAAATGGTATCAGTGATGATAATAACTGTACTTTTTGGGGGAAAAGAGAAGAATTTAGTTGAAATG
Source organism: Mauremys reevesii (assembly GCF_016161935.1). NCBI lineage: Eukaryota > Metazoa > Chordata > Testudines > Geoemydidae > Mauremys > Mauremys reevesii. Next base: position 157,926,441 of record NC_052625.1, read on the forward strand.
GGCTGGGGCTGTTGTTTCTGTTGTTAAAGTCTTATCCCGTTTCCAAGAGGAAAGTTAAAATAAAAGCAAAGGGAGAAAATTCAGTTTCTGTCTCTGGCATTGACTTTCAATTGCAACCTCACTGCTGGAAAAAACATAGGCAAAGCACAGTCTTATCACCTACTCTGAGAACTAGCAAGCTTGTAAATTGGGATGTTTAAGGCATTGCTTTTAGCTGCTTCTTTCTGGCCACAGGCTTACAGCAGGATTGCCAAATATACTGTCTTGGCTGATTAAACCAGACTCTTATTACACAGAAGGAAAAAGGAGAGAGATAGGAAAGAAAAAAAAATAAGTTAAGGAAGGATAAGGACACAATTTTGGCGGGACAAAAATTCGCATGGTGTTTGGGATTCAGTCAGAGCAGATAGAGGTGGCAATGTCATATGGCTCACTCTCTTTGGCCAGGTCTGGTCAGGACATCTCTTAGAATCAGGCTGATGAAGGCCCAGGGTCCCAGGAGATGGTGGGGGTGGCAGCTATGATGGTGAAGCTCTCTCCAATAGCCAATTTTCCCCTCAAATTCACTTTCTTTAAAGACCCCAAAAGGGTGTGATAGGTGGAACAACAGTCCTGCCATTATTTTATTGACCAGGTGGGCCTATATGACAGGTTGTTCCCACCACACTTGTCCTGAAAGGGTTAATGAAGGTTGAGAAGGCTGAGAAACCAAAAGGCCACAGCTGAGGGGAATCAGGTGGCCAAGTAATCCTATGACTGAGTGAAGGAGCCCCCTTTCAGGAGGAACGAGCTGGACAGGGACTATAAAGACAGGAAATTGGCAGCCGAGGGGGATGCTAGGAGAGTCTGCAGTCACTTCCTGAGAGAAGGGAGGAGTGTTTGGAGTCTACAGGGCAAGTAGCCCACAGTTATTCCCTGGGATCATGGAGTTAGGAAACTGGCAAAGCCAGAGAGGGAAGGACAGGGCTCAGGGAAAGGCAATAAGTTCTAGGAATGAACAGATCTTGACTGCTTGTGAAAGGGTCCCTGAGCTGGAGCCTGGAGTAGAAGGCAGGCTCAGATTCGCTTGCCAACCACTGAAGGAGTGGGACTATGAGGTATGGGACTATGGGAAGAGTACCTAGTGAATGGGAAGATTGCTAGTGAGGAAACGCTTTGAAACCCCAGAAGGGGAAAACATGGATAGTGAGCTGGCTGGAGGGCTAAGCCATGAAAAGGAAGCTGCAGCTCCTGGACCAAGAGGGACCAAACGGTGAGACAGGGTGGGTGGCAGTCCGCCAGAAGAGGGTGCAATACATGGAAAAGCTAATCTCCAGAGTGTCCAGGAGGAGGTGCCCCCACTGCGGTGTGTGGAACCCAGGACAGCCTAGTTTTGGACACACCAGCTTTGTTTAACTGATTTCTGATTCCGTCCTTTTTTTATTTAGCAAGCATCATTTTAAAATAGTCCTTAAGTTATATCAGAAGGCTTTTTTTTATTGGGACTAATTCAGTCTGTCTGTCTCCCTTTCATACCTTTTCCCATCAATGTTTGTTGCTGTACATATTATGACCTTTTATAAATGTTCACTCACTTTTTACAGTTGAACTGGCAATTGGAGTAAATGTGTAGGCCCAATTTATCACAACAGTGCATCGGGGGGGGGGGGGGGGGTTCCTGACTGAAGTGCATCCTGGAAGATGAAATCCAGCTGAGGACGAGAGCCCATACATGGGGTAATCGCAATACAACTTCCATGAGGCACTGTTCTGCCTCATCTGAATAGAAATATATCTGGTTTTAGCCATAATATTTCAGTTATGAACATTATTTGAGTTATAGGGTGTTCACTTTGTATTGGAAAGTCAAAGTTTTGCACAGAAAGCAGACACTTTTCATGAAAAAAACAGTTTTGTTGGAAACTTTTGGACCAGCCCTAATCACAATTTATGGTAGTGCATCAAGGTCCTTCCCCTTAAAACCACATCAGTTCTATCAAAGCTTTAATGAAATTAAGTATGGATACAGCACTATAGCATTTGATTAACTGTTCTTGAGTTGGGTATCATCAGCATATTGGTGGCACTGCAAACCACAGGGGGCATCTCTTGCCATTTTTCTGCCCAGGGAAGAAAACATTTTTGGTATCTTCCCCCAGCCCCGACCTGGACTAAGCATAAAAAACAAAACAAAACAAAACACCCAGCCTATCGGCAGCAGAGGGAAAAACATGTGGCATGTGGCAACAACCTGTGGAAATTGACATTCTTGCTCACCTGCCTCTGGAACTGACCTCTGCCCATAGCATCACATAGTCTCCCTCAGCAGCCTCCTATACACACTGAATAAAAGTGGTGATACGACAGAGCTTTGTGGTACTTCCCAGTGCGGACCTTTAGTAAAGAGAAGTAGCTGCCCAGCACAACCTTTTTGTGAAATCTTTTTGAATGGAAAAGAGCAATGGTCCAGATCTACAAAGGGACCTTGGTGTTGCCTTTTGGGCTCCATGAAAATCACTGGAATCCACAGACCATGCTTAGGCTCCCTAGACTATGCATGGAGAGAGAGAGGCTTCTGAGAAAGGGATGCATTAAAGCAGCAGGCTAGGTGGGAAGCTGCCCAAATTAGCCGATCAGGGGTGCTGATGAGATGAGAGTGTCCTAAACCCTGCACCTCATGGAGTTAGGCATCCCTATTTGTAGTCCACAGTCAGGAACCCTCTCCTTGATTCAGGCACCTAAGATGTTGGTTCAAGAATGACTTGGGGGCCCGCCTACTATCTCAGGTTCCCCAGTTTAAGCTGTTCCATTTTGAATTACTTAATTAAAGAGTCATTCGGTCATAGAAAGAGAGTGTGAGTGAGAGTCCCTAGTCCGGTGATTAGGGAACTCACATGGGAGACCTAAGGTCCAGTTTTCTGGTTCTAATGACCATTCTATTATTTATACACAGTAGAACAACTTCAACAAGAAAACTTGAGGGAACCCTACATCAGGATATCCCATAGCTCAGTGCTTAGAACATGTTCCTCAGAGGTAGAAGATCTTGAACAAATCATTTTCCCACCTCATATGCAGGGGTGGGGAACTGAGCATGGGTCTCCCACATCTTGGGTGAGTGCTATAATCACAGGGCTAAATGTTACAAGGAGGAGACCAGTGCTTCCTCTGGCAGTTTTCTGTGGAGTGAGGCAAGCATCTAAGTCAATCTCACAAGGAATGACTTGGGTGCCTAAGCAAGTGACTGCAGGAGAGGGGTTCCTGGCAGTGGATTGAAAGCAAATATAGGCGCCCCCCTTTAGTTTGGATTTAGGGGTCTCTCTCTACAAGAGGGGCTGAGCTTAGCACACATCCTTCTTATCTGCACCTCCCACTGACTATCTTAGGTGGCTCCTGGATTACCTAGTCAGGACTCAGACGGCTTTTGTGGATCTCATTCTAAATTGCCTATCTCTCCCCACACTTTGTTGTAAAGGGAGTCTAGTGCTTAATTCAGTACTTTGTGGAAAACATTGTTATTCCTGTGATTTCCTAAGTGCTTAAAAGTTATGTGCTATAAGGCTCAGTGTCCCAACACCTAAGTCCCTTTGTGGATCTCAGCCACAATCCTTAGCCAACTAATATAAGTTAGAGCAGTGTGGGGACTGCTGGGACTTTTAACAGGCCTGGAAACAGAGATCTTCTCTGGGAATTGAGGATCCCCAATCAGCTTCCTGATTGTTTTCCTCCCACCTGTCACTGCAGCCATCATGTTTAATTACTCAGTGTTATTACTTAGTATATTAATAATTTAATGATAGAAAATAACATCAGTTATTTGTTTATCAGCTGTCTAAATCACAATATCTACTGAATGGAGTGAATGGTCACTGAGCTGTATGTGATATTTTGGGGGAGTTTGAGGTAGAAGCCAAGGAATAAAGTCTTGTATATATGGGTTCTTTTTTATTTTCTCCACAGAGATTAGCATGTGAATTAAGATGCCTTCACCCCCAAATAACATTTCACTCTACTTAAGCACAATTATGGATCACCAAAAGCTATGAATGTTATCATCCACTCAATATGCATGACACTATTTTAGATTCTCTCATAATTTAGTTTGAACTGAGTACATATTTCTCCACCTTTTGTTTGACATGCTGCTTCTCCATTGTAGTTATGAAGCCTGGGATTCCAATGAAATCAATCAGTCAATAATAATTCAAAATACTAACAGTATTGCTGAAAACCCAATATAAATTGGACAGGAAAGCAGAAGATCTGATGGAGGAAAAGTAGAAAAAAAGATCTTGGATTCTATTTATTTCAAAATGATCAATTTGAATTTCATATTTTGTTGGGTGCAGGGTTTGTGCCAGTCTCTGTGTGTGTTTTAACACATTCTACATCCCTTCATGTAAGATTGGCAAGGTTTGTTTGCTGAAGTTTGAATCTTAGTTTAGTGCAGCTGTACTTTTCATACTTGCTGTCTATTAAATTAAGAAGCATTATCCCTCAAAGACCTTTTTATAACTGTATGTGAATGTTTGAAATGCAGAACATTTTCCCACAGCCTTTGATATTGCCACTTAGAAAGTTTAAGAACTCCTGGATAAAGCAGGTTGAAATACATATCAACTTATACCTGTATTTCCTCTGGAGACTGTCAGTTGCAGAAGTGATGTGGATGTAATGCCCTTTATTGGTATTGTTCCCGTTAAATCAACTGTGGTTGACATGTCTCACTCTTAAAGCCCTGGTGGCATTGGTATTCTGTGTGAAGAAAAAATGACAATAATTGTTGTTTGTGATAGGACTATTGCTTTCCAGTGGAACATAACCAACAGCTTTAGGCTGGATTTTTTTCCTCCTAAAATATTCTCTAAAATACTCTTTGGTATGGTCATGTAGTAGTGCAGTTACTTTAGTGTCTACTGTTATTTGTCCCCTAAAGCTATTGTATTTTCTTAGGCTAAGATTTAAAAAGTTAACTGGTCTCAACCACAAGAAATGAAAACATTTATCTATACAATATAATTTAATTTGTCTACTGGCATATGCTATCACTTGGTGAGTGAATTCTTACACCTGGGGTTCATTTATATTCTGAAGATGATTCTAACACTCCTATTCTATATTCTGTTGCTGACATTACAATCTGAATTTAGAAATAGATTGTTATATATGCTAATGGAATTTATTTAAATGTCATATTGTTAAAAAAACACTTCTTCCTTTATATGACCTGAAATTAGAATTAGGTCATGCCTATATTTTTTACCTAGTAAGAAACAGATTGTGGCTGGCCCTTGTGTAGGTACATAGGCTAGGAGACAGGTTACAAACCATGTACAAAGGTTTCCAGATTGTGGTACATGTACCACTGGAATTATGTGAGCTTGATGTCTCACCAATTCAGATTACAATATTTTTTTAAAGGTGGTGGTACATGAACCAATAAAGTTTGGAACACCATTGTAATAACAATAGCAGTTCCTCTGCTCTCATAACTGCCCCCTTTGGGAAACCATTAGGATGCATGGTATTGCAAAAATATAGGAGTAGGCTGCACAATCCTGAAGGATGGGGCAACCTTCATGTTTGCTCTTCTACTGGGTTTCTAAAGGTTTCTATACAGCAATCACAGGTGTGATAACAGCTCATATAGACATATCCAAGATAGCTTTAATCTAGTTGGCTCATGTACCGATAGCACTAAAGCCGTGATAGAAAGGACTTCAGCACAGACTAGACATTTCAGCTCATATCCACAGTCCTGGGTTGGGCAAATTTGTGTACAGTAACTCCTCACTTTACGTTGTAGTTATGTTCCTGAAAAATGTGACTTTAAGCACAACGATATTAAGCAAATCCAATTTCCCCATAAGCATTAATGTAAATAAGGGGGTTAGGTTCCAGGGAATTTTTTTTCACCAGACAAAAGACTATTATATATACACACACACAGTATAAGTTACAAACAAAAAATTTAATACTGGCACACAGTGATGATGATTGCAAAGCTTGGTTGAGGTGGAGAAGTCAGAGGGTGGGATATTTCCCTTACTGCTAAATGATGAACTAGCAATTGGCTGAGCCCTCAAAGGTTAACTTTCTCACTCTGCAAGGTAGCAGGAATGTGCATTTCCCTTAAGTACACTTCCTTGTTAATTAGATCAGCTTGCTGAGACCACAGCTGCTGCAAGCTCCCTCCATCCTGAGCCCTGCTCTATGGAAGATGGGGTAAGTGGGGTGCAAGAGTAAGGGGGAGGGGAACACCCTGACAGCCCTCCCCTTCCTTCCCTCCCTCCCCCGCTGGCACAGCAAGCAGGAGTCTCGGGGAGCACTCCAAGGCAGAAGGCAGGAGCCACACATGGCAGCGAGGGGAAGGACAGCTGAACTGCAGGCAGATGCTGCACAGGGAACATAGGGGAGCGGGGAACTGATAAGGGGCCGCCGGTCCATCCTGGTTCCAAGCCCCCATCAGCTATCTGCAAGGGGCTGCTCCTCCTGCAAGCAGTAGACAAAGCAGGCAGCTGCCAAAAAATGTTAGAAGGGAGCATTACACAACTTTAAATAAGCATGTTCCCTAATTGATCAGCAACGTAACAACGAAACAAAGTTAACCAGGACGACTTTAAGTGAGGAGTTACTGTATTCACAAGTACTGTTTGGTCTGACTACTGCTATGCATTCTGAAATATTTGTTGTGAACTAATAATAATAATAATTTGATTCTCCAGAAAGTGTGTGCCAGTCCCTCCCTCCCAAAACCCATATACAGTGTTATATGATTTTAACATAACAGGACAAACATTTAAAATTATGAAGGAAGTAAACATTTATACCCACATGAGAAAACAGATGTCGTTCATTGTGGCTACACATACACCAATCATCATTCCCCTAGGTCAGTATGTGTTAAGCTTTGGTTTTCCTTGCTGTCCCTGAGCATGGAGTGGTAAGGATAATAATGCATCCTGTGATATGCTGTAGAGTGGAGAGAGAAGTGACCATGGAGTTCTCCAAGGAATGAAAAGGATGAATAGTCTAAGATTTTTGGACCTGTAAGTCAACCAACGTTGCAGCATATGGGTTTATGTTCTGGTGCATTTACTGCTCCTTGTCCTGCTGGGACTCCTGGGCCTTTTTCTTGTGCTCTTTCTCTATGCTGTCAGCCATGTTGGCCCTCCAATCCCTTTGTCCATGATCTGATACAGCAGTGGCTTGCAAGATCTTTCAGAACATGTCCTCCTTAGTCCTCTTCATTTTCCTTCTCATCAGATCAGGTATTCTGTGGCTGTGCAGGGAGTACCCGTCAATGCCACCATGCCAAAATCTGCTGATAAAAAACAGACAGATATACTACTGGATTTACATTTAAAAGGAAAAGATAAGTTTCAAAATGCCCTTCCCTTACTCCCATGAACTCTTTCAATAAGAAATGCTTATTGACACTTCAGCTTTGGAATGTCTCAGTGTACGGGGAGATTTTGGCAAACCAGTAAAGTGCCTAAAACCACTATAGCTTATTGTTAAAGGCGGCCTAGTCAGCAAGCTGTAAATTGGCCGGTCAGCAATCTCAGCTTGACCAAGGCAAGAGGGGAGGGAGTTTTGGGTGCCACAGCAAGGGCAGCTTGACCTGGCATCCTTCCTGATAAGAATTGTGTTGAAGTTGCTGATACATGCATTTTAAAAGAGCAGGATGTACCCTCAGGAATGTCTATTGGGGTCTCAAGGCTGCAGACTCTGGAAAAACCCACACCTGGTTAATCAGTAATCAGAAGGAGCCTCTTGCTGGATCATTGCAACTGCTTACTTAACAAGGTGTCTTTAAGGGACATGTCATTCTATTACTAATGTATAAACAAGGGGAAAAAAGCTTGATATAGTTGGACTCATCTGGGGACTCTTTTGGACTCTCTTTGGACCCTCCCTCTGGATACATCTTGCAGTCTCCACCGGCAGACAGAAGATTTGGCCACCGGAAGCCTGCCGCTGTGTCACTCGAGAGCCACACTCAGCTTTGGTAATTATCAAGGGTTGGGGGTGTTTTACTAATCTTGTTACGGACATGTGTAAGTGCTTGAGACTAGTAAAGTTTAGTTTTAAGTGAAAGCACTCTTGTGTTGTCCTGTTTGTGCCAGCCATCTATCGGTCGGTCGGCTGTGTCTCTCCTGATTTATTTCCTAACACCTTCTCACACAGAGTAAAAGTTACCAAGAGCTTTGGATTGAAAGAACCCCAGGTAACATCAGTACAGCACCACACTCCAGCCCCAGCCATAATAAGTATGTCCCACCATAGACAAGGGGGTGAAGGATTTTCTGTTGCATGAATTTATACAATTTTTTACCCTATTCCATGGATACAAGTATGGGGAATTGTCACTGAATATTGTCACTATTTTCTATGGGTGGTAGTGATTTTCTGATATTAAAGGTCACAAAGGCAAAGAGAACACAGGTGTTACTGGCATCCTGGAGCCACCTGGGCCCATGGGCTGCTAGGCTACTGCAATGGTGCCAGCCAAACTCATCACAGGGTGGCATGGGAAAGCATTCTTCCATGGAGGAAAAAATAAGGCAGCCATTCCTAGTAATTTTTGGGAGAGGATGTCAAAGTATCTGCATGAAAATTTCATTGAGATCTCTTAGGAGGATAAAAGGGACATTCCTATTCACACAAACAAAGTGCTCTGCATGCCTCCACTGCCAAACCAACTGGGTAATGAAAAGCAGATGCCAAAATGTTGTACCTCTAACTCTTCTTTTACAAGTAAAACCATGTGTTCTGCTAACTTGGGTATGGGCTAGTCACCATCTTTAACTGTAAAAATTGTAATGAAATATGTATACACAATTACCCGAGTACCCATCCCCTTCATCAGAATCATCCATGCCTCTCTGGTGGGACTATTTAAATTGTGCCAGAGTCTCAAACAGGTCCTGGACTCATGGCAGGAATCTCCCACTACATCTCTTCCTCCGCTTCTTCTCCCTGTTCATGGCACAGGTCTCTGTCTCAAGTTCCTCTGAGGTATTCACCGTGGTCTGTGAGGTGCTGCTGGGATCTCCACCAAGCATGACATAAAGCTCATTGTGAAAGGAGCAGACTTGAGGCACAGCCCAAGATCTCTTGTTGAGCTTCCTGGCCTTGTGGTAATCCTGGTGAAGTTCCTTCATTTTCATGTGGCACTGGTGCTGATCCCTGTTGTGCCCCTTTGCCTGCATTCCCCTTGCAATCACCTAGTAAATGTCCATATTTCTATGGCTGGATCATAACTGTGCTTTTCTCTCCACTGGCCCAGGAGATCCATTACTTCCTGTCTCCTTCAGGCAGGAATTCAGCTAGTACCTCTATGTGAGTGGAGTTGCAATGGTCAGTTGCTCACAAAGGTGAGCTGCTGGATGTGCTTGCCAAGGTAGGCAATCAGGAAAAGGAGAGATTGCAGGAGGTTGAAAGGGGAAGGTGGCTTGTGATTCTTTGACCCCTGGGCAAAGGAGTTTAAATTGTGACCAGAATGGTCACTATTGCAGGGACTGGGGCACTGAGGGAGAACTGCTGGAGAGGGAGTTTACAGGGGGAGTTTGCAGGGGAGACTAAGAGACCTAGGCAGAGGAACTGACAGGCTAGTGAAGGGAGTGGGTGGTGGTCTGCCAGTGTTCTGGTGCCTGCTGGGGGTTTGTTTTGTTTTGTGTTTCTTGGACTAACAGGTTTTAGGTGAGAAGGCTATGACCGATACAGAGGCAGCAGTGAAAGACACAATGAGGATGACTGGATGTGGAAGCTGCAGCATGTACATGCTCCTGAAGGGGATACCTGAAAAGAGTTTTGTCTGCATGAAGTGCCGCCTGATAGAGCTGATGGAAGAAAAGATCCGAGGACTGGAGATGCAGGTGGAAACTCTGGTAGAGTTTAGAAGGGGGTTTGAGCAGATGATGGAGCAAAGACATGAGAAGGCTGAAGGGATAAGCTCAGACTTGCAGATGGCAGCAGGACCAAAGAATTCTGAGGAGAGACTGCTGGGTGAGGAAAGTGGACAGTGGAAGCATGTGACTAAGAGAACCAGACAGAGGAAAAGACAGGCCAGTGAAGGAGAAATAGAGCTCAGGAACAGGTTTGAAGAGTTGGAAAATGAAGAAGGGGCACAGCAGGTGGTCGCTGAAGGTGAGAGGGCAGGGAAAAAGAGAAGAGCTGCTAGTCGTACAGGAAGAGGGGAAGAGTCAATGGAGACAACACCAAATATGAGCCCAAGGAGGATACGGGAAGGGTTGCGGAGGATTGCAAGGGTGAATAAAAATCGAGAGGACTTGCAGCTAGTGGGAGCAGGGGATAGACCGGAGAATCACACTGTCACCAGGAAAAGGCAGGTCTATGTGATTGGGGACTCCTTACTGAGAAGAATAAACAGGCCGTAACTAGAGCTGATCCGGAGAACAGAAGGGTGTGCTGTCTGCCGGGTGCTAAGATATGGGATGTAGACCTGAGGCTGAAAAGGATCCTAACGGGAGCGGGAAAGAATCCGTTGATTGTCCTTCATGTGGGAACGAATGATACAGCCAGATTCTCTCTGGAACGTATCAAGGGAGACTATGCCAGGCTGGGGAAGACGCTTAAGGAAATCGAGGCTCAGGTGATCTTCAGTGGGATTCTGCTGGTTCCTAGAGAAGGGCAACAAAGGTGTGACAAGATTATGGCCATCAACAGATGACTCAGGCAGTGGTGCTATAAGGAGGGCTTTGGGATGTACGGCCACTGGGAAGCATTCATGGACAGAAGACTGTTCTCTCGGGATGGACTTCACCTGAGTAAGGAGGGAAATAGACTTCTAGGATGGAGGCTGGCACAACTGATTAAGAGAGCTTTAAACTAGGAATTTGGGGGAGATGGTTGAGAGATGTCCAGGTAATCTCCACGCCGGAATTTAACATTGAGAGGGAAGAAAACAAAGTAAGAGAGGATACAGCCGGGGGCAGAAGAATGGACATAAGGAGGAAGGGTAGTGTAGATACCAGTCTAATAGGTGATACTGGTGGTAGAATGTCTGTGCCTAACCGGGTAAAGAATGTCAGTGAAGCCAAACGGCAAAAATTAAGATGTCTGTACACTAATGCGAGGAGCCTAGGTAACAAAATGGAGGAACTAGAGCTACTGGTGCAGAAAGTGAAACTGGATATTTTAGAGATAACAGAAACATGGTGGAATAGTAGTCATGAGTAGGTATTGAGGGCTATGTGCTATTTAGGAAAGACGGAAATAAAGGCAAAGGTGGTGGCGTAGCATTGTATATCAATTATGAGGTTAACTGTAAAGAAATAAAAAGTGATGGAATGGATAAGACAGAGTCTGTCTGGGCAAAAATCACACTAGGAAAGAAAGCTACTAGAACCTCCCCTGAGATAGTGCTTGGGGTGTGCTACAGACCACCAGGATCTGATTTAGATATGGATAGAGACCTCTTTAATGTTTTTAATGAAGTAAACACTATTGGGAATTGTGTGATCATGGGAGACTTTAACTTCCCAGATATAGACTGGAGGACAAGTGCTAGTAACAATAATAGGGCTCAGATTTTTCTGGATGTGATAGCTGATGGATTTCTTCACCAAATAGCTGAAGAACCAACAAGAGGGGATGCCATTTTAGATTTGGTTTTGGTGAGTAGTGAGGACTTCATAGAAGAAATGGCTGTAGGGGACAACCTTGGTTCGAGTGATCATGAGCTAATTCAGTTGAAACTAGATGGAAGGATAAAAAAATAGATTTGGAACTAGGGTGTTTGATTTCAAAAGGGCTAACTTTAAAGAATCAAGGAAATTAGTTAGGGAAGTGGATTGGAATGAAAAACTTGTGGATCTAAAGGCGGAGGAGGCCTGGAAGTACTTCAAGTCAAAGCTGCAGAAACTATCAGAAGCCTGCAACCCAAGAAAGGGGAAAAAAATCATAGGCAGGAGTTGTAGACCAAGCTGGATGAGCAAGCATCTCAGAGAGGTGATTAAGAAAAAGCAGAAAGCCTACAAGGAATGGAAGATGGGCAGGATTAGTAATGAAAGCTACCTTATTGAGGTCAGAACATGTAAGGATGAAGTGAGAAATACTAAAAGCCATGTAGAGTTGGACCTTGCAAAGGGAATTAAAACCAATAGTAAAAGGTTCTATAGCCATATAAATAAGAAGAAAACAAAGAAAGAAGGGGGACAGCTAAACACTGAGGATGGAATGAAGGTTAAGGATAGCCTAGGCATGGCCCAATATCTAAATAAATACTTTGCCTCAGTCTTAATAAGGCTAATGAGGAGCTTAGGGATAATGGAAGGATGACAAATAGGAATGAGGATATGGAGGTAGATAGTACCACATCCGAGGCAGAAACCAAACTCAAACAGCTTAATGGGACAAAATCGAAGGGCCCAGATAATCTTCATCCAAGAATATTAAAGGAACTGGCACCTGAAATTGCAAGCCCATTAGCAAGATTTTTTAATGAATCAGTAAACTCAGGGGTTGTACCGTATGACTGGAGAATTGCTAACATAGCTTCTATTTTTAAGAAAGGGAAAAAAGTGATCCGAGTAACTATAAGCCTGTTAGTTTGACATCTGTAGTATGTAAGGTCTTGGGAAAAAATTTGAAGGAGAAAGTAATTAAGGACATTGAGGTCAATGGTAATTGGGACAAATTACAATATGGTTTTACAAAAGGTAGATCATTGCAAACCAACCTGATCTCCTTCTTTGAGAAGGTAATAGATTATTTAGACAAAGGAAATGCAGTGGATCTAATTTACCTCGATTTCAGTAAGGCATTTGACACGGTTCCACATGAGGAATTATTAGTTAAATTGGAAAAGATGGGGATCAATATGAAAATTGAAAGGTGGATAAGGAACTGGTTAAAGGGGAGACTACAACGGGTCGTACTGAAGGGTGAACTGTCAGGCTGGAAGAAGGTTACTAGTGGAGTTCCTCAGGGATCAGTTTTGGGATCAATCTTATTTAACCTTTTTATTACTGACCTTGGCACAAAAAGCAGGAATGTGCTAATAAAGTTTGCTGATGACACAAAGCTGGGAGGACACAGAGAAGGACCGGGATATAATACAGGAAGATCTGGATGACCTTGTAAACTGGAGTAATAGTAATAGGATGAAATTTAATAGTGAAAAGTGCAAGGTCATGCATTTAGGGATTAATAATATGAATTTTAGTTATAAATTGGGGACACAGCAGTTGGAAGTAACAGGGGAGGAGAAGGACCTTGGAGTATTGGTTGATCACAGGATGACTATGAGCCGCCAATGTGATATGGCCATTAAAAAAGCTAATGCAGTTTTAGGATGCATCAGACGAGGTATTTCCAGCAAAGATAAGGAGGTGTTAGTACCGTTATATAAGGCACTGGTGAGACCTCATCTGGAATACTGTGTGCAGTTCTGGTCTCCCATGTTTAAGAAGGATGAATTCAAACTGGAACAGGTTCAGAGACGGGCTATAAGGATGATCCGAGGAATGGAAAACCTGTCTTATGAAAGGAGACTCAAAGAGCTTGGCTTGTTTAGCCTAACCAAAAGAAGGTTGAGAGGGGATATGATTGCTCTTTATAAATATATCAGAGGAATTAATATTAGGGAGGGAGAGGAATTATTTAAGCTTAGTACCAATGTGGACACAAGAACAAATGAATATAAACTGGACACTAGGAAGTTTAGACTTGAAATTAGACGAAGGTTTCTAACCATTAGAGGAGTGAAGTTCTGGAACAGCCTTCCAAGGAGAGTAGTGGGGGCAAAAGACATATCTGGCTTTAAGACTAAGCTTGATAAGTTTATGGAAAGAATAGTATGATGGGATAGCCTAATTTTGGCAATTAATTTTGGCAATTGATCTTTGATTATCAGCAGGTAAGTATGCCCAGTGGTCTGTGATGGGATGTTAGATGGGATGGGATCTGAGTTACTATAGAGAATTCTTTCCTGGGTGCTGGCGGGTGAGTCTTGCCCACATGCTCAGGGTTTAACTGATCACCATATTTGGGATTGGGAAGGAATTTTCCTCCGGGGCAGATTGGCAGAGGCCCTGGAGGTTTTTCGCCTTCCTCTGCAGCGTGAGGCATGGGTCACTTGCTAGAGGATTCTCTGCAGCTTGAGGTCTTCAAACCACAATTTGAAGACTTCAGTAACTCAGACATAGGTTAGGGGGTTGTTATAGAAGTGGATGGGTAAGATTCTGTGGCCTGCATTGTGAAGGAGGTCAGACTAGATGATCATAATGGTCCCTTCTGACCTTAAAGTTTATGAGTCTAACTGTTAGGATCCACACAAGTAATGCAGTGTCCACACTTGCATTGCATTGATCTCCGTAGGTTGACCATACCTTTACAATACACATTAGAGAATATCAAAATGCCAATATATAAATCCATGGTATATCCACACCTTGAATACTGTGTGTATTTTTGGTCCCCACATAAAGAAATTTTAGAATTGCCAAAAAAAATACATTAGAATCAGAAAATGTATAGAGAAGGGCAACAAAAATAGTTAGCGGATGGAACAGCTTCTGTATGAGGAGAGATAAAAAAGATTCGGACTGTTCATCTTAGAAAGGAGATAACTAAGGGGAAGATAGCAATCTATAAAGTCATGAATGGTGTGGAGAAAATGAATAGGGTGGTGTTATTTTCCCCTTTGTGTAACACAAGAATCAGGAGTCACCCAATGAAATCAATAGGCAACAAGCTTAAAATGAACAAAAGGATGTACTTCTTCACACGATGCACAGTCCACCCGTGGTACTCATTGCCAGGGGACATTGTGAAGACCAAAGTATAACTGGATTAAAAAAAAGAATTTGATAAGTTCCTGGAGGATAGGTCCATTGATGTCTATTAGCCAAGATGGCCAGAAACACAACCCCATCCTCTGGATGTCCCTAAGCCTCTGACTGCCGGAAGCTGGAACTCGATGACAGGGGATGGATCACTTGACAATTGCCCCTGTATTGCCCTCTGAAACATCTTGCACTAACTACTACTAACTAGCATTAACTACTAAACACTCCCCACTCTGATATCATAGTCTCAGAAATATGCACAAATGCGTCGCTGATGAAAACATATGCTATTGAAATGTTATTCAAGAAAGTGCACTATTCCTTGGAAATGAATGCTTTGTCACTTTTGTATACACTGTTTCTGGTAATTTTCTAATAGAACCAATACTGCTGTCTCTTCCCTTAAGCATTCATGGCATGCACATCCAAGATTAAATATAGGACTATGCTATGGATTTTTCCACTGTTAGAGTTGAAACAGCCCTTGTCTTTTTCTGAGTAAAGAATCAGTCTGAAGGTTTCACAGTGGGTCTTATCTGTCATCTTTAGTTATGGTCCTATTCATGTCAGCCAAATCACTGTGCCATAGCAGTATTTTGTAGTATTTTTCAGCAATTTATAACAATTTCTTCTATGACCACTGCTGCTGCTACTTTATTATCCTGTTGAATGCCAAGTTTCTGAAGCAGGCAAAGCCCTATTCCTTTTATTGATGATGCCATCACTCACCCAGTCTGCGATTTCAAGATATATAGGTAAACCCTGGCAACATGTATTTTGGTTCCATTTTCTCTGAAACATGGCATGTTCCATAGATCTGGGCTAGTGAAAGTCTGATTATGAGAGATGTGTGTATGATCTCAGTAACCTGACAGATAATATTCCTATTTCGGTGACATTGTATTCAGTAAATAGTTTGCTCTTAAATATCAAGCAACCAGGGAGAAGGGTTGAGCACTGAAAGAAGACACTGATCAAGAGGGCTAATCATTCCTCTTTGCACCCATCTGCCACTATGGTTGGAGGAAAGGGAACACCAGGGTTAAGAGAGTTTGTGTTCTCTTACCACCTGAGGCTTGGAGAAGGGATTACTGAAGATATCCAGTTTGGATCTTCTCTTCTTATCCCATTACAGTCAGGAGGAGAAGCAATACCCAGCAGCTAGAGCTAGAAGGACTGATCTGGGCTTCCCTATCACTGCGTGCCCTAATAATACTACTGCTCAGACTAAGAGATTGATTAAATCTACAGTTATAAAAATGACTGGGTATTTTCAGAGAAATAATTGAAAATATTCAGTTCATTGCATGCCACTGATGTTTGTTGTATTTGACAAATATATTGGATTCATCCATCCCTGCAGAATGCCACTGTGCACCAATGAAATTTCATAAAACTGAAGGAATGAATCTCTCTTGCATGTAATCTGAATTTAGTGTCATGCTCACCTGATTCTGTACAGGGCAAGAAAGTTTAATTACCACTGTACTATTAGTCAAGGATAACAGGAGAACACCCTTATTTCTTCCCATCACAGCAACAAAGTAGGCTGCACATGATTCTGCATTATTTTCAGGAACTGAGATCACATAAGACAGTTGAGCACATGCAATAATACACCTCCTGGACTTTTGAAAATTTAGCCCATTCTGACTTTTCAACTTCAATGAAATGCAAAATGTTCATATGAAAAGATTAAATTAACTTAAACAAATAGTATTTCCTTCTTCTCATATTTATTCTTGGCTAAGGAACTCTTCAATGCCCAACAGTATTATAGAGAACCAAAAACATGCATGAAAGGGCAAAATAAGACTAAGGAGTGATCATAAGCTCATCAGGTTGTAAAAGAGAGGCAGGATGAGTTTCTGAATTGTAAATAAAAACATAATAAGGTTTACCAAGTAGAATTTGTGGGGGGAAAAACAGAATAACTTCAGCAAAATTGAAGTCAGTGGGAAGGATTCAGGGGACAACATGGAAAATTTTCAAAGGTGAATTACAAAAAGCAGTAAAGGCAAACAACTATATAGTTTAGTATGATGTAAGAAACAATAGGTTGGAGGGGGAAATTGCAGGCTCATTGAGAAATGGTGGCTGAAACTGGATGATGGAGATACTGCAGGGAAATTCAACCACTTATTTGCCTTAGTCTGAACTGGGAAGTGTAAGAAAAATAAATACAAGAAGTAAAGATTTTTTTCCTGAGGTCAGAACACAAAATATTGCTGAAGCTAATAGTCATAGTAAATAAGATAAAAAGAAAAAAAAAGAGAACCTAGAAACAGATATATCGAAGACAAGGTGACTTATATACTATAGTTTTATATGTGACACAAGAACAAACATTTTTGAAAGAAAACAAACAACAAAACAACCATCCTCCCCATGAGAAAAACAATCCCTTCTCCCCCAAACAAACAAAAAGGAGTAGCAAAAGGCAACAGAAGAGAAGCAAATACAGTACCAGTACCCCAGTACTCATATTTAAAAAAACAGTCAAGGAAAGTATTTGATGGAGCAGAGGAAATAACTGTACATCTAATATCTGAATAGGAAAAGATTCTAGATGAAGGATCAAATAGTACACTTGGATGGGTAGAAAGCGATCAACTGATGGCATAATTTTTAAAGGGCAGATTATGTTTAACCACATTAATTAATCTTCTTGAAAAGTTCAAAATGACAAAGTAGCAAAATAAGCAGAACTCTTGGTTGTATTAAAGAGAGAGAGAATATAGACCTAAACAGGTAATTATGCTACTAGGAAGGGAACAGTAAGACTAAATCCCTGACAGCATGTCTATATGGCAACTGAAAGTGTCATGGCAGCACATGTAGACATCCCCAAGCTAGCTTTAATTTACTATCTAGCTAGTACCACAGGCTAGTCGCTGGGCAAACTAGGTCAGGTATATTTACATAGCCACAATCACAACTCTGATTTCATTATAGACATATCCATAGAAGGAATATTTTTTGGCACTGTAAAAGCAATCCCTTATTAAGCCAGCTACAGCTGTGGCTGCTTTCCCAATCAGTCCAGCTTTCAGAGCTGCAGCCCTCTCCAGGGCTGCTTTTACCATTGCAGCCCTCCCCAGGATTGCTTGTACCCTTCTAGGGCCGGAGCAGGGTGATCACCCCGCTACACCGCCCAAGTTTGATCGGTGAACCCTACTTCCCCCCAATGAACTTGGTTTCCCTTTGCACTACGCAAGGATCCTCAAAGACTCCCGCCGCTGGGTTGCCATTGGCATTTATTTCACCTCTTCCTGAGGGGCCTTATAGGTGACCAGCCTCCCAGATCTTCATATGCCACAGCTCCATAGCACCAGCAGCATCTACTTGAATTAGATGCTAGCTCCTGGTGCATGCTCCTGCACTCTGTTGAACTGCACACGAGACAAGACATCCACAATACCATCATCCAACCGTGTACACGTGCTGGGAAGGACAAGAGATGTTAAGGCTCAAACACTGTGACAAAAATTCGCTCACTAACTTCATAACCCTGAGTGAGGTGGAAGTTTGGCCTGCTATGTTGTCATACCAGAAACACACACTTATACTGGGAGGGCATTGTAATATGCCCACCCTTGTGTTCACTCAATACCCAGGTATGCTAATGTCTGTCTTGTCTTCTGCATGAGGTACCCCAAAATATTTTGCCAGGCCACCTGATTCATTCTAGTGTGAATGGAGCCACCTCGTGCATATGAAAGGTGATGTATTATTCGATATTCCCTTGGAGTGCTGCGGAACCCTTAGGTTCCCTATAAGCAATATTTTTTTTCCATTTACATGGGTGCTACTCCCCAAAAAGGGGATCCAAAATCCCAAAGTTAACCCTCCACCCCAAATATGCCACATGTGCTTTATTAGGGTAATTCCATAGGAAACCCTGAACACCTTAAGACTAACTGGCAATGGTGCCTGTACCAATTGGACTGCCCCCAGCTTGCCCCCCCCACCTTTGTTCTGCACCTCATGACCTGCTTCAGCCGAGCAAGATCTGTGGTTGGCACTTGACCCTCCCCCAATCCTGTTTTCCCCTTGTAATCGTCCCCTACCACTCCAGCAAGAACGGGCCGAATGGGTCCCAAAACACATCTTGCACACATGCTTGAATCTACAGGGGCTGCAAAAACAACCATTGTTATTAAATACTCAGCAAATATAATCATGTGGCTCATGCCCCTCCTGAGCTTTCAGGAAGGAACAGGCCACTATCTGTGTGAATTCCTGGTCCCTGTGGAATCATCCACTCTAACTATAGCGTGTGATGTGGTATGTTCCACCGGATCACAGTTTGTGTTGCTACCCTTAATCAAAACTGCTCATCATAATTAAACTAAAACATGCCCCCAAACGTATTGTGTTCCCACCTGATTATATACATATACTTAAACAAAGCTGGGCTTCTCTCTGAGTAAGTCTATACTGTAACACCTGTATAGATAAGGAAGGCAGCCTCCCAATTTTCCCATGCTCTAGGCACCTGTGGCTGCTTGTGCAGCTCCTTATTCTGTGTGCTCTGTCCCTTCTTACTTTCTGTCAACACCTCCCTGTGCAAGAGGGATAATATGTCCAAGTATTCCCCTCTCAGGATTTTATCTTTAGTTGTACTGAGCAGGTGAAGTCCCATCGGGTCAACCACTCCAGCATAACCATACTTGGGACTGACTGATGTGGCCTCCTTGGTACCCTGTTCCCCTCCCAATCCCCCCCAGGAAGCTCAGATCTATTCCAGAAGGTTATCTGTCTTAAGGACCGGTGAATTGACATGTGGGCAGGGGTTTCAACAACACCACTGCCCCCCCCCCCGCCACTGTTCCATGCAGGGGGTCTGCCCCACCTGCCTGTCTCCCGACTCCCAAACTTGTGCCCATGCTGGGCCTCCCCTGGAACCCAGGTCAGAGCCATTACCCACAGATGCCTGAAGTTGTTGCAAGTTTCAGTTAATCTTTGCATCACTGTTAGCAATTAGGCTGGTTAACCTTTAGTGTGAATTGTTTTAAATTAACATTTTACAAATGGATAGCTTAGTGTTGTTCTGGGAGACAAGCTTAATTGCTTTGCCTTTCTAAAAGTGTGAATGGTTTGATATTAAAACAACTCTATGTTCCTCTTATAAACTTAAATTCTTTGAGTAAAACTGCAAAGAATGAGTACAGATATCATGAAGCCATACTACTAATGTGGAATTCTTTTCTGAGCAAGCAAGTTAGATGTAGGAAAGAAGTAGGAATCAAGACAGTGTGTTGTCTTTCTGTAGTTTGGAACAAACACAATGAGTCAAATTGTACTCTCATTTATTCCTCATGAAACCCTATCATAGACAATGGGTACTTGGACTGGATTAAACCATTGCAAAATTAGGAACTATGATTCAGAACTAAGGGTATGAAGGACAATATTCCTACTTAGTATGGTAGATTATCTCTGATTATTGCTACAATTAATGGCCACAAAATGGTTATATTTCTGCATACCAGCATAGAGACAAATATAAAGCATGAGGAGAAAAGGAGCATGGCACAGAAAAATAATTGCTTTGTGACTTTACATAAATTATGCACATATGGCCTAATTGTCAAGTCACTACCTGCAATATTCATTAATGGGACTGGGAGCAATGGGTATTCAGCATATTTTAAAATGCATTTATAAATCTATAAGAAGGAAGTGGGTGAGAGAGGCAGTTGTGTTCTGAGCTGGTTTGTAGCATAGAGTACTTTAAAAACCCCATGCTAAAGCCACATATAGGAAACATAGCTTTTCATGAACTGCAGCATCAGAAAAAAGAAACCTACCAGCTGAACTATTTGATACCTCAAACAGCCTGGTGACAGCCTAGTGAATCTGGGCTGTTTCCACTTGGAAACAGAATATTTCTCATTGCAAGGAATATCTGTTTCTAATGCTAACCTCCCGTCCATTATCCACATGCCGGCAATAACCCAATCTTGAGGTGACAACACACTTCATATGAGGCTGCCTTTGAAGGCTATTTGGAAGCTGCATCTCATATAATTCAGAATACATCTGCTATTTACTTACTAAGAAGTGCCGTAGGGAGTATATTGCACTTATTCTCTATACACTGTGCTGGTTTCTAATTCACTGCAAGGTGCAATTCAAGGTGTTAATTTTCATCTATAAAGCCTATCAAAGTTTGGAACTGGCTACCAAGTCACTATTTACCCTACTTTACCATTATGACAACTGAAACGAGCTGGGGCACTTTGTTCATCTTTCAGGATTGAATGTCTGGGCTCATGATGTGAATATGTTGGCTGCTGAACACATACTTTGGAATTGCTTACTTATTACTTGTATAATGAAAGAACATTGCCTGGTATTACAGCATGATATTGAGGGGCAAGTCCTGGGATCTATTTCCAATTCTACCCCCAACTCATCTCCTGACTTGAGGCAAAGTTGCCCCTCTTTAGTGCTTTATTTTTCCCATATCTAAAATAAAACTAATCAAAGTCACTTGCCTCACAAGTTGTTGATGCTTATTTAATGTTTGAAAAGTGCTTGGAGATCTTTGCATAAGGGCACCATGAAAGTGTGATTATTTTGGTGTTCTTTTTACTTTGATTCCTAACTAGGTCATTAATTGTGTACCTTAGTACACATAGTCAGTGTAATATGAGTGAGTTAATGTTACTAAGACAACCTGTACATTTCCTATTATTTTGTTTCTAAAAGCCAAATCCATTCTCAAAAGGTACAGTCCTGCATGGTGCTAAGTGTCCCAAACTATTGAAACTCAATGGCAATTGAAGACGGTGAGCCTTTTGAAAAATGGCTTGGCATCTTGCAGGATCAAACCCAAAGTGACCCTGCTTATAAGTCAACACCTGCATATAAGTGACAACAGTCCCTGATCCTACAAGATCCATGTGAACTGATTCCTGTACCTACATAGATCAAATTTGCCAACCAGTTGTAGGATTAAGGCCTTAATATTACAATTACATCATTGGTTTACATTTCAGATTATATCGGGCCACATCCTGTTCCCATTTACCTTAGTTTAAATCTTGAGTAACTCCACTTAATTCTGTAGAATTATTGTGGATTTGAACTGGTGTACGTTAAAGCAGAATTTGGCCTATGTTATAATCCTTGAAAATCAGAGGCATATCACATCCAGATCTGAGGGGAGAAGAAGTTATTTAGAAGCTATCATGTAGGCTTGTGCACATAAGCATATATATGAAGGAGATTAAGAATCAAGATATGGAATTTTAAAAGGACTGTCTCAGATGGAAATTTCTTGGACTTCCAGCAAAAGCTCATTATAGCTCATTCCTAGTTGCAGCTGCTCACTCAGCAACATTTTATTTTGGATATGAAGCTCAAAAAATGCCTTTCCTCAACAGACAGATGGAAATATTACATTACAGAGAAGAAACACAAGAATTTTTTTTCTCTCAGAGAAGTAAGGAAACACAGCAAGTTTTATAAAATTCACTGAGGATATCAACTATCAACAGCAGCAGAAATGGCACAAAAGAACAGACATTAATCTAAATAGCTGACTGCAGGCTGAGTGATGCAAGACATTTAGAAGGTTGCAATTTTCTCAACAATATAGGTCTTCAGTAAGATCAAATTGAGTTAGAAACTGGCAGTAACTGAGAGGAAGGAGTTGACATGTTCCATCACTTGATTTAAATAGTAGCTTGGGAATAGTTTTTTTCCTGATTTCACTATCACTACTGACAGACTTCTGAATGACACAGTTATGAATAGTCTAAACCATTATGGACATTCTGGTTATTTCCAGCCTGCAGTTGGGAGGTGTGATTCTCAGGGTGGATCAACAGATTCACACTAACGTGCTAAAAATAGCAGCAGGGACACTACAGCACAGGCTAGCTACCTAAGCTTGGACTCAGGCGGGCTAGGATTCAATCAGTAAGCCCTTGCCCCTACCAGTGCTGCCAGCCTTAGTCCCTTCATGTCATTTCAGATGTAAGTGCAGTATCTAACCACAGGAAGCTGTGTTTTCAGATGTACAGGGCACTATACTATGGGTCAAAAGACCTTGGTTCTAATCATAACTTTGCCACTGTCCTCTTCTGTGACCTTGGGCAAGTCATGTTGCCTGTCTGTGCATCAGTTTCCCCACCTGTAATTGTAAATTATGGTACTTACTCACCTCTGAAAAGTAGTTTGAGGTCTATGCATAGAACTATCTAAGGGTACGTCTACACTACCCGCCAGATTGGCGGGTAGTGATCGATCTATCAGGGATCAATTTATTGCATCTAGTGTAGACATGATAAATCAATCCCCGATCATGCTGCTGTCAACTCCTTACTCCATTGCGCAAGAGGCGAAAGTGGAGTCGATGGGGGAGCGGCGGCAGTTGACCCTGCACCACGAGGATGTGAGGTAAATTGACCTAAGAGATGTCGACTTCAGCTACGCAATTCTTGTAGTTGAAATTGTGTATCTTAGGTCAACTCCCCCCCCACCCCCAGTGTAGACCAGGCCCAAGATGAATTGATGTAACTGCAAAATAAACTAAAATGTGATACTTTGGTGTGCTGATCATAGTATGTTATCATTTCAATATTATGATTAAGGCCCTATCAAATTCACGTCCATGAAAACTGCATCATGGACTGTGAAATCTGGTTTCCCCCACAGTGAAATCTGATCTTTTGTGTGATTTTACCTTATACTATTCAGATTTCTCAGGGGAGACCAGTGTTTCCTAAGTTGGGGGTCCAGACCCAAAAGGAAGTTGCAGGAGGGGTCACAAGGTTATTTTAGGGGGATCGTGGTATTGCCATCCTTACTTCTGCACTAATGCCTTCAGAGCTGAGAGGCCGGAGAGTAGCTGCTGCTGACTGAGGGTCAAGCTGTGCAGGCAGCACGGCAGAAGTAAGGGTGGCAATGCCGTACAATGCCATCCTTATTTCTACGCTGCTGCTGGCGGTGGCTCTGCCTTCAGAGCTGGGTGCCCAGCCAGCAGCTGCTGCTCTCCAGCCGCCCAGCTCTGAATGCAGCTCCAATGCCAGCAGCAGTGCAGAAGTAAGGGTAGCAGTACCGCAATCCCCCCTACAATAACCTTGCAACCACCCCACAATTCCTTTTGGGGTCAGGACCCCTACAATTACAACACAGTGAAATTTCAGATTTAAATAGTTGAAATCATGAAATTTATTATTTTTAAAATCGTATGACTATGAAGTTGACCAAAATGAACACTGCATTTGGTAGAGCCCTAATTATGATGAAAAAAGTAGTAATTTTAAAGTTTGTTAACAAATTGAAAAAATACAAATTGTAAAATGATTACTCATATTTAAATAACCTTATATAACCATGCCTGGAAAGGGGGGAAAAGAGAATTTTAATTTGACATAAATCATGCTACACAAACAGTTTTGTTTACAAGTTTACACAAAATCATATTGTTATGACCTTACAATAAGCAAACTCTCACTGTGAAGTAATTAGATGAAATCCTTATGAAGAATTGTTAAATGTATTAGTCAAATTAGAAATGAATCAGCTGTACTGCATTCTGAATATAGCTCCATTCCTTTTTTCCTTTGAAGAACAGTATTAATTTTGCAGCTAATTATGTGGTATCATAACTCTAAAGTCTTGCATCAAATTTTATATTCCTTTACTAATTTTAATTAAGCAAGCAACTGAGAGCAGATCTCAACTCTATGCAAAATAACTTTAAAATGGCTAGGAATATATTCTCTCAGAATATGCTTTTCAGCAACTCAGAAAGCCGCTTCTCACAAAGCATCAGCAAAATGCCCTTGGCAAATCAAAAATCTTCTAGTTGGAACTGGGCATCTAATGGGGGGAAATGTATTTAAAAACCATTTATTCACTGATGACAGGGAACAAATTACCAAATGTATTATTTGTGAATATTATATGATGAGCTCTACTTCTAATAATTCTTAGGATTAATAATGGACACAGTATATGCTCAGAACATGCAGATGGACTCCTTTGCAAATGTGGGGGCATATTCATAATGAATAATATGTTATGGAAATATCACTTCATACTACACATGAATTTGGATTTGTCAGGCTGACTGGAGTGGCTCATGACTGTGAGTGCCTACCTCAGAGCAGACTGTCAGAAAACAGGGCAGACACCCCAAACTTGTGATGTGTTCTATAATTTGTCACTGGCTTGTTGAAATCTAATGTGAACTATACCACTATACCAGTCTTACTTGGAGCGACAGACAATCCCCTTAGACCAGTGGTGGGCAACCTATGGGCCACACGTAGCCTGTCAGGGTAATCCGCTGGCAGATGTTTGTTTACATTTGTATGGACGCCTGGAGCTCCCTGTAGCTGCAGTTCACATTGTTATATTTGCAATTTGGGAAGTGCTTAATTTTACTTGTAGCCATAAATACTGTGATCTGACAGAAATTTTTGCTATTTTTGAAATGGATGGCTGGGACCAGAGGGGTGTGGAGAGCACCTGCCTGTGTGCTTCTCTCTCTTTCACACTCACAGTACAGCTGAGATGAAACTGAAGAATTAGACTTTGGGAATTGAAGTTTGATGTATAAAATATCTAAAATGTATATTTTTCACATTTAAATTCTACAAGAGATTTTATACTCCTGATTTTCTACCTATAAAAAGAATATGTTAAGGACAATGAGTTCAATTATTTTACTTTAATCATAAGAACTGCCATACTGGGTCAGACCAAAGGTTCATCTAGCCCAGTATCCCGTCTTCCAACAGTAGCCAATACCAGGTGCTTCAGAGGGAATGAATAGAGCAGGTAATCATCAAGTAATCCATCCCCTGTTGCCCATTCCCAACTTTAAATGGAAATTTTGCTGATTAAAACCAAGATGCTCACTAGGTTAGGGCCTGATCTAAAACCCTCTTAGATTACTGTAAAGATTTGTAATGACTTCAGTGGACATTGAATCAGGCAATGTTACTGGGACTGCTTCTATATGTTGCAGGATTTTCCATCATGCGCAAGAATTTGAACATTTCAGGCAGATTGACAGGTGCTATAATTGTGACAGCTCTGTGGATGTCAATGGAACTATGCCAATATATACTGAGGCTATGCCCTCTGATTCCAAAAGTTATTCTGTCTCTATCTATAATTACCATTTTTGTGTGTCTTTCTTGGCTTTTACTTGATCCTTGGAGTTACATGATCGGAATGAAAGTCTGGAGCCCCCAGGGTGTAAGTAAGAGGTGTCTTCTAGTACTTCTAGTAGGGCATTCTCTGTAAGGGTCTCTTCAGCTTTGGAACTCAGTCGTGCCACATCTTCTAGAACACTTCATGGACATCTCTCAAATTTAATTATTTAACAATGTTCTATATGTGTACCTTCCTGATTTTGATGTGCCTGATGCCCCTACATCCTTGGTAATTGTTTGAATTAGGACAGAGGTGCCTGTCCTTCTGATGGTTTCAGAGTGCTCTTCTATTACCTACTCACTTCACATCAGACAGTAGCTGCCCTTGAAAAGGAAGCAGTTCCATTGCATAGTCATAGTAACCATTATTTAAGAAGCAGCACTCACAGGTTATCCTTTTGATCTGGTAATGTTTTATACTCCGTTTGCAAGGGTGTAAATGATTATACATGATGCAAGACCATAAAAAAGAAGGCTCATCAGCCTTTCTTATGAGTAACATTGTGCAAACTCTGTTATACCAAAGATTGTTCGTCAGCTTCTCTAGAATACACTGGCAGACGTTTCAGTAAAAATAATAAATTTTTGAGAAATGCATTAAGTCTGCCTTTCTGACACTGGGTCTACTAGGCCAAGGGACGAGGGGAGCAGTTAAAACAGTGGTGAGCAAACCTACGGCCTGCAGGTCGCACGCGGGCCATCAGGGCAATCTGCTGGTGGGCTGCCAGACAGTTTGTTTAAATTTCAACAGCTGCCCGCAGCTCCAAGTAGCCACAGTTCACAATTCCTGTCCAATGGGATCTGCCTGTGGCCATGCAAATATAAACACACTGTCTGGTGGCCCTCTAGAGGATTGCCCTGATGGGCCGTGTGCAGCCCATGGGCCACAGGTTGCCCATCACTAGTCAATTTTGGATTGTAAAGGATTTAAAATGGAGAGGAAAAGGATGGTATAATTTCCAATACCTAATCTGAAATAAGCATGGTTGGACTGAAATCAGTGGGAGTCTTTCCCAATAGAACATAGGTTTGCAGCAGTTGGCTAACTCTTTGGTGTGCCTATGAAATATAAGATATGATATGATGCTGTTTATGTCTTGTGAAATGGGATTGAATAGGAAGCCCTGACACAGGTCATGGAATATATAATGGGTGGGTAGTGTATATATTTGTACATATATTCATGCATAAATGCATATTTTTATAATGTAGTGTTGTGAGGACTATGGAGTGAATATTTTCATTGTTGAGGTGATGTCTACTATGCAGGAATAAAATTCTTCCTCATTTTGGGTGTAAGGTAGGGAAAGATATAACTTATATGGCACATAGACAATAGAATTATATTACCCCTACATTTCTCTCTAAATGTCCTTATTTACAGCTGTCAAAACTTGGCAGTTCTATAAATAGACACCAGAAGTCAATTCATGTATTCTTAATTCTTTAGCAACTAGAAGGAACTGTTCTTTCTCTGATAGCTTGGCTATGATAGCAGTGATCTATGTTTCTGTATTCCTTTTTAAATCTTTTATTTCTAATTAAGAACACTAAATTATATTATCTGCATGCTCTCTTGCTACTTAGAGGGCAACATAATTGTCATATACACAAAATTTGTGGAAAGGAACAAGATTTCATTGTGTTCTATTTTTCAATGGATCACTGACTATTATGAAACTAAGCTTAATGTAATATAATATATTGTGTAAATCTGTAAATTGTGTAAGATTTTATGGTTATGCCAACAATTATTAATTGTTACACAGTGAAATCTGCAAAATATACAATTTTTATTAGCCAGCCTCCTGATTTCAAAGACAGACCTAAAGTATTCCCAAACATACTGAGCTGTGTTCGGTCAAGCAGTACATGGTGTAAGACATTAGATGAGGAAATACCCATGTCACCTTTCAACTTCCCAAGTCATATGACTAACCTGTAACTTAGATAAGAGGGTCCCTTCCCATGCTTCCAGCATATTCCGTCACACTCCAACCCCTATCTGTCTTGAACCACTACTTATTTGGTTGGGAAGCAGGCAGCCAAGAGCTGGCTATGCAACGTTTATGGCACTGGGGGATTTCCATAAGCCCCTACCTCCCCGTCTTAAAACTACAGTAAGTGGTGGGGGTTGTTTAAAGCTAGGTACCACCTTAGCAACTTTCTAGTCTTTAAGCTTTTGTGGGTTAAAAAAACACACTTCTTCAGATGCATGGAGTGAAAATTACAGATGCAGGCATAAATACACTCGCACATGAAGAGAAGGGAGTTACCTTACAAGTGGAGAACCAGTGTTGACAGGGCCAATTCAATCAGGGTGGACATGGTCCACTCCCAGTAATTGATGAGTAGGTGTCAATACCAAGAGAGGGAACATTGCTTTTGTAGTGAGGCAGCCACTCCCAGTTCCTATTCAAGCCCAAATTAATAGTGTTAAATTTGCAAATGATTTGTTTCTCTGCAGTTTCTCTTTGAAGTCTTATTTTGAAGTTTTTTTGTTGAAGTATTGCTACTTTTAAATCTGTTATAGAATGTCCAGGGAGATTGAAGTGTTCTCCTACTGGCTTTTGTATGTTACCATTCCTGATGTCTGATTTGTGTCCATTTATTCTTTTATGTCAAGACTGCCCAGTTTGGCCAATGTGCATGGCAGAGGGGCATTGCTGGCATATGGTGGCATATATCACATTGGTAGATGTGTAGGTGAATGAGCCCCTGCTGGTGTGGCTAATGTGGTTGAGTCCTCTGATAGTGTTGCTAGAATAGATATGGGGACAGAGTAGGCAACAGGGTTTACTACAGGGATTTGTTCCTGGGTTCATGTTTCTGTGGTGTGGCGTGTAGTTGCCGGTGAGTATGCTTCAGGTTGGGAGATGGTCTGTAAGCGAGGACTGGCTTGCCTCCCAAGGTCTGTGAGGGTGAGGGATCGCTTTCCAGGATAGGTTGTAGATCGTTGATGATGTGCTGGAGAGGTTTTAGCTAGGGGCTGTGCGTGATGGCCAGTGGTGTTCTGTTATTTTCCTTATTAGATCTGTCCTGTAGCAGATGACTTCTGGGTACCCATATTACTCTGTCAATCTGTTCCCTCACTTCCCCAGGTGGGTATTGTAGTTTTAAGAATGCTTGATCAAGATCTTGTAGATGTTTGTCTCAGTCTGAGGGATTGGAGAAAATGTGGCTGTATCTTAGGGCTTGGCTGTAGACAATGGATCATGTGCTGTGTCCTGGATGGAAGCTGGAGGAATGTAGATAAGTATAGCGGTCAGTAGGTTTCTGGTATAGGGTGGTATTTATGTGACCATCACTGTAGTGTCCAGGAAGTGGATCTTTTGTGTGGACTGGTCCAGGCTGAGGTTGATGGTGGGGTGCAAATTGTTGAAATCCAGGTGAAATTCTTCTTCAGGGGCCTCCTTCCCATGGGTCCATATGATGAAGAGGTCATCAGTGTACCACATGTAGAAGAGGGGTGCTAGGGGACGAAAGCTGAGGAAGCATTATTCTAAGTCAGCCATAAAAATGTTGGCACACTGTGGGGCCATGCGCGTACCCATAGCAGTGCTGCTGACTTGAAGGTATAAATTGTCCCCAAATCTGAAATGGTTGGGCGTGAGAACAAAGTCACAAAGTTCAGCCACCAGGTTTGCTGTGGCCTCATCAAGGATGTTGTTCCTGACAGCTTGTAGCCCACCCTCGTGTGGAATATTGGTGTAAAGAGCTTCTATATCCATGGTGGCCAGGATGGTGTTTTCAGGAAGATCACCAATACATTGTAGTTTTCTCAGGAAGTCGGTGGTGTCTCGAAAATAGCTAGGAGTGCTGATAGCATAGGGTCTGAGGAGAGAGTCCAAATTGCCAGATAATCCTGCTGTAAGAGTGCCAGTGCCTGAGATGATGGGGCGTCCAGGGTTCCAGGTTTATGGGTCTTGGGTAGCAGATAGAATACCCCTGGTTGGGGCTCTAGGGGTGTGTATGTGTAGGTTTGCTCCTATGCTATAGCAGAGAGTTTCTTGAGCAGATTGTGTAGTTTCTTTTGGTACTCCTCAGTGGGATTGGAGGATAGTGGCCTATAGAATGTGGTGTTGGAGAGTTGCCTGGCAGCCTCCTGTTCATAATCCGACCTGTTCATTATGACTACAGGATTTCCTTTGTCAGCCCCTTTGATATAAAGTTAGAGTTATTTCTGAGTCTGTGGATGGCGTTGCATTCTGTACGGCTGAAGTTATGGGGCAAGTGATGCTGTTTGTTCACAATTTCAGCCTGTGCACATCTGCAGAAGCAGTCTATGTAGATGTCCAGTCTGTCATTTTGACCATCAGGAGGAGTCCACATAGAATTATTCTTCTTGTAGTGTTGGTGGGAGGGTTTCTGTGGGTCAGTGTGGTGTGTTGAAAATATTCTTTGAGTCGGATACGGCAAAACAGAACTGTATCATGTTCGTGGAGGTGTTGGGGCACAAAGAGAGTCCCCAACATAGGACAGACTCTTCCACCGGGCTAAGTGTGTGGTTGAATAGATTAACAAAATTGTTGGGTGAGTTAAGGGTACCATTGTTGTAGCGCCCTGTGGCATATAGGAGTTTAGATAGTTTACTGTCCTTTTTCCTCTGTAGAGAAGTAAAATGTGCATTGTAAATGGCTTGTCTCATTTTTGTAAAGTCCAGCCACGTGTTTTTACATACACATATGAGTGCAGATAGGTGTAAGAGAGTGCATTGATTGCAGCTGTAAGTCAGCCTTCCCTTTTTGAAAATATTGCCACTGTGGTGAGAAACCACTTACCCCTCTATTTCATTTAGAAATGGCATTGACACAAGCCCAGAAGAAAATTGCTGTTGACTGATGACTCATTAAATGTAGATAGTCCAGCTGATCAGTATTCTTTATGCCTCATTCACTCACACAATGTGTGGGTAAAAGTAATTCAGTGAAGTAGAACTCGAATGGGTTTCACATACGGCATTAATTAAATGGATGTCTAAAAAATTAAAGAGGTTTCTGATGTGTGAAATCTCAGGGTTTGTTTCTACTCATATCAGTTTGATTGTTAATATGAACAGCGCCTTCTCTTGTTTTTTCATTTGTTTATTTATTGAAAGGCACTATTTTCTGCTTTTCTTGTGAAAGTCAGAAAATAAAGGACTGTTGGATGGGCTATTAAAGGTTGCAACTAATTGTTTGGAATTAGGGGTGCGCTACCAACATTGTATGGTTCCTAAAACAAGGAAAACTTTTTTTTGTGCTTCCCAGTGAACATCCCTTAACATTATTATAACTTATTGAGTGGTAAGACCCTGTAGAAATCCAAACTGAAATCTTAAGAGCCTTATTGCACAATGGCTAATTCCAAGTTTCTTGCCACTATTTTTATATGCTTCTAAAGATATATCCTCTGACATCAATGTTATCGATAAGAAGGTACTGGGAATGAGTTAAGGCATTCAAACCACTGAGAGCTGACTTCTGTAATCCCATGTTTTCCCTGGACAGTATCTGTTGTAATTCTCTGTTGAGCAGCCACTGGGTTTGTTTATTTCTACAGCTCTCCCAAAAGGCTCTTACAAATATTTTTTATCCCCTGGTTTTGTTTATGTATTTGTTTACAGATTTGGTTTTCTATTACTTTATGCACTGTATCCTTTCACTTTGTACACTGGAGATGCAAAAGTTTTCCACCTTCACTAAGTATTACTGATATGTCTTACATTTTTATAGAGGTTCCCATTAAATGTCAGCATTTCTCAAGTTATTAAACAGTGTATCTGAGATATTTTGACTGGAAGTAACTGGCATGACTGTGTAGTACTTACTGGCAAATGGTTATTTCTTAATAACAGTAGGAGTATATACCTTATACTAGCACAGAAAAGCCCCAATCAGGAATAAGAGCATTGTTATAGGATACATATAGGAAGGTATAAGGCTTTGTTCTTCATTGCCCTGCACCTTGGGGAGTCACATACACCAGTAAAAAGTGAATGTAAAGCACTATTAAATCAGAGTGGTAGTATTTTCTGTCGCTCTATGTGCCCTCTGATAGGTGTAAGTGACTCCATGGAGTGCAGGATAATGGAGAATCAGAACAGTAGTTCCTGCCCTGAAGAGTTTACAGACTAACACATCAACCCTGAGAATCACTGCATATTTATGCAAAGCTACACCGTCATCAGTGGGATTCTGCATGCCACCGGCAATGCATCTGTACACTGTAATTTGTAGGATCAGGGCCTTAAAAGACACAAAACTGACAAAGGGTGTGGGGAAAAGTATACTACATTCAAGCAGTGTAAACAAATTAATGGGAGTTACATGCCAGGTTAGTTCTGTGTCTTATTATTTTCCTCCTTTTAACTAAATAAACACTCAGCTTGTGTAAATTGTCATAGCTTCATTAAAGGCAGTGGAATAATGACAGCTTACACAAGACACCTTCTTGGCACGCTGCTGTGATGCTGGCAGACCAGGTACAGGTCTTGCCAAGGCTTTAAGCCTCAGCTGAGCAATGACAAATTCATTGCTGGAATCCAGTCTGTTTCACCTGCATGTTAGTATGGTTAATATGGGTTGATTGAACTTGTAACAATGTGTTTAGTGTTTAGACTTCCTGAAATGCTTGTAAGTTTCTGCATGCATTAATCTCACTTATATCTTTAGCACATGCTATAAGATAAGGTTTACACTTTTGCTTTATAATTGTAAAAAATATTTGCTCTTTAATTGTGAACCCAGGCAGGGAGATTGTCTCCTGCTCATCAAGAAGGGCTATCAAAACTAAACAGGACATTGTGGAACATCACAATACAAAGACTTTGTTAATTGCCCCCTCACATCATGAAGAAGCTCATCCCATCAGTTTAAATTCTGGAAGAAGGAAATAAAAATATCTGACAAGAAAATTTTTCGTCTCTTTTGCTGTTGGACTCTCACAGTGCTGGTGCTAAAAAATTGAAGCAGAGATCCCCATGGTCAACCTGGGTTAACCCTAAAAGACATTCAGAGTTGACAGACTACTGCAGCTCTGTCACCTTTTAAAACCATAGACTGTACCTCACTTGTGTATATATGTTTGCCTGCTTTAACCTTGTATAAACTCTCTCATTTCTTTTTCCTACTTAATAAATCTTTTTTTAGTTTATTACAGAACTGGCTACAAGTGTTATCGTTGGTGTGAGATCTAAGGTGCAAATTGACCTGGGGTATGGGGTAAGTGACTGGTGTCTTCGGTCTGGAAGCAACCTGAATATTTTGTGATCTTTCATGCATAGCAGCCCACTATCACTAAGTCCAGCTTTCCTGGGTGGCAAGATAGGTTGGACTGCCCCATTGGACTGTCTGTGACTCCATTGTAAGACTGTTATGGTGCTTTAGGAGTTCACATTTGTTACTGGGTTGGTGAAATCTAACTATAGAACACACAACCCATTTGGAGTCTCTGCCCTGCTTCTTGACAATCTGCCTTGATGTTGGCACCCACAATCGTGAACCATTCCAGACAGTATGACAGCTGCAAAAGCCATTTATTTGGCAGGGTTTCGGGGGGAAATTGAGGATATATTCCAGGGGGAAGAGGCTAAAGGGGTCCATTTTGCTGCTTTGATTTATAGTCTGTCAGTGTTAATTCATTATTTCTAAGCAATTACTCTTTGCTGCTGGTTAATTATCTTTTGCAGATGAAAAAATTGTTGTCAAAATCATTAGGGAACTTGGAGCTTTTTGAAGAGGTGGGTTGTTTATTGTTATTTACTCCTAAATAAATAGATAAAGAAATAAAATATGTTTCACATTTCTTTCCCCAGTATATTTTTTTTTTGTAAAGTGCTACACGGTGCATTAAGAGTTTTGTGCAGTCGTGTACTGCAAAGAATAAATACATGAAAAAGGAAACAACAGAACACATCCTTTGTACATTTTTTCCCCAACAGGCATTCTAATTGCTTTCATGAGACACTAATTAAAAATGAACTCCTTTCCCAGCATCAAATATGTGCTTGTAGCTCCCATGTTCTTAGTGTAATAGATGACTATGCTCCTCTAAGCCCCCCCTTTAGATAACATTTAAAGCAGAGGCAATTTCCATTTATGTCAATTACAATTGCCAGCCATGTGGGAATAAATTAGTGATACTCTTGTTATTAGCAGAGTGAGTATGTTGCTATTAATACTTGTGATCCATGGTGCATAAGACTATTAATCTCTTGTATGTGAATGCAGAAAGCGATTACTTATCAGAATTCTGCATGCAGCTCTGCAGGGGAAGAAGGTGATACAAGTAGAGCCGGGCAAACTTTTTTGACCAATTTCTTTTTTTTTCTTCAATGAATAAATGCAGATACAACACAGAAACATTTTGTAAATTCATGTCAGTTTCCCAAAGTTGTTGATGTGAAAAAAGGTTACTTTGATATATTTTCAAAATGAAACTTTGATTTTTCAGTTTTAAATTACTTTTTCTTCCAAAATTTCCTTTAATATATTTCAAAAGATTCAAAAGCATTAAAATGCTCAAAATCAAAATGATTTTTATTTCATAAGGTTTTTGTTGTTGGTTTGTTTGCTTTATTTTTTGATTTGCTGAACATTTTCATTTTAAGTTCATTTTGAAATGCTTTTTTTCTTCAACTTTTCTAAATTGCCAGCGACTCAAAAAAACCCAGCCCAAAACAAAAAACAAAAAATCATCAGTTTTGCATTGATTCTAAGACCGGAAGGAACCATTTTCATCATCTAGCCTGATTTGTATAACACAGGCCATGGAACTTCCACAAAATAATTCATGGATCATATCTTTTAGAAAAAAAACATTGAATTTTGGTTTTAAAAAGTTGCCAGTGATGGAGAATTCACCACAACCCTTGGTAAATTGTTCCAATGATTACTTAAACTCATTATTAAAAAAATACACCTTATTTCCAGCTTGAATTTGTCTATCATCAGCTTTGAGCCATTGGATCAGGTTATACTTTTCTTTGCTAAATTGAAGAGTGTAATTATTAAGTATTTGTTCCCCCTTCTAGGCACTTACACACTGTAATCAAGTCACTCTTTATCCTTCCCTTTGTCAAGCTAAACAGAGTGAGCTCCTTGAGTCTATTACTATAAGGCATGTTTTCTAATCCTTTATTCATTCTTGTGACTCTTTTGTGAACTCTCTCCAGTTTTTAAACATCCTTCTGGAATTGTGCACACCACAACTGGATCCAGTATTCTAGCAGTGGTCACATCAGTGACAAATAGAGAGGTAAAAAACCTCTCTGTTCCTACTTGAGTATCCCGTTTATGCATCTCAGCATCACATTAGCCTTTTTGGCCACAGCATCGCAATGGAAACTCATGTCGGGCTGATTATCCTCCATGATCCCCAAATCTTTTCCAGAGTCACGGCTTACCAGGATAGAGCCTCCCATACTGTAAGTATGTTCTACATTTTTATTCCTAGATATATACATTTACATTTAGCTGTATTAAAGCACATACTATTTGCTTCTGCCCAGTTTGCCAAGTGATTCAGTTATTCACCAATCTTTCATTAGGAGCACTAGTTGTATTAGGTTTTAGCTACTAAAGGCTGTGTGATAATGTTGTATGGATGAGTAAATGGTGAGGAAGAAAAGAAAGCCTAGGAGAAAATTAAATCATTATTATAGGTATTAGACATGAAGATGAACACCACACTGTGTATATATAAAAGTTATTCAGGAAAATGTTTGTTTCATGTGTTTGCTTTACTTGCTTCACTCCACAATCATTTTTCAGGTAAATATTTGATGTTTGAAAGGGGTCTAAGGCTATATTGACGCTAGTGAATATACATATGTCCATGTGCATGGTTCTGCCATAACCGCCTCTAGTGTCCACGTCTAA
This sequence comes from Mauremys reevesii, assembly GCF_016161935.1. Lineage (NCBI taxonomy): Eukaryota > Metazoa > Chordata > Testudines > Geoemydidae > Mauremys > Mauremys reevesii. The sequence continues at coordinate 157,962,279 of NC_052625.1, forward strand.
ACTCAGAAGCACACATCTGAAGGTGAGTAGAGGGTGAGTAAGCTAGCATGCCTGAGGAGTGTGGGTAAGTACCTGTCTCAGGCTGTGGCACAGCCCTGTACCATCACAACATACAGTGTGATTGGGGATAAGGGCTGTGTACCAGTCTCGAGTCTTAATAGTCTTCCACGTCATTCACAGAACACTTTTCTGCCTGACCCTTACCCAATCTATAAAGGTCTCTGGCCCCTCATTTTTACTGATAGTAGTGAGGTGCATTGAACACATTAGAAGAACTTTCCTCTTTACTCTTTCCAGATCAATACAGCTGGCTGTGGATCTAGCTCTGGGAGCAGACACGTGGCCTGCTGACCATATCCAGGTGCTGATCATTATGTGGTTGTTGAGCATGTCAGGCAGGGGATTTTCCATCAGCTAACCAGCTGTACAGCAATAGTTAACTATTGCCAGATTTTCCATCTTCCAAAACTGCATGCTTCAGAAAAACAACTCAAGTCAGGAAGGCAGATGGTCATATTTACTCCTTGAGGTTACTCACTTGACCCTCCCCTGCTGGTCTGTTAGTTGTGCTAAGGCTTCAGAAAAGGCCCCCTTTTAGCTGCTTTCAACAGTAAGCATAATAAATAGTATTCCAGCTGAGTGGTTCTGACATGTTACTGGGCTCCGGGCTATCAAAAATCTGCTCCTACACCCCTCGCCCTTAGAATCAGGAAGGCTTGCATGTGATTGCCACGGGTAGTTCCCCAATTCCACCAGCCACAGGTAACACAAGCACTTCTATCTAGGCCTTGCAGGCCCCACTCTACAGGCCTGTTACTCTACAGATTACTGATAGTTGCATTCTTACCCTTAAGCCCTCCAAGTGTCTCCCTGGAGGGTCCATCTCTTGGTCTACGGTAGTCTCACTGTATTCACAGATTTGCTGCTTCCTAAGAAACAGTGCACCCCAACTTACCAATTCCACCTCAGATCATTGTTCTGCTTTATATAGAGCACTTAATATGCTTAAAGTGAAATCAACTATACATTTATTTAACATAGCATAGAGACTCAAGTAGCAGCAAGTGGAAGTATTGAAAACAAATGGTTACATATAAGATAAAAGCATAATACATAATCTAGAGCAGGGATGGGCAAACTATGGCCCGCGGGCCGGATCCGGCCCTTCAGGGCTTTGGATCCAGCCCGCGGGATTACCCCTGGTGGTGCTGCGGGCCCGGCGCTGCTCTCAGAAGCAGCCCCCGGGCCGGGAGGCAAAGGGCTCCATGTGCGCACGCAGAGCCCTCTGCCCGCCCCCCCAGGGGCCGCAGCACTTCCTGGAGTGGCGTGGGGACAAGGCAGGCATGCAGGGAGCCTGCCCTGGCCCTGGTGTGCGCCACTGCCACCCCGGAGCCACTTTAGGTAAGCGGCACCGGGCTGGAGCTCAAACCCCTCCTGCCCCCCCCAACTTCCTGCCCTAAGCCCTCTGCCTGTACCTCGCACCCCTCCTGCACCCAACTCCCTGCCCTGAGCCCCTTTCTGCACTCCTGTGTATTCCAACCACCTGCCCTGAGCTCCCTGCTGCACCCTGCACCCCGTGCACCCCAACTCCCTGCCCTGAGCCCCGTCCTGCACTCCGCACCCCTCCTGTACCCCAATCCCCTTCCCTGAGCCCCCTCTTACACTCTGCACCCCTTCTCTGCCCCAATCCCTTGTCCTGAGCCCCTTCCTCCACATCCCGCACTCCACCCCCCCTGCCCTGGCCCTGCATACAATTTCCTCACCCAGATGTGGCCCTCGCCCCAAAAAGTTTGCCCACCCCTGATCTAGAGGCTATATGGAATTAATAAGATATTTTCATGTTTGGTAGATTATTGATCACCCAAAATCCTTGCAGCCCTTTACAGCCAGGTTGCTGTAACCCTGCTTTCATGAGACAAACACACTGTTAGTTGCCTCCTAGGTGAAGGATCCCATGTGTTTCCTTGGATCCTAAGTTATACCAAAGCAATCCTTTGTCTTTATTTATAAGCTGTTTGTTTCATACTGTAAATTTTCTCTTATGTAGATTTTGCAGTCTTTCATTCCACACTTAGTATGAAAATAGTCACACACTATGACATATACAATACACAATGACCAGACTGGGAGATAGGTGCCTGTTACCTCAGAAACCTTTTTTTCAGTCAGGAGGTAAGTCTCCTCCTGGTGACTGCTTTAACTCCAAGAATTTGGTATAGATAAATAATACCTTAAATATTATCTGGACATACATTTTGCAATGATTATGATTAGAGACCTCACACACTGCCCTCCAGTGAGCTATTATGGATATATCAAACCTGGGGAGGCGTCCCTGTAAGACCCTATTCATCCACGGTCTCCTCTGCCAGTTGGCACCAAGGTGCACAAGAGTCACATGCTCCTTCCGAAGTATGATTAAGGTAAGATGTTTTCAGGCTTGGGAGTAAGCCATGAGTCACAGCACATGGATTGGAATGGCGTATCAGTCTGAAAATACTTTTCTGTCTGTCTCACAACCCTCTAAATGCAGCAGCGTTCACAACACAAAAATGTGTAGAGAGACATCTTTATGGCTTGGTTCACATGCAGAAAAATGAAATACAATTCAAGTAACAATACAGGCATCTGCTACTGCAGTGAGTCCATAGCATCTCCTCCTTCCCCTCTACTTCCAAACATTGACCAGTTTCAACCCTGGGACTAGTGCTCCATAACAGCCATTAAGTGCAATTGGCATTGCTGAGAATGGGTTAAAAAAGAATGGCTTTATCCCCACTCTGACTCTATGCTCCATATTCTTCATGGAGATATGCTTATGATATGAATATGGCATAATTAAGATGTATTTTATGCAAGATGGGTCATGTGAGGTATCATTGGAAAGGTTATGATGTACTTACTATGATTATCCTATTTGTATGCATGTATCATTTCTGTATATGAGGTTGGCAATATTGACCATGTAACAATTAAAAATGTGTTTGCACCTGGGGAATGCCCACCAGACAAAATGCAATCATTCTGACTGGTTAGTCAATGGGCCATTAGGAAGGACAACAGGACTTTGAAGATACTAATCTCCAACCTTCCTGAGAATCTTCCTGGGATGCTGCTTTGACACTGCGGGATCATGTCACCTGGTATTGGACACCATCTGGGACTTCTAGTGTTTTACCACTAAGAGGAGGTGGGGGGTCAAACTGGGAAACAAAGGATTCCTGCCATATGCAAATCCTGTGTAAATTGGGGAGTGAGTTAATCTTGGTTCATTCTTAACTGAATCCCCACCCAGTATGACTGCTGGAGACATCTAAGAAACAAAGACAAAAGGGAAGGGAGGAAGTATTGAACCCAGGCTGGGAATGGTAGCTGGCCCGTGAAGGATACCTGGAGCTTTAAGCTGCACGAAAAAGCTGTCTGTTCACAAAGATATTCTGCAGTCTGCTTAAAACAACATTTAGGGTGAGAAATTACTATTTGTAGCTAGTTTCTTTAGTGTATTGAGCTTAGTTTGCATGTTTGTTTTATTTGCTCAGTAATCTGCTTTGTTCTGTTTGCTAAACCTTATAATAACTTAACATCTACCTTTTGTAGTTAATAAACTTGTTTTTTTGTTTATTCTGGTACAGTTTGTGTGGAGGGGTGAGGCAAAAAGCTGTGCATATCTTCCTCCACATTGAGGGAGGGAGTGAATTTCATGAGCTTACGCTGTATAGATCTCTATACAGTGCAAGACAATATGCACAGAGCTGATCTCAGTGTCTGTGTGCCTTTGCAGCTGGGTGTGTCCTACTTGTGTGTGTGTGTGCTTGAGGAGGCTTGAGGGTCTGGCACAGCAGGACAGGGTGAGGGAGCCCAGGCTGGTGGAATGAGCAGGCTCAGTGGGACCCCAGTACATCAGGTGGCAACCTGGAATGCGGGTGCAACCTGTCACACCCACCCTCTAAGTAATTGTTGATACGGTCATTAAAAGAGACTGAGTGCTCCCAATAGCATAGGTGTGTAAAGAAGTATGAACAATTATGACAAAAGCATCGCACAATGACTGCATTATAACTTGGCCGCCACCTTTCACATCACAAAGCTATCCTATGGTGATAACCCAGTGGAGGTGGCCTGTTATAGTTGTCTGTAATGTATGATTTGTTATAGAGAAAAAACAATACAGTTTATGACCTTCAGCTACAAGGGAACAAAACCATCAGAAAGCTATGTAACCCCACAAGTATGTGCCAATGTTCTTTTGCATGCTTTTCCAGCAGCTGCAGAGGGAGATGTCATCCTATGCCTCCCTGCTTTTCCAAGATGTGTGCCCTTATGGCATCCTTGGCCTGGACAGAGTTTGTAAACCAGACTTCTCCTGTGCCCACTCATGACAGAAGCACTCCCCTTACCCTCACAAAAGTATGGAGTGCTCAGCAAGCAACGGTTATTGGAATAGTGATAGCCACATTAACATCCAGATGGGTGAATAGTGCCAATGACCTTTCCATCTACCATGACCATTCTGTAGATATTGAATTGCTGCTTGAATTCCCTTTTGCCAGGGATATCAATGTAAGGATATGGCTTCATGAGCCAAGTTAGGAGCAAGTATGTAGGGTCCCCCAAAATAACAAATGGCACAGACACACCATACAGAACAATATCATTTTGGGGGAATAAATTTCTTCTTCCCTCTACAAATACAATCCTGATCACTTCAGTACCCTAGTGTTATGAACTTTTCCAGGTTTCCCACATAGAATATTAGGGTTGGAAGGGACCTCAGGAAATCATCTAATCTAACCTGCTGCTTGAAGGAGGACTGATCCCCAACTAAATCCCCAAATGGTTCCCTCAAGGATTGAACTCGCTGCCCTGGGTTTAATAGGCTAATGTGCAAACCACTGAGCTGTCCCCACACATTGTGTTCATGAATCTGCTTTGGTCTAATAAATCTTGCAGAGTGAATGAATAGTAACCTTGTTGGTTCACATACTCACTTGTGTCATGACTGACAAGTATTGAATGTGGACCCTCAAGGTTTATGGGAGCAGCCAGGCTCCAACCCTCCACTTGCTAGCCAGCTAACAATAGCTTATCTGGAACCTATGTGTGCATTGGCGGTCCAACTGGCAAAGTCCAGAGCAGCTGATAGGCCCATAGGCCCTACTTAAGCCAGCAGCAGGAATAGGAAGCTGTTTAACAGCTATGCTCCATCCTGTTCTGGATTGTGTGCCTCATGTTTCCTGTTCCCTGCTCCCCATTCCTGCTATCTGCTATCATCTCTAGCTTTCCCAGCTTCATTTCCTGGCATCCTGATCCAGCTTGTCTCCTATCATCTGACTTGTAGTTCTTAATCTTCCATTTGTCCCTTATCTCTGACCCCGCTGATATCCTGACCTGGCCTGACTCGGTTCCAATCTTTAGTTTGTTTCCTGATTCTGACCTCCCAGTGTCTTGACCCAACCAACCCTTCACTTCTGTCTCAAGACTACAGACTCTAGCTCTGGCTAATAGATCAGGCTATCAGTGACTGAGCCATAATAACTCACCCCTGCTGGAGGGAAAAGTATTGGGATTTGGGTGCCATCAATGGTCCCTGAACAGTTCAGAAATCCCATCCTTTGAAATCAAACTGTTATTTCTGGAACTTTTCTTATGGCAACCACCTGTGAGTAGATCTGTGTTAATTGCCTCACAGACCTACACAAGCATGACTTCAACTGTGAAAGTGGACTTTCCAACCCGAAAGTGGTGGACTGATAGCTGTCTGAGGTTGACAACTTCCATTGACTTCTACATTGGCATGATTTCCCTGACTAAATGTTCTGGTGCTGGAGGTTTGGTGCAGGCTCCTCACACAGCTCCAGGAAAGTCTGTTTCCTCTTTCTGAAGTTGTGAAGCCACTGATCATCCCACATTTCTGAAACAATATGATCCCACCACACTGTGCTCATTCTCTTGCATCAGACATGACAGTCTATCCACAGGCATACAGTAGCAATACCAGCAGTCACCCTTTTTCTACCATGGGAGCTGAATGACTTGTCATTCACCTAGGTGCCCAAATTCCATCCAGCATGTCACTGATCACCTACTTCACTGCATAAACCTTTGTCCTACAATGAGGTATAGGTGCAGTACCACATCATTATCCCATTGCTCCATGTCTTCCACCCAATTTCACAGGAGTGAGTGGTGAGCAGCAATTGACATCAGGAAATGTGTGAAGGTTGGGAACAGTACCAAAACACACAGAAAATTGGTTCCTAGAGTGTCTCCCCTAAAATGATAGTGCTAACATAGCATAACAGCAGCAGCAGTGTGGTTGTGGGTACAAGCACATACACAGAATTATATTTGTGTCCTTCACAGCCTATGTGGACACTCAGAATGTGTATAGGAATATGCACAAGCACATAAAAGGTCAAGTAACAAAGTATGTGTCCCAGTGTAGGCATAGCCTAAGTGAGACATGTGAAACATCAGATGTGTGCATCTTATACCCCCAAGCCCTATAGTCATCAGTGTAGTGGCTTTTTTAGAAACCCAATCACCCAAACAGATAATCTAGCAACTGCGATAAAATATGCAATGGTGATTTCAAAGACAGGTTCTGGGAACTCCTTTTTTGCAATTATATATTGGGACTAGAGTTGCTTGAATATCTCAAGAGGTAGTGTTTTTTAGCATGTAGTGCTCAAGATGTATTTGTGCATTGAATAGCACTTTAGTGAACTACTTCAACACAAAGAGCCTGATTCTGATATTACACAAGTTTTATACTAGTGTAAATCTTTAGTGGAGTAATTGAAATTAGAATGAAACTGTGTTTTTTGATGTATACCTGATAATATCACATTCCTTGTCAGAAAAGCTGATATTATAGCAAATGCAGACTTGAGTGGAGGATCAAGTAGACACCTTGGGCTTAAGCGGTTGTAGGGCACTCGTTTCCTTATCTCAGGCTCTTCTTTTCCTTTTATTAGTCCATCCTCATATTTTATAAATAGCTGAACACATTATACTCTGAGCTATAGTAAAAACACACCATTTTGACATAGTACGAGCAGCCTCCAAATGCTGGTGCTTTGTAGTCTACAACTACATGTTTAGAATTGTCGGGGAGAGAGGTGGGGAGGTCAGTTACCAGCAGTGTGCACAAGATATAGATATCAGATGGTCTTTAACTCAGAGAGTTTATGATCAAGACACACAAAGATAAGACCCACTGGAAAATGCAGAGGAAGGAATTAACATAGACAATTTTTAACCAATCAATCCCACTGGTGATGCACATTGGAGCCAAAAAATTAATCTACTCATATACCTTACAGGGTTCTAAATTAACTGTGTCAACTCAGCAAAGGGACCTTAGTGTAGCTATAGACAGCTCAATGAAGACCTCAGCTCAAAATGTAGCTATGGTCAAACAACAAAGATGTTAGGTTGTATAAGGAATGGGGTAGAGCAGGGGTCGGCAACCTTTCAGAAGTGCTGTGCCGAGTATTCATTTATTCACTCTCATTTAAGGTTTCGCCGGCAATACATTCTAAAGTTTTTAAGAAGGTCTCTTTCTCTAAGTCTATAATATATAACTAAACTATTGTTGTATGTAAAGTAAATAAGGTTTTTAAAATGTTTAAAAGCTTCATTTAAAATTAAATTAAAATGCAGAGCCCCCCCGGCCAGGACCTGGGCAGTGTGAGTGCCACTGAAAATCAGCTCGCATGCCACCTTCGGCACCCGTGCCATAGGTTGCCTACCCCTGGGGTAGAGACTAATAGAGAAAATGTGATAATGTATTTTGTATAAATTAGTGGTAGGGCCTCATCTGGAATACTGTGCACAGTGCTCGTCAGCCCATCTCAAAAAGGAAATTGCAGAATTAGAAGGGTTCAGAGTAGGGTGACAAGAATGATTAAGGACCTGGAAAAACTCTCCTATGAAGACTGATTGTTTACTGTTGAAAGGATTCTAATAAGAAGTAACATGATATGAGTATATAAAATAATGAATGATGTTACATAAAAAGTTGTTACAAGGAGGAGGGAGAAAAATTGTTCTCCTTAACCTCTGAGGATAGGACAAGAAGCAATGGACTTACATTGCAGCAAGGACGGTTTAGGTTGAACATTAGAAAAAACTTCCTAACTGTCAAGGTGGTTAAGCACTGGAATAATTGTCTAGGGAGATTGTGGAATCTCCATCATTGAAGATTTTTAAGAATAGGTTAGACAAACACCAGTCAGGGATGGTCTAGCTAATACTTAGTCCTTCCATGAATTCAGAGGAAAGGTCTACATAACCTCTTGAGATCCCTTCCAGTCCTACGATTCTATGATTCTATGCAGAGAAGGTTAGATGTTTAACCCATCTTATAACAGAAGGACAAGGGGACTGTCAAAGACAATAAAAAGTGGCAAATATAAAAATACATTTTTCATACAATGTAATTAGACTGTATAACTCACTACCGCAGGATGTCATTCTGGCTAAAATCTTAGCAAGATTAAAAAGGATTGGAAATTTACATGAACACTAATAAAACCCAAAGTTATTATGTGGTAACAAGTTTTGAAAGTTAAGCCTCATCTTTCAAGGCTTAAAATAATCTCTAATTATTAGAGTTTAGGAGGTGATATAATGTGGAGGGCATATTATCCAATACCAGCTTAACATCTTCTCTGACGTATCTGGTAATGGCCACTGTCAGAGAAAAGATAGTGGTCTAGATGGACCACTGACCTGATGCAGAATGGCAATTCCTGTATTTCCCATTTTTTCATCTTTGCCTGTAAGAGGTGCCCTTTTTGCATTCTTTCTCTAAGAGAACTTCCCCATACCTTCTTATCCCTCAATGCAACAAGGAAGAAGAGTATACTGGGATATTTCCATAAAAGTACGGTGGCATTGCCTACACTATCTGGGCATTCTGGGCACTTGGCATAAACTGGATTAATAAGAGTTGACAAAAGGCATTTATTCTTCACTGATTTTTATTCACTACTGAAAAGCCATTATGTAACTTCTTACATCAGCAATTCTTAATTAATCATATCAGATATATTTAGCCTCTTATCACAAAAGTACAGGGAAGAGGAATATTTTTCTGCTTTCTCCATGTGTCCCCCCGCTCCTGCTTGGAAGGGCTTGAAATCAGCCCTGGGAGAGGGCTGAGACTGCAAGAGGGCTGCTACTAGGAAAGAAGCAAGCCTTGGCTGATTGGGGAAACAGCTGCAGCTGCAGCCACGCTCCAATCAGGCCACAGCTGGCCCTATAAAAGGCGAGTGAGCCAGGAGCTGGAAGAGACTCTCTCTAGCTTTAAGAGGGAGGGACCTGGCTGCGGAGAGCTGAGAGAAGGTACCCGAAGTGGAGCAGAGCTGGGGGAAGGCCAAGGGAGCTGGGGAGCTCTGATACGGAAAACCCCCAGGCTGCGGCCTAGTGGAAGGCCAATTAGGTACTGGGGTTGCAGGGGACAGCCCACGGGTAGGCAAAGGCAGCAGGTCCAAACCCCCCTTGCCTATGATGAGTGGCTTTTACACTGCAGTCTGCCCCAGTGAGTGGGGGCTAGATGGTGACTAGCAGTAGCCCATGACTGAGGCAAGGTGGGGATAGAGGGTTGGGGATTTCCTGGGTGGGGAGATCCTGAGACTGCAGGGGTATTGCCAGGGGGCAGCACCACAAAGCCAAGGGCACTTGGTTCTGGGAGAGACATGGGGGTCAGCGGCAGTGGGATGTCAGCCTGCAGAGGGTGCTCCGGAGGCTAGAAACACTAATTCCCTGAGACGACCAGTAGGAGGTGCCGCAGGGGTGAGTCCCATCCCATTACACCATAGTATGTAGAAACCAGGGCCTGATCTGGCATCCCTTATTCATGGAAGTACTGCTACTGAAACCAGCAAGAGGATCATGACATACGGGTGCCACAAATTGCCCTGAACACCGATGGACTACTCCCAATATTCAGTATGCTCATCACTTCACATACTTGGCCCCCCTGCCAGGAATTTTTTTTTAAAAATCACCATATTGGCAGTCTTTACACACATCAAGCAGTTCTTCATTTTTGCATGGCAGACTTAAAATATTAATATATTACCTCTGGTTACTGCATCTAGTATCCTACAAATAACCAGGACATCGAATGTTAAATACTTTTTTAAAAAAGTTTCAAGTTGTTTCCAAACCTTCTGCTTTTTGTAAGTGTGCACACCATATGGTTTGGAAAAATCTGGACTTCAGGCAAGAAATGCAAAATTATAGATTTATTTCAATGAAAGCAAATTATTATATGCTAATTTTAGAGTCTTAATTTATAATTTTTGTTCAGTTAATTATGTGGGAAATTTACTTATTACAATCTCAAAAAGCAGTTTTCTTGAGACTTGACTGAGTCACTTCCAAGATAAAGGAATTATATTAATTCTAAATTAAAAATGAAAGTAAAACTGTACTTGCCATTATCCATAGATTGTAAAATTTGATAAAAGATCATTTAAATTCATCTGATCAGATACAGAGTAGCATTTTTTTCCCAATACATTCTAAAACAGATTTGTTTTATATATGTTATATATAGTTCTATTTAACAGCTTTTGAAAGTGCTCTTTAAGTGGACATTCCAATATTAAATTGTCCAAAATGGATTATAGTAATTCATTGCCACAAGCTGCACAAATATTGCAAATAATAATGGAGAACTACAAATCACAGCTTTAAAATAAATACCTACTGTTACCCCTTTTGACCTGAGTGGCTAGCCAAAAGTCTAGGGAATTGTAGGTTGTTCCAGCTGGGAGGAGAAATTGATGATGGAGTCAAGTATTTCTTTGATGCAATCTTGTTTATTTACAAAGAATGTACAAAGTTCTGATTCATCCTGTGTTCACGGAAACAAACAACAGGAAATAGACTTGAGGCTGTAAGGAAAGAAACTCTTATCTAGTACCACACCTATCTTGTTCAGGCTGTGTGCAGCTTCTTGCTCTGTCTGCTTCTCTTTCCCCCGCCCATCCCCAATTATACCCCCTACCCAACATAAACACATACTGAAAACAATGGCCAGCTAAGTCCTCTGCCCACATTTGTCTAATTTCTGCCAGATATTGTTTGGGAGTTGTGAACACATGACAACCACGACAAGGTCTAATCCACAGTCCTTCAAAATTGGTGGAAAGATTCTTCAGGGCTGGTTCTTGGGGCCGGCAAACAGAGCAACAATTTCCAGGGGGTGCCAAACTGCTGTGCTCCCCAAACCCCGGTTGACCACCTGTGGTGTGAGCATTTTGTTTGTTTTCTTCATTTTGTTGGCCTTTTGCAGGGGAATGGATGGATGGAGGGCACTGAAAAGGGTTTTTCACCCTCATCACTAAAATAGCTAGGGCTGTTCATGAGACTCACATCAATTTCAATGGGCTTTCAAGCAGGTTCTTATTCAGCATGTCACTGCTAGATGTTTCTTCTTCCTCAAACTGAAGTTTTTCAAAGATGATGGCCATTTATTAACAAGATCCCACCAAATGTTGCGCCGCTGTCAAACACTCACTAAGATGAATGAGCATTGTATATATACTCTAGGTTGAATTGAAATAAACAGTTGTTTAATGAAGTTTTGTTGTGTAGCAACTATTACTGAAGACTCAAAGTAAATGGTAAACCTGGACTAGCAGTTTTGTTTATCAACCACTTTTCAGTTGTGTGTCCCTGCTCTAAAATTAATGAACTTCCAGTGGACCACTGGGACTGCATAGAGTAAAAACAGGTACAAAATATATAATTAAAAATACTGTCAGAATGAATCTTATTTTCTTGGTGAGAATTTATTTGTTCACTACATTTTCACAGAGCCTTAGCACAGATGAAGCAGCTTAAATGCAAATTATTCACTTTCTTAAAATGGATATTCTTTGATGGGGAATGTTGTGTGTTTGAATTTAATAATATTTAAGACTGTCAGATAACAGGCTCAAGTGAAATTGTTTAATCAAATATTATCAATCAGAGATTAATACAGCACTGTATAGAATACAGAAAGCATTGATACATTACCACCTTTGGACTAAGGCAGTGTTTCCCAAACTTGGGATGCCGCTTGGGAAGCCCCTGGCGGGCCGGGCCGGTTTGTTTACCTGCCCCATCCACAGGTTTGGCTGATTGCAGCTCCCAATGGCTGCGATTCGCCGCACCAGGTCAATAGGGGCTGCGGGAAGTGGCGCGGGCCGAGGGATGTACTGGCCGCTGCTTCCAGTGGGAGCCGTGGGAGCCGTGATTGGCGAACCTGCGGACGGGGCAGGTAAACAAACCGGCCCGTCCTGCCACAGGCTTCCCAAGTGGCGTCCCAAGTTTGAGAAACACTGGTCTAAGGTATAGAGCTGGCATCTATGTTTCTTTCCCCTGTAACTGTTGGGATACCAGCAGTTTTTGCACTCTCCATGTAATTCCTAAAACCTCTGTCTTTTTATAGGGTATGAGAAAAAGAAATCCCTCTTTTGGAGTAGCAGCAAAGAATCCTGTGGCACCTTATAGACTAACAGACGTTTTGTAGCATGAGCTTTCGTGGGTGAATACCCACTTCTTCGGATGCAAGTGGTGGACTCCACCACTTGCATCCGAAGAAGTGGGTATTCACCCACGAAAGCTCATGCTGCAAAACGTCTGTTAGTCTATACGGTGCCACAGGATTCTTTGCTGCTTTTACAGAACCAGACTAACATGGCTACCCCTCTGATACTCTTTTGGAGTGTATTTATTTTCACTGCGTGCCCTGTTTTAACATTTTCATTAAACTTAATTATTTATGGAATTTCTTTTTGATGTCCTTAGTTTACATAATCAGTAAGGTAAACGGAATTTTAATCTGGTCACTTTTACTGTTTCATTCCTAGCAGACTGCATATGTACTAACAATTATTCTTTATCAACCACCCAGTCCATTCCAGAAAACATCTGCCATCACAAGTATTCCTTATTCATCACCCAGTTTTATTTATACTTCTGCAGACACTTTTAGTAGTTTGAAGGGATATTTTCCCTCGACACCTGGACTATATTAGTAAAATCAGGATAAAAAGCAGGATTAGAAAAGATTACATACATTCCATTATTGAGTTAATTTCCCCTCTATCCATTAGGTTCAAATGAAGGTCAGAGAATTTGTTAGTTTAAATATATGTAGGGCACTAAATATACACATGAACTCACAATTCTTTTATATGCATCTTTATTTTGTGTAACATACAAAAATCATATGAATTAATATTTAGTAACAGAAATGTCTGTTTGCAAATGAGTCCACAATTATGTTGCTGAAAAAAAGGGATGAAAAATAAGTAATTGCTGCTTTTTTTCAGAACCTATCATAGAATCATAGAATCTCAGGGTTGGAAGGGACCTCAGGAGGTCATCTAGTCCAACCCCCTGCTCAAAGCAGGACCAAACCCAACTAAGTCATCCCAGCCAGGGCTTTGTCAAGCCTGACCTTAAAAACCTCTAAGGAAGGAGATTCCACTACCTCCCTAGGTAACCCATTCAAGTGCTTCACCACTCTCTGAGTGAAAAAGTTTTTTCTAATATCCAACCTAAACCTCCCCCTCTGCAACTTGAGACCATTACTCCTTGTTCTGTCATCTTCTACCACTGAGAACAGTCTAGATCCATCCTCTTTGGAACCCCCTTTCAGGTAGTTGAAAGCAGCTATCAAATCCCCCCTCATTCTTCTCTTCTGCAGACTAAACAATCCCAGTTCCCTCAGCCTCTCCTCATAAGTCATGTGCTCCAGCCCCCTAATCATTTTTGTTGCCCTCCGCTGGACTCTCTCCAATTTATCCACATCCTTCTTGTAGTGTGGGGCCCAAAACTGGACACAGTACTCCAAATGAGGCCTCACCAGTGCTGAGTAGAGGGGAATGATCACATCCCTCGATCTGCTGGAAATGCCCCTACTTATACAACCCAAAATGCCATTAGCCTTCTTGGCAACAAGGGCACACTGTTGACTCATATTCAGCTTTTCGTCCACTGTAACCCCTAGGTCCTTTTCTGCAGAACTGCTGCTCAGCCATTCGGTCCCTAGTCTGTAGCAGTGCATGGGATTCTTCCGTCCTAAGTGCAGGACTCTGCACTTGTCTTTGTTGAACCTCATCATATTTCTTTTGGCCCAATCCTCTAATTTGTCTAGGTCCCTCTGTATCCTAGCCCTACCCTCCAGCGTATCAACCACTCCTCCCAGTTTAGTGTCATCTGCAAACTTGCTAAGGGTGCAGTCCACACCATCCTCCAGATCGTTAAAAACCTATAGAGGTTATGAGCAGGAGTCTATTTATATCACAGAGAAATCACATTTTTTTTGTGTTTTAGTTATGGTCAGGGGCAGATTTTGACATTCTGAGACCCTAAACTATGTCAAGTGTAACAGGCTCCATAATATGAAAAAATGAATTTATTATTTTCACAGAAAGGATATTGAATATATTATATTCAATATCCTTTATATTTTCATATATTCAAAGGCAAAGTTGTAAAAAGTTCAGCAGCCCTTTCTGTAACAATGACATCATGACAGAAATAAATTTTAGACAGATTCTTTGAACTAATTGCTTATATAAGTAAAGTAGAAGTAAACAATACAACATTTTAAAAAATACAAAATAAAAAATTACAGTCAGTAATACAATTACTAGAAGAGTTCTCAGGATTTTTTTTCTCTGTTGGGATATCTAAATTATGGAATTCCTTGTCTGAATACGCAATGAGACTTTTAGGGGACATAAGATGGCAATAGAGGATATAGGATGGGGATAACCCACAAGCTTAAAACTCTATTAGTTATATTAATATGAATTACACCCAGGTAATAAGCAAAACATCAGAAAATTGTATGTGGGTTGTATTTTTCCAATAAATTGAATTGTTTTGATTTTATAGAAGGTTATGCTGAATTACTTAAATTGGGTTCTAAAATTAGTAGCAGAAAGTTTTTATTGAAACCAGTAAAAAATTATATAAAGAACCTGTTTTGTTTTACCAGGCTAGTTCTGTGAATGTTAGGGCATGTCTACACTTACTGGGGATCAACACTGCAGCAATCAATCGGGGGTCAATTTAGCAGGTCTAGTGAAGACCCGCTAAATCAACTGCAGATTGCTCTCCCGTTGACTCCAGTACTCCACCAGAATGAGAAGAGTAAGGTAAATAGATGGGAGAGTGTCTCCCCATTGATCCAGCATGGTGTAGACACCACAGTAAGTCGATCTAACCTACGTCGACTTCAGCTACGTTATTCACGTAGCTGGAATAGCGTAATTTAGGTTGATTTACCCCCAAAATGAGGATAAGCGCTATGTTCTCACAGAAAAACAAGAGAGGATATACAATTTTTTTACACCATGAATAAGGAAAATTATTCTTCTTTTCATATGAATAAATGAAAAAATGTTTGAATAATTTTATTAGGGAAACACAAAGTTTATCCAGATTGTCTGAATTACCTGGGGGTTCGTTCAAGCTTGGTATTGAGTGAGGAAAAGACAGGCAGGACCAGGGTAACACTGAAAAGCCAAGTGACTGCGTTTATTTAGGGGATGATTACAACTTGGGCTGGGGGAGTAGGCAACTTTGGCTGGGATGGTATCAAAAGTACAAACACACCCCAAAACACAGTAATAATACACTTTATACTGCTCACCACACCACACCAAATAGGCAGACACACAAATTACACAAGATAGGAATCGGGTTCGTCAGAGCGATGCCCGGTGCAAACACAGAAAAGAGACCCACAGGCCACTGCCTCAGCCACCCTTGCTTTCACACAGAGGGTAAACCCAGAGTGTGGTGCGGCTGCAGCTGGGCAGATTCCACTCACTCAGACCGCGGGGACTGGACCCCCTTGGTCAGCTACCCTCTAAGTAGAGGCAGCTCCCCAGTTAAACACACACACACTGGACACAGACAGAGCAGTGATTCAAACACATAAAGCAGTTTGCAATTAACAATTCAATAACAAGTAGAACAATTATACAAGCTAGCTAAGCAATTGTGCAATTCTGAGCTCACTAATACAATCCTGATATCCTGAGTAGATATTTGGTACCAAGTTAGGGAGGGGAAAAATAAGAGGCTAGATAAGCTAACTGTCAGATATCAAAAAGCAAATACCACATTCCAGGCGCAGCTGACCAGCAGAACAGACACAAGAAGCATGACGAGCTGACAGGGATCGGGTCCAAACGACAACGAATCCAAACAATACGACACGAGTGCACTTTACCGGGAGGAGACCCTGGCCGAACGAGTGATCAGGTCCTTCAGCTAACACGCGGATGCTCCACACAAATTTGGGGGGGAAACCTAGTTTTATAGAACAGGTCTCACTCCCTCGTGTCAGTATCTGATTGGCTCCCTGGTCCCTCCTCCCTTCAGGTTTCGAGCTGTTGCCACCCCACGTCGGAAGGATTTGCACACGGCACACTGGAGTATCTGGGCAGAATTTGGTCTCTGTATACAGTACTCTGGAGTTGCTGGGCAGAACTAGCCTGACCTCCAGACGACCGACCCAAAAAAAACAGGTTGCCGGGCAGAATCAGGCCTTCATACACAGAACTAGCCTGACCTTTAGACGGCCCAAAAGAAAAAAAAACAGGAAAGTACACACAGCACTTTAGTGTTGCTGGGCAGGATTAGGTCTCTGCCCTCTTCTGTGCAACAAGAACCTGGTACAAGATGGAGGCTGCCTTGTCCTTTTAACAGGACAAGATGGCCGTGGACCGACAATTGGCCATACAGAGCCATAACTATGCATCGGATTGCGACACAGATTATATATAAAATATACTTACAAATGTTTATTCCGATTTAATTTTCGCTATGAATCAATGAATTGTTGGGATTTTTCTTTTCCCATAATATAAAAATACGTGTTATGCATATGATATGTGATTTATAAGTCTATATAAGAATTTTTACATAACATTATCTATAATAAAACATTATCTTGCGCGTTTCAAACCCACCAAGCAGAAAAAACTAGTCTTTTTCTAGGTAGACATCTCTCTTTGCATTTCTCTATCCTCTGTCTCCCCCAGGACCACTAATTAATCTTGAGTAAACACCTTGGACAAACAGTGACAACAAGGTATATGTGCAAAAGAGAGAGAAAGAATTTACCAGAAAAAAGTCTAGTAATCTCAAGACAGTCATTGAGAAAATGGAAAAACTAGCCTATATTCAAGCAAATATAATCAATATTATAGGCTTTAATAGCCTATAAATCATATATGCTCATAGTTTGAAATAACTTTCTCACCAAGCAGGGGCAGCTCTAGGTATTTTGCCGCCCCAAGCACTGCAGGCAGGCTGCCCTCGGCGGCTTGCCTGCAGGAGGTCCCCAGTCCCGCAGATTCGGCGGCAGCCTGCAGGAGGTCCGCCAAAGCCGCGGGACCAGTGGACTCTCCTCAGGCATGCCGCTGAAGGCAACCTGCCTGCCGCCCTTGCAGTGACCGGCAGAGCGCCCCCTGTGGCTTGCCGACCCAGGCACGCACTTAGCATGCTGGTGCCTGGAGCCGCCCCTGTCACCAAGTACTCAGAATATTTTGATATATATGTATATCTTCTTTCACTTGTCTCAAAACCCTCTATATATCCTTTCGTCAGCGCTCTGATATTTACTGTGAAGGTTCCCGAAACTGATGGAGGGCAGCCAACACAAATTTATCCTCCTTAAGATCCACTAGACCCAAGTCCATAAGACAATCACCTGCAAATTCAGTCATGCAAAGCATGGATAGCTCATGAAGCAGAAAGCAGCGTGTGCACTAAAATTCACAATTGAACATATGTTCAGATCAAAAGAAGAAAGAACACAATAACGTAGGAGTATGAGTGTGGCAGGATTGCTTCATGACACTGCCATCTCTGACCTCATATTTTTCCTGATATTTATCGGCAGTGAGATTATTTATTTGTTTAAATAAGTTATGAAGGCACAGTCAGAATTTTACCAGTAACAGCTGGCCAACAAAACACTGTCTTAGGAGACTGGTAGCAGATTTACTCATAGAAATACTAATTTTACAAGTGCAATTATCATTTTTTCCTCAGCCCTGGCCTCCTGTCTGTCAATAATGAACAATTAGTGAAGGGTAAGGGTAGGGTAAGGAAATTTGTGTAGTCAGATGTGTATATTTTTGTCATATTTGAACAAAAATGTCTATATTTAGAGAGAATCTTTTTCCCATATCTCCTTTATTTATCAATGGATTTTGATAAAATTTGAAATAGAGTAATTTTTTTTCTTTATTAGAGGCACGTCATATTGTGAGGCCCTAAAATGTAGTTTAGTTAGTTTATACCTTAATCTGGCTCTGGTCATGGCATAAATAGCAAATTTCTCAGATGTGTTACCCATCCAAGAAATTTGCTATTTATGCCATGAACAACTCACAAAAAATCTGTGATTTCCCTGCAGCATTTCTGAAACTGGGGGCCCCAACCCAGAAGGGAGTTGCAAACATATTAGGGGGTCAATATATTGCCACCCTTACTTCTCTGCTGCTGCTGGCAGCAGTGCTGCATTCAGAGCTGGGTGCCCAGGCAGCAGTTACTGCTCTCCAGTCTGCCTTCAGAGCTGGGCAGCCAGAGATCAGATTTCATGGGGGAGGCCATATTTCATGAGGGAAACCTGATTTCATGCTCCATGACACTATTTTCACGGCTGCAAAATCGGTAGATCCCTAGTTGTGAATGGAGATGGATGGGAAATGGTTTTCCCATCCTGTGAACATTTAAGATTAAAAAAAAAAGTTTTTCAGTTTCAGTTTAAGTTTTTGAATTATTTTTTTTTCTGAAAATTTTGATAATTTAAAAAAAATCATATAAAAACAAGTGACATTTTTCAATCAAGTCTGCCTAGTACCTTTCAGGTTTAAACTCTTAATCTGGACTTAATGTAACATTATATTGACACACATTTTCTGTGAATTATGACACTATTAGCGACTAATAGTGACACTGGCATAATTACGTCAACATATGCTGCCTCATGTCCACCTAACTCTGGAGTGTAGACCAGGCCTTAGTTTCCGCTAAATCACAAACACCACCTCAGATGTGAGACTTTGGGTCCTGCTTTCGTCCCTCCTTCTTGTGTGTCCTTTTCCTTCCCCACCTTATTTATTCCCTTTTCTGTCCCTCTCCTTTCAACTTCTCTTTAATAAGTCTTTCTCAGCAGCCAAGACTGTATATTGTTTAACACTTCTGTAAGACTGTGACCAAAGAGGCAGCTAAAATCAATACCCTAAATAGACCCAATACTGATAGACGATTGCCAGGTCTCAGAGAGGCTAATCAAACCATGTCCTATACCTGTGTTTTTCCAGCAGTGAAGCTACAATTGAGAGTCAACATATAATCAAAAGCTGCATTTTCTGTGCTTACTGTTCCTTTCCATACCCTCTTGTTTCTGTTTCCCTTTTCTTTTAAGAAATGGGATCAGACTTTAACAACAAATGGGCTCCAGCCCATCTCCACTAGCTTCTCTTTTCCTCAAAAAGGACAAATCTTACCACTTTTAAAGCCATCTATAAGACTGTCAAAGGGAGGCAGGTTTATTCTAAAATCTGTCTCCAGCTAAATGGAAAGGGAAAAAGCGATATTGTTAAATTGAAAGTCTTATTTAATACTTTATATTTCAGATGCCTTAACTGTATCTTTAATAAAAATTTTAAAGATCTCTTTAATACTGTGGTGTAATAGACTCCTTGGTAGGTTAGGTTGCCTAGTGGTTAGTGTACCTAATGCCCCACCCTTCTCAGTGGGCAAACCTTACAGTCCTGGTCCTCTTTTGCTCAGAGGTGCAGTGGCAGGGGAGCCCAGGCCCACCCACTCCACCAACCCAGGGTCCTAGGATGGTCAACGGTGTTTGGCCCCCAAAGGTGCCCTCTGAGTTACCCTCCTTGGGTCACTTCCTACTGTTGCTTTTCTCTCCCAGCTTTCAGTTCTACATAAGGTGAAAAGAAAAAAAAGGGTAACCAAATCATCAGCCCCAAGCAATGTCAGCATATAGTCTCACTGCTCTCAGGGAGGCTTCTCCAGCACCCTTGTCAGGAGCTTTGATAAGTCTGTCCTCCTCCCGAGCCTTCCCACTTCTCAACCCCATCTCCAGTGAGAGCATGCTCTGCAGGGCTAGTGGAACAAGTCTACCTGGGCACAGTATGGTCCTTTAACCCCTTCTGGCCCACTGTGGGGTTTGTATACCCCATCACATGTGGCTGTTATGGTACTAAGTAGTCTGAGGACTCTATATATCAAACCCCATACCTAGTTTAGATTCTTTAATGTTGGACAGTGACAGGGTTATGTTAACACCTTTGACTCTTTGGGACCATTTATTCCATTGAAATTAATACAATAAGGCCTCCATCTTTATGGACTCCAAGCAGGTTTCATTCTGATTGAGGCCTTTCTTTACTGCTAAAATAACATGACCAAGGGAACACACACAAGTACAGAAACAGGAAATATTGCACCAGTTTGCCTCACTAAAGCAAGATTTCACAATGCTACCAATTCATTGAACTCCAACTACACCTGTGTTTCTTTCTATAAATAAATTATAAGAGCCATCACTCTATGGGAAACAATATTTTGTGCTATGGACAGTGCAGCCTGCAGGAAGAAATCTTCTTGTAGAACCCTGTTTCCACAGATATTTCTAAATTAGACTATATTTAAAAATTTATTATGCCAATTACTGAGAAAAATTTCAAGAGTTTTCTTTTAGAATTACCCTGACTTCTTTCTTTATTTCATGTAGAAATCATCTGTATTAAAAAGCTAATAAAATCTGTTATTAGGGGAAAAGTTCAAAAATTAAACTTGACTTTGAATTTATTATAGTTAAAAATTAGGGAAATGACCTTGCACGAGCACACTGAAATAGAACATTTGGGAGACACGGCTTAAGGTAATTTTATTTAATCAATATGTTGAGTAATTTATAAATATTAAAATCTGACCATATTAAATTAATAAAATATATTAATTAGAAAGTTGTATTTCACATAGCAATAGTAAATGTTTTAGTATTTCACCTTTCAAAAGTCAAATATAGTTCAGCACTTACAACTTCTATTAGACAGACATGTATGGTTTTTAAATGGTAATAAAAAAATGTAGTTAATAAGTGTTCCGTGTAAGGTTAATTTGTTGCCTTTTAAAATAACTACATTTCATCATTGCTGCTGAACAATAGTTTACACAAAGGAATGAAAAGGTGACATTAGTTTGATTTAGGTTACAATAGAAAGGGAAAGAAATCAATGTTTTGTAAAGTTTATATTGATGACTTTAACCTTTCAAAGAAAATTCACAGGCATTAAAGAGTCATTGTTGGTACTTGTCTTGTACCAACATATTGACTCAATAGCACAATTCTAGTATGACTGTCATTTTTAGAAAATATATGTTCTAACATTAAGGCGGTCTGTTGGTGTTATTAGCAAATAGCTTGGAGGAATACAAAGATACAATCAAAGATACAATCATCTGGGTTTTTGTGTGTCTTATTAATGAACTATATCAAAGGCATTTGTTGGAGACAAACTCTGTCAGTCTCTGTCTGTGTGTATATATATATATATATATATATATATATATATATATATATATATAAAATCCTGTATATGTGTGTGTGTATATATATATATATATATATATATATACACACACACACACACACACATATACAGGATTTAATATGTAATATTATTTGACATGGCTGTAAATTAAAATAGTGATGAAACTGACTTTTGTATTGGAAGTCAGTGGAGATTGAAAGCTTAAAAAGCTTTACAGAGATGTCTGAGATTAGCATTATTAATACTACAATACCTCTATGGAGCACATACAGTATTCTCACCAACATTTTGATGGCAGCAGCAGCCTGGGGGTCTAATTTATATTCTAAAATATAGCTCTTTCCTAATCTAATCTTCAAAGACCTTCATCCATATATGGGCCCTAAAGTTTAATAGGTAATCTTCTATCCACTGTCATTATTCATCCAGTATTTTCAGTACGTGTAGATTTCCATTTTATATCCTTCTTGGGACCCGCAGGTTTGGGTTATCAGCTATTGAGATAAATCTTTAAATCATTGAATTTTCTTAAAACAGAATGGGAAGATGTCATAAACAGATAGTTAAGGGTTAATGCCTCTTTTACCTGTAAAGGGTTAAGAAGTTTACCTAGCCTAGCTGACACCTGACCAGAGGAACCAATGGGGGAACAAGATGTTTCAAAAGGAAGGAGGGAAGTTTTCCTTTGTTTAGAGTTTTCAGTTTCAGCCGGAGTGAAAAAAAATCAAGGAACCAGCCTCTTATTAAAGTAGTAAGTTTTAGAAAGTGATAAATAGGTTTATGTTTATTTTCTTTGTAACTTGTCTTGGTACCATTAAGGAAATTATCAAATTTGGGTATTCTTGTGTGTATTAAAGTTTTTGCCCAGGGGAACATCCTCTGTGTTTTGAATCTATTGTCTGTGACAGTAGTTGGTATGCTAATCTCTCCCAGAGGGTTTTCTTTTACCTTTCTTTTCTTTAATTAAAAGCCTTTTTTTTTAAATACCTGATTGATTTTTTCCTTGTTTTTAAATCCAAGGGGGTTGGATCTGGATCCACCAGGAGTTGGTGGGAGAAAGGAGGAGGGGATGGTTAATTTCTCCTTGCTTTAAGATCCAAGGTGTTTGGATCTGTGTTCACCAGGAAATTGGTGAAGTCTCTCAAGGCTACCCAGGGAAGAAAAGTAGTGCTTGGGGATGGTGCAGCGATACCAGATCTAAGCTTGTAATTAAGCTTAGAAGTGTTCATGCAGGTCCCCCCATCTGTACCCTAAAGTTCAGAGTGGGGAAGGAACCTTGACAGAAGAGATGTCCAAGTTATATTGTGTATGGGCATATTCCCATGTACAGGATAGTAGACTAAAGCAGATTGTCCATCAGGGTCTGACATGACAAGCTGTCCCTGTGGACTTAGGAAAGCGTCTTAGAGAAGAAAAATATCTGTGCTTAGTAACAAGGCAATATTTGGAATGTGGAAAAGAAACAGAGGAAATGTTTGGAAAAAATATGTGTAAAATTATTTTTCTTTTCTACGACTAACCCATGAAAGTCAATAGCTGACTCGGGTCAGAATTTGATTCTTTACGAAATTACTGGTATAGGGTATTTGGCTTTGCCCAATTTTTAGAATATACAAGGCTTAGAAATGGAAGCTTATTTCTGTGAATGCAGTGTTCCTTTTTAACCTCTGTGTTTAAACAGTGTGTGGTAAGAATTGTACATATCTATTAGAACTTTTTTTATTCTACTGCACCAATTGCTACACTGTGAGATAGACGAGGATAAATGTTTGGAATTTCACATGATACCTGTACCTACTGTGCTTTGTAAATAATATTGTATACATTGCCATTAGAATATTTCTTTGCTGAACCACTGTGTGGAATTCTGTCAATTGATGAGATATTATAAAATTCTTCAGTATTTTTCATATTGTAAAGGTTATTGCATTGCATACAAGTGCATGTATGGGGCCACAGAGTCAGAGTCATACTGCTGGAAGTGCATGGTCAGATATTACTAGTACAGTGCTATGCAAAGGTGTCTTTGGCATGCAGATAATATTAGGCTTTAGTGAAGAACTTCCTAGATGACAGAAGATAGACACTGAAAAGGATTATTTTTGAAAAGAGAGACAAGGTCTGTGAGGTAATCTCTCTTATTGGACCAACTTCTATGGGTGAGAGAGACAAGGTTTCAAGCTTACACAGAACTCTTCTTCAGATCTGGAAAACATACACACAGTGTCACAGATAAATACAAGGTGGAACAAATATCTGTATCACAGTATAACAGTGTCTGTTCCACCTTATATTTATCTGTGACACTCTGTGTACATGTCCCAGACTTGAAGAAGAGTTCTATTTAAGCTCAATAGCTTGTGTCTCTCACCAACAGAAGTTGGGCCAATAAAAGATATTACCTCACCCACCTTGTCTCTACAATATCCTATCCTACGACAGACATGGCTACAACATCACCACATACTTATGAACAGGTAATTCTTTTTATTTGAGGAAAATGATTTTTTTCACTGAGCTTTCACTTATGCCTTTAAACTGTTATAAAGTGACCTACTGTGTGTGATTAGCAACAAAGAGTCCTGTGGCACTTTATAGACTAACAGAAGTATTGATGCATAAGCTTTCGTGGGTGAATACGTATGAAAGCTTATGCTCCAATACTTCTGTTACTCTACAAGATGCCACAGGACTCTGTTGCTTTTTACAGATCCAGACTAACACGGCTACCCCTCTGATGTATGTGATTAGGTCTTCCTTTAATGGCTGATGCTAGTGTGACGGGTTCGGTCACAGAGACCCCCTTGAGATTGTTATCAGACGTGCTGGAATTACCTCTGAGCCCATTTTCCCTGCCAGCTTGAGACTCCAAAACCCTGCCTTGTTGAGCCAGACACACTAGTCTGCTGCAACACAGACTCAGGTCTGGTCCACGCCCCCAAAGCTGCAGATTTTAACCAAAAACTGCTCAACAAATCACTTATTTCCAGACACCCAGTTCCCAATAGAATCCAAACCCCAAATAAATCTGTTTTACTCTGTATAAAACTTATACAGGGTAAACTCATAGATTGTCCACCCTTCTTAATACTGTATTGTTACAAGTCAAGAGAGAGCCCTGAACAAAGACAAAAATAAGAACAGTATGTACATATAGCGGTTATCCTAATTGCATCAAACGTCTATGGCTACCTTGCGGGGGAAGGAGATGGGGTGGGGGTGGAGGTGAGGGGTAGTGCATACAGATATCCAGTGGGCTGTGAAGGGAGGGTTTGTTCTGTTCTAAGAGCTGACTTACTGGGAGGGCATTGACCATATAAGGTTATCAAGTGTTTACAGTTGTCAGTGCCTTTTGAGCTGCTGAAGCATTCCTGCTTGGTCTGCCATTTCTGTCTTAGCTGTTAGCTAAATTTTAACTCTTCCCTGACAATATGGAGTGCAATGTCACAACTAGAAACTACATAGCTTCCTACACACACACACAAAAGGAGTTTCCCTTTACCTTAAATGGTGAAGGTTTGTGCTTTTGGTGTTGGAAGCCCTCAGTCTATTTCCCATGTAAATAAGGCTTAGCTCCAAATCTCACCCATTGGGAAGATACAATATGATACTGTGGCAAATTGCCAGCACTATTATGATGGGTCTCACATTTTCTCTTCTTTGGGGGGGTTCAGGGCACCATTTCTTGCCCCTAAATTGGAATATTAATTGCCCCACTAGTGTCCTAGAGGAGGGGAGTGGAGAGGGAGGGACCTGGGCCCGCCCTCTACTCCAGGTCCCAGCCCAGGGGCCCTGAGGATAGTGGTGAACCACTTGAACTAACAGTTCCTTCCCCTGGGCTACTTCCCTCTTCTGCCCTTCAGCTTGTGGGGGGCTTCCTGCCCTCCCTCTGCACAAGCCAGTTGCCCCTTACCTAGGGTCTAGGACTTCTTAGCCCACCACAGCACTTCTCCAAACTGTCCTCTGCTTGCCTTCAAGCTGTTCTCTGCTCCAACACCAATTCTTTCTGCTCCAACTCCCACACTGTCTGATTGAAGCAGGGGGGGTTTATCATGTGACTGACTGCAGGTGCTCTAATTGGCTTCAGGTGCTCTAATTGGCGTCAGGTGCTCTAATCTATAGCAAACTTTCTTCCCCTTACAGGGAATAAGACTCCCTTCTAACCTTCTCCAGCTGCCCGCTGCCCATGCTGTATCACAATACCCAATATCTAGATCTTATATAACATTTTTCATCCATAGCTCTCAAATAACAAGATTAACGTTCCTATAAAACAAAATGTACTATATTAATTCCTGGTGTAATTCCATAGGCTCCCGCTGGTCTTATTGATTTTATGCTGTCTATTTACATTTTGCTTTTCACTTGGTGTGCATGATGAAAGCACTAATCAATTTCACTTTTATGCATAGTCTAATTATTAAATACATATTTTATTTATATTTACAGGCTTTGAGCATCAATCAGGAAAAAATATTGTTTAATTTCTAATTATAACACTGATTTTAGGGCATGAGCTTGCTACAGGAATGGAATGTTAACATTCATTATGTATATTAGTTCACTGTATTACTAGAACAGAGCCAAAATATGACACCTTTTTTCAGGAAAACAAAAAGACTATGTTTCTGTGTCAGATATTTTTTATGTTTTAGAAATGGTAGCAAGAACTGTAAACAATAACTATCCTATCAGCCACGAAGTTTTCCTTGATTAACATCCAGTATACTTCTAGACCTCAAAATATTATTGGGGAGCTCCTTTCTTTTCCAAAATTCTGCCAGAGCACACTCTGATGCTTTTTAGAATATGTGAGAATTTTGTATATGGGGTGGATTGTCATAATGGACCCCTTCCTGTTTACTTCAGTTTTATTATAAATATTATAAAGTTTAAAATCCTTACCCAATATTCCTGTAGCTATAGTCTATTTAAAGGTAATTTCATTTTCATGTTCCTGGGGCCTAGCACCAAGCTGAATACATTGGAGAATTATGTATAAAGCCAACCCTGACAAGGAAAAAAAAATGACATCCCACTAAAATGCGTGGAAATATTTCTGTTGATTTTATTGTGTTTCACTGGGGTCCAATTTGACTTTAGAGAGATTAAGAGTCCTTAAAGATTCTCAAATGCCTGTAAAAATTTCTACTTTTATAATAGTAATTTGATCAGCCTTAGTATCTCTATGACAACCACACATCATTCAGAAGTGCACTTTTCATATTGATTGCTATTGTTTGTAAGTGTTCTTTAAAAAGTTATTGTTTGGTGTTTGTGTGGCTGCTATTCATTTTATAAATTATTGAAGATTCAGCTGCATAAAAAAGAAAATCAATAATACAATAAATTTTATGTTTGTTCTATTGCTGGTTATATGGCTGGATTGTGTCAGTACCTCAGTTAGTAAGTGAATTGCTACCTGAAATGGGGAACTTTTTCAACATATGTAGCTTAATAAAACTGGTTAAGAGTATATATAGTCTGATTGCGTTATTCAGTTTATGATCTCAGATAGAGATGTTCATCTCAGATCTGGCAGATTTAAAACTTCTAAACAGGAGAGTTTTTGCTATATACAGGAAATCCTTTTCTTGATGCATTCCTATCACTTTCATGAAGATGGTATACCAAAAGGAAAACATGCCCACAAATGTACTGGATATTATGTGATTCCCCACGCTATTACTCCAAAAACACTCAATATTTTCTTACCTTTAGGGGATATTAGTCATATACTAGAGTCAAAATTATCTTTAGTGGATTCCACCTTGCATGGCATTACTTGATGGATAGCTTATTCTTTCCTTGGATTGAGTCATATTTACAAGATAACTGTATACATAACTTCCAAACTTGTGGTATTGACCTCCTATCAACACAGTCAATGGCTTCTCAAATTTTAATGCAAAAAAGCCTCAAAACTATATATATTTTGGGCTAGGTTATAACTTAACCCTGAATAGACAGTGCAGCATAAACTGCCCCACACCAACATTAGCTGTGCACCAGAACCACCCCTCTGGGACACAATCCTGTAGTGCTCCTCTCAGGAAGAGGAGGAGAAGGAGGTACAAAGAGAGAAGAATCTGTTAGAATCTTTAAGAGGGCTCAGCACAGGGCCAGCTCCAGGCACCAGCTAAGGTAGCAGGTGTTTGGGGCAGCCAGTTCCAAGGGGCGGCACTCCAGCTGCTATGGGGTTGGCAGGTCTGGGTCTTCGGTCTCAATTCGGCGGCGGGTCCCTCAGTCCCTCTCGGAGAAGGACCTGCCGCCGAATTGCTGCTGAAGAGTGGAGTGGTGCAATTGCGCTGCCGTGGGTTTTTTTTTTTTTTGCGCTTGAGGTGGCAGAAAACGTGGATTCGGCCCTGGCTCAGCATACTCCATGCTTACGGTCCACTCTGCTGGCATATTATCAATAGTACAGGCCTGGCTCTACCCCATACTCACAGTTGGCAGTAGTGGGTTTACAGTCTCTCCTTCCTCCCCCCGCCCCCCATGCATGGAGCCATGATCCAGTCAGTGCTAAAGCAGTCACATATGGGGATAAGAGGAGACCTTACAATTAGTTGGTTATTGGGAGTGGGGGAAACAGTGAAAAAGACCCAAGCAAATGGATCCTTAAAGCTATCATGTTCACATATAAATTTGTGCAGGCGTATGTGTGTGTGTAAACATAATGGGCTTGGGGAAGGCATACCATGGGTCTATACATTCTGTTATCCTTTTTGTCTGCTTATGCACATTGAATGGATGTTTTCAGGGAACTATCCACAATGACTCTGAGATCCGTTTTTGAGTGGTAACAGCTAATTTAGATCCCATCATTTTGTATGCATAGTTGAGATTATGTTTTCCAATGTGCATTATTGTACATGTCCAGTGACACTCACTCAGTTTTGGCCCTGCTTCCCCTGTCAGAATGGAGAACCACAAGGACAAACTTTACACCATATTTCAGTAACATACACATAGCAAAACTTCGTAACTTCACATACAATGATAGCGCATACAATCCAACAGGATATTAATGTTCAACAGATCAAAAAAATTAAAATGATACCTCATAAGGCATACTTTGTACAAAGCAAATCATAATCATATCAACACGGTAAATATGGGGGAACCAGGGTGTTGCTTTGGGGTACAGAATGTCACAATACCTTCTTCCTTAAAGGTTTTTTGGGGGGAGGCTGCTCAGCATCTCTTCATATAAAAAATATCTCAGTGTTGTTGCTTCATGTGAATGACACTCACAAACACCTCTGCAAGCCTTGCCATCTCCCTGAGCTTTGATAAAGCAAACAAGGGTCATGCACCAAAATATTTGTATAATGGGGTCAGAGATGTCTTGGCTTTCAGAAATGCTTGTAAAGGTTTCAGTGACTGACATCAACATTAAATAGCAAAATGAAATAAGTGAAGAAATATTTGGCTTCCAAAAGATTCAAATTGTGGGCTAAGATGCTAATTTTAAAAGGACCAAATCTTCTCCAAGGGCAGAGAAGGGAAAAATATGGTTGTCCCCACTCCTTAGTGGTAAAAGAGTAAGTGACACATCTCAGTTAGATCCAGGTCTCCCCTTTAGAAGTTGCATAAGCTTATTTGGGGCTGGGTGAATTCAGAAGGAATGGGTGTTTTTTGCATATTATTCTCCACCAGATTCCCATAAAAGTTACTAAGGATTGAATCATTAATTTCAGCTCACTTCCTCTCCATTTTGTGGAATCCCACTGAGGAGGGCAGTTCTGGGTGCACCAATCAACGTTAAAAGTCCTGAGTGAGCAGCCACAGCACTGTAACTGAACTAAAAGAAGTGGGGGAGCATGATTCCAGGAACGATCACAAAATACAAAGCCTCCAGACAGTATCCAGCAGATGGTGACCTATGAGATTTGCGTGGATTGAGGCGGGGGCTATGAGTTTTCAGAGCCACATCCTCTTCCAGTTCCTAAGGAAGCATTTCCTGTCCCCTGAGGTAAATAATAAAGAAGTAAACTCCATAAGGAGAAACTCAGAGTTTCTAGTCCTAGAGGTGAGATTTTACTACTCAGGGAAAACTTTAAAGCAAAACTTGTGAGTATCTTATTGCCTGTATCCATAATAATAGCCTATTTGAAGTCAAGGAACGACTCACGAGTAAGAACTGCAGGATATCTACTAGCCATAAAAGACAAAAATGTAATACCATTCCTAATTCCTATTTTGAGAGGGCAGAAGGGTTAGGAATGTTTTTACTGTTAATCAAAACTTCTAGTGCAAAGTCATTATAAAGACCAGAGAATGGTCATATTGGTTTTCTGTGTAAATTACGAAAACCAGACATTCAACACAACATTTGTCATCATGAAAATGTACCATATTAAATAACAGCTAGTCAATAGGATCTACATTAAATCTTCATCCTTGTTTTTTCGATTAAGTCAAATGAACTTTGTATACCGGAAAGCGTATCATAGTCATCCTGTTAGGATGCTCCCAGCACAACTTGCAAAACATCCTTTAAAAACTTTACAGTGGATTTTGAAAAGTTTATTTTCAGAAAAAAAAGTTTTGTTTGCTGGTACAGAGTACGAATCTATTGAAAGAAGACTGACATTATGAAAGCAACAAGACAGCTGAACAGGCAGGGTACCATAGTAAATATAGTAATCAAATGATTTAGGAATCTGAACTCTTTAATCTCAGCCCACACTTCCCATTCACTTAGCAGTTTTACTGTAAGCTGCTCAGAGAACACAGACAGAATCATTTTATTTTTTTCAGCTTTTTTTAAAAATGTAACACTAAAATTCTTCACATGTACCTATTAAATAAAGGTGACCTTAAAAGGTTGGCTACAACGTCACTACTGAAAACAACAACAATGTGTTGGTCTATAGTGCCTTAAAATGTAAGGCATCTAAATGTTAATAAAATTGAATTAATTGTGAGCCACCATTTTTGCCCCCTCTTCCTCTGACACTCACATGTTTAGCCCAGTAAAGCATGGACCTGAAAGAGGCTGAGCACCATCAACTTCCATTAACCTTCACTGAAAGTTGAGTGTGCTCATCAACTTGTGGGTTTTTAGAACCTTGCAAGATCAATTGTTACATTTGGTGGCAATAGAAAAAAGTAAAAGACCTCTCATTATACCACCCTTAGATTTGGTCAGCAGTGACTCTCTAGGTATGGGCTTGTCTGACATAAAATAGTTGTTCAAAGGGCATGAAAGCTGCTGACCCCTAGATATATGGGAAAGACGTTATTGCCCTGTGCAACAGAAGTTCATAGACTTGAACCTCCCACTCCTCTCCAGCTGCAAAAGTACAATTGACAGTTTAGTAAGGGTCACTGAGGAATGCCAAGAATGTTTGTTATACACTTTGTTGTACACTTTTAAAATTAATATTTAGGATCATATTTTTCAACTGTAGCTCTTGAAGACTTCTCCATGCAGTTTAATGGAACTTCTCTTGAGGGTGAGTGCCACTCATCATGAGTAAAGTTTGCAGACATAGGCCCTGGCTTTTCTATACATAGTACTATATATGACGGCTTTCAGAGTAGCAGCCCTGTTAGTCGTGGCTTCGTCGTGTGGACAGGTGCAGGGTTAAATTGATCTAATGCTGCTAAATTTGACCTAAACTTGTAGTGTAGACCAGGGCTAAGGTGCCACAAGTACTCCTGTACTTTTTATCTATAACATATTACTATAAAGCAAAGTGAATTGAAAGTGCAGTATGGCCTAAACTGTGTGGGGTCTGTATATGGTGTCGTGGGCTGCTGCCAGTCACCATCTAGCCCCCGCTCCCTGGGGCAGACTGCAGTATAATTACAGGTTTCAGAGTAGCAGCTGTGTTAGTCTGTATCCGCAAAAAGAACAGGAGTACTTGTGGCACCTTAGAGACTAACAGCCCACTTCATCGGATGCATAGAATGGAACATACAGTGAGGAGATATATATACACATACAGAGAGCATGAAAAGGCTTGGGCTGCCCCTCTGCAACTCCAGTACCCTTCTTGGCCTTTAACATGGCCTGCAGCCTGGGGTTTTTCCAGGCCCGAAGCTCCCCAGCTCCTCTGGCCTTTCCCCAGCCCTGGTCCACTTTAGGTACCCTGCTCAGCTCCCAGCAGCCAGGCGCATCCCTCTCAATAGCAAGAGAGAGACTCTCTTGGCTTTTGGCCCCAGCCCTCTTATAAGGGCCAGTTGGGCCCTGATTAAGCTGGCCAAAGTGTGTCAGTGACTCACTCAGCTTCTCACAGCTGTTCTCATTCTCTCTTACCCTGCTGCAGCCCTCTCCAGGGCTGCTTTTACCCTTCCAGGGCTGGAGTGGTGTGATCACCCCACTATACACCCCCAAAGGAATTGTTCTCTCAGTCCACACTTACCTACAACATAGCTAGGGGAAAGGAAAGCCCCATTATACTGGCCCTCACTCAGGCCTGGTCTACACTAGGACTTTAAGTCGAATTTAGCAGCGTTAATTCAAACTAACCGGTCAACCGTCCACACCAGAAAGCCATTTAATTCGAACTAGAGGGCTCTTTAATATGAATTTGGTACTCCACCCCAACAGGTGGAGTAGCGCTAAATTCGACATGGCTAGCTCGAATTAGGCTATGTGTGGATGCTAATCGAACTTAGTAGCTCTGGGAGCTATCTCACACGGCACCACTCTGTTGACGCTCTGGACAGCAGTCCGAGCTTGGATGCTCTGACCAGCCACACAGGAAACGACCCGGGAAAATTTGAATTCCTTTTCCTGTCTGGGCACTTTGAATCTGACGTCCTGGTTGGACATCGGGGCGAGCTCCGCAGCACCTGCAACGATGCAGAGCTCTCCAGCAGAGGAGTCCGGGCAATCCGAGAATAGAAAGAGGTCCCCAGCATGGACTGACCGGGAAGTCATGGATCTGATCGCTGTGTGGGGTGAGGAGTCTGTGCTCTCGGAGCTGCGCTCCAGCAAGCGGAATGCAAAGACCTTCGAGAAGGTCTCCAAAGCCATGATAGAGAAAGAATACAGCCGGGATGCGATGCAGTGCCGCGTGAAAGTCAAGGACCTGAGACAAGGTTACCAAAAAGTCAGAGCGTTAAACGGACGCTCCGGAGCACAGCCCCAGACATGCCGCTTCTACGAGGCACTGCATGCTATTCTAGGTGGGTCTGCCACCACTGCCCCACCAGTGATCGTGGACTCTGACGATGGCATAGTGTACCTGGACAGTTCCTCGGCGATGTTCGCCTATGGGGAAGATGAGGAAGGGTTTGTGGAGGACGGCGCAGGCGACAGCGAACACAATACCGCTTGCCCTGACAGCCAGGATCTCTTCATCACCCTCACAGAGATCCCCTCCCAACTCTCCCTGGCCGTTAACCCTGACTCAGAATCAGGGGAAGGATCAGGCGGTAAGTGCTATAAACATGGAAACATTTATTTTTTAAAAAACAGGTATAGAAAAAATAGAAATACTATATAAAAAATTTTAAATGTCTAACTATATAAAAAGTAGGTCCACACATATAGGGATAGAACAATAATCCTCTGGGGACAGTTCAACAAAGCTCTCAGAGAGCTGCTCGAAAAGCCTCCGCAGGAGGTTCCTGGGGAAAGGTGCCTTATTGGGTGCTCCGTGGAAGCACACTCTTCCGCACCAGGACATCCTAATGTACAGAGGAATCATCGCCTCCACCAGCATTGCTGCATATGGTCCTGGTCTGTGCAGGGCTTCCCTTAGCATCCGCTCTCTCTGACTCCGAGTGACCCGCCTCAGGGTGATGTCGTTCTGGACAGGCTGCATCTAAGTAGGGCAATTAGTGTATTGTTACTACTGTTAATGGTTTACAATTAGGTTGCATAACAACGACCCTCGCTTAACAGTCACATGCTGGAGGCCACAGAGAACAAGCATACATTGATCTTTCCCGTGCACTGGCGGGAGGGGCTGGAAAAGGCTCAGCCTTTCTGCTTTCCAGATTGCCTTTAGTAGGAGAGCACAGCTATCCACTAACTGATAAGCATTATCTACTTTAAGGCTTACCAGGACTGTCTGCAAGACGGATTCAGCTGTCTCTCCCCGCTTGTCCGCTCTCCTGTGCAATGGCGCCGCCAATGAGAGCGTATTCCGAAATCTCGAACTTGTCCTGAGATCTCGTGGAACTTGGTGCCCTGTATGGTCTTGTTCAGAGAAACAGACTACACTGTGTTCATTGTTCGCAAACATGTATCTGTTCAAGGAAGTTACTTACTGTTTCCCATCACACAGCTTCTGCTCTTTCCCGGACTGCCCCGGCATCCCCCTCGCAGAGGCTGGCTCAGATTAGGCGGCGAAAGAAAAAGACTCGGGACGAGATGTTCGCGGAACTGATGGCCTGCTCCAGAGCTGAGGCGGCCCAGCAGAGCCAGTGGAGGGAGACCCTCTCTCAGCAGCAGCGCTCACACAGCAAACGGGAGGACAGGTGGCGGCAGGAAGACCAGCAGGCGACTCAAACGCTGCTTGGGCTAATGAGGGAGCAAACGGACATGCTCCGGCGCCATGTTGATGTTCTGCAGGACCGCAGGCAGGAGGAGAGAGCCCCCCTGCACTGTATCTGCAACCACCCTCCAACGCCAAGAAGTCCTGTCCCCCCCTCACCGAAAATTACAAGACGGAGGGGCGGTAGGGACCGTGAGAACTGTCACTGCACCACAGCTGAGTGCTAATGTACCACACACCTCTGACGCTATAACTGTGTCAAAGCGCTTCCCTTACAGGATCGCCCAGTCCCAAATCCAAGTTTCATCACCCCACTCTGTAGTAGATTAATAAAAGCTGTTTGCTGTTGTTCACTCTTTCCGTCACGACTTTCGTGTCAGAAGACTGTGTGTATGTAGGGGGGGGGGCAGGGGATTTATAATTGCACGGGATAGCCTACATTAGCAGGGTACAGACTATCGGGGGCAGGATCAACTGCAGGGCACACACAGACTGCAGTCACTAGTCACCAGGGTCACTCTGTGTGGTGTATGCTGCCCCGGGTCATTCTGTGATGTGTACGCTTGTCCACGGTCCTAGCGTCTGCCACCCCCTAATGTTAAGGCATGCTGCCCTTACCATGCACTTCCACCGTAGGCGTGATCCTCTCCGCTGCCCTGAGCCCCAAGAAGAGCCCTCATCCACGGACAGATACTCACCCTTCCCCCACACCCCTCACCCCTTCCTACGCCCAAACTTACAGCCCAGAGCCTGCATCCAAATCCCTATCCAAAGATGGCACCACTCGCCCCTTCCTGCAAACCCACCCCTACATGCACAACCACTTGAAACCGTCCCCCACCCCAGAGACCTAAGTAGGAGCAGGAGGCTGTCCATCCTGTATTGTACAAGTGGTCTGTACATCAGTGCACACCGTACCCAGCACAGTATGTGTCCATGTTTCAAACCGTGAACAGAAATGCAAAGTAAAAGAAAGATTTATTAACAATAACTGTTCCGTTTAATTTGTTTTAAAACGTGTTTGGGAAGTGGGGGAAACTTGGAGAACGGGATCTGTAACCGCAGATCTCACTCAACACATAGAGACACAGTCCCAGGATCAGCTTCTCTAAAAATCAAGTGGAGAGTCATAGGTTACCCTGCTCTCCGAGGAAACTTGCTTTCAAAGCCTCCCGGATACACAGCCCTTCCCGCTGGGATATTCTTTCGGCACGGGTGTCTGGCTGAGCGTAAACAGCAGCCAGGCGATTTGCCTCAACCTCCCATCCGGCCAAAAAGGTCTCGCCCTTGCTCTCACAGACATTGTGGAGCACACAGCAAGCAGCAATAACTACGGGGATATTCTTTTCGCTGATGTCCGAGCGAGTCAGTAAGCTCCGCCACCTCCCCTTAAGACGTCCGAAAGCACACTCCACCACCATTCTGCACTTGCTCAGCCGGTAGTTGAAGAGTTCCTTCTCACTGTCCAAGGCGCCTGTATAGGGCTTCATGAGCCAGGGCATTAGCGGGTAGGCTGGGTCCCCGAGGATGACTGTAGGCATCTGCACATCCCCAACCGTTATTTTGTGGTCCGGGAAGAAATTTCCTGCCTGGAGGCGTCTAAACAGACCAGAGTTCCTGAACACACGCGCGTCATGAACCTTGCCCGCCCACCCGACGAAGATGTTGGTAAAATGTCCCCTATGGTCCACCAGTGGTTGCAGCACCATTGAAAAGTAGCCCTTTCGGTTAATATACTGGCTGGCCTGGTGGGCTGGTGCCAGGATAGGGATGTGAGTCCCATCTATAGCCCCACCGCAGTTTGGGAATCCCATCGCGGCGAAGCCATCTATGATGACCTGGACGTTTCCGAGAGTCACTACCTTTGAGAGCAGTTGCTCAACGATTGCGTGGGCTACTTGAATCACAGCAACCCCCACGGTAGATTTGCCCATGCCAAATTGGTTCGCTACTGACTGGTAGCTGTCTGGCGTGGCAAGTTTCCAGAGGGCTATGGCCACTCGCTTCTGCACACTCAGGGCTGCTCGCATCCGTGTGTCCTGGCGCTTCAGGGCAGGGGCCAGCAAGTCACAGAGTTCAAGGAAAGTGCCCTTACGCATCCGGAAGTTTCGCAGCCACTGTGATTCATCCCAGACCTGCAGCACTATGCGGTCCCACCAGTCCGTGCTTGTTTCCCGGGCCCAGAATTGCCATTCCACACCATGAACTTGACCCATTGCCACCATGATCTCCACTGCGCGGCGTACCCTGCTTTGTGAGAGGTCTGCGCCACTCTCCTCACCGCGCTGCCGGAGCCTCCTCGCCCGATTTCTCAGCAGCTGACTGTGGAAGAGGTGGACGATAAGGTGCGAGGAGTTGACAACGGCCATAAGTTCAGCGATGATCGCAGCGGGCTCCATGCTCGCAGTGCTGTGGCGTCCGCACTGTAACCGACCAGAAAAGTGCGCGAACAGATTTCCCGCCGGCGCTTTCAGGGAGGGAGGGCGTGATTGACGGTTCAATGATGACAGTTACCCAAAACCACCCTCGACACATTTTTTCCCCCAGCAGGCATTGGGAGCTCTACCCAGCATTCCAATGGGCAGCAGGGACTGCGGGAACTGTGGGATAGCTTCCCACAGTGCACCGCTTCGAAAGTCAATGCCGGCCCTGTTAATGTGGACTCAGAAATTCGAATTAGTGTCTTTACTGTGGATACACAAATTCGACTTCATAAGGTCGAATCCACAAATTCGACTTAAGTAGATTCGAAATAGTCTTGTAGTGTAGACAAGGCCTCAGATACATTCATTCTCAAATGTGGTATCTTATTGTCCTACAAACAGAAGTAGTAATTCCATGTCTATGGGAAGGACTTCCCCCTCTCTGTTATTTAGAATGCATAATATATGGACAATCCTTACGTGGCCTGTGAATTCTGAAAAGTAGGCTTGAGGATTGGGATTGTTCATTGGGTGTCCATTGGCTGAAGGAACTGACAGAATTATTTCAGGAACAATAATGGATTCCTCTGAGGCCCAATGACTAAAGCTGGCTCCAGTCCCCTTTTTGTCAGTATTCTCTTATCTAGGGGAACCCACTGCAGTTCTCTGCCCAGCCCCCTCTTTTTCTTAGGTGATTTGGATCTACCCAATGTACCACATGTGAGAATCTCTCTAATACAGTCCAAGGATCTTTCCAATTCGAGTTAACTTTGGGGCCCTTCCCCTCTTTCTCTTGGAAGAGTACATGCACACCTTATCCCCTTTAGTAAAGTGTGTTTCCCATATATACTGCTATTTTCTCTGATGCTCTGATGCCTCCTGCATATGCTGCCATGTAAAATGTTAGGTCAAGTCCATCCAATCCTTCTGCTGGTGAGCATACTCCATTGCAGGTTCCCTCTTGTCATCCCCAGGTGGTGTCCTTAGCAGTAGCTTGGGTGAGGTCCTTAGTTCTCTCCCAGACATGCCTCCTACCTTTCCTCCTTACCCCGCATTTGTCACATAGCAGATTAAATATGTGCATGTGTTATGTATATATTTATATACACAGAAAAACCCACCACAACTCAACCCCACCCAAATTAAAACACCACATAGAACTGACAAGTTTGCCAGCCATCACACACTGCTTACTCTGTATGTTGCATTCCTTTTCGCAATACTTTGTCTATCCTGTTTATTTTAATAGTAAGCTCATTGGGTGATATTTGTACAATGCTCTGCTCAGGAGGGGTCCCAGGGTTTGAATGGACTCCTTAGATGTTGCTGTAATACAAATATAATAATTAATAATAATAATAATTAATTAATAATTGGCACTTAATCAATCATCATACTCTGGTGGTATGAATGTTACATTATGCAAATATTAGCAAAGGATGTAGAATAGATCATTAAACTGCCAGTCATAGGTGATTTTGATGGATTGATGATAATTAAAAGAAGAGAAAAAAACCTTCTGAGTATGGAGAGAAATGTCTGAATATAATGCCATCCTTAAATGCTATAAAAACTGTTGAGTTATGCTACATGGAAATCTCAACATCAGATTACTTTTAATGAATGGGACAATGGGTTTTGGTTCACTTTTCAAAATAGACATTTGGCATCTTTTTTGTAGAAGAAATACTTGTTAATTTGACAGTGTTGCTCAAACTTATACATACATACATACCTCTGTCAAATTCCAGGTACTTAGTGACATTTATGTCAAATGGAAGCAACTCCTACTTTTGGTTACTTATACTGTCACTTTTGGATTCTGTCCTTGTATCTATTAGGATACCAGTTTTCAAGGAGGGTATGTCATATATTATTCTCTTCAGACTTAGAACTTTGTCAGGACTTTGTTGTGTGTCTGAGTTAATGATGTGAGATTGTCGAATAACAGGCTCAATTAGAATTATTTAATCAAAGATTATCAATCTGAGATTAATACAGCACTCTACAGAATACAGAAAGAAATAGATACATTACCATGCTTTGTTGTCAGATCAAGAGTTGGTTCTGTCTCTCTCCATCGCTGTATCTGGAAGGATGCAGAGTTTTCATTCCCCCAACTAAGTTCCCATAACAGTATCGTTATATAGGGTTTTGAAACAAAAAAGACCTCTTTGTCAAAGAAACATGTTGTGATGTCATTTCTATACATTCTCAGTTTACCTGATTTATGTGTGAAGGCATGATTATTTACAGTTGAGAGGACTAACAATTCTTCAAAATAATATCTCAGTGGGTTCTTGTTACCCCACAGTCATTCTTCCCTATTGATTCCCCAACAGAAAACATCTGCTGCAACAATCATCCCTTAACAGTTTCCCAAGTCTATATATGCTTATGTAAGCATTATATATGTATAATTATTGTACTTTGTAATTAATGTATAAAGTATTAATAAGGTAGTTTCCAAGAATATCTGGAGTTGTATAAACATGAAAGCATCCTAGATTGTTTAAACTAAAGCATAATGGATAGAATTCCTGAATAGGGTTACTTATAGTGAAGTACCAGTGTTCTTGGCTTTTGAATTCCGACAGACTCTTTGTTGAAGATAAAGATTATTTAATTAGAAATAGTTAATATATAAATGAATCAAATATACAGAAAGAACTGAAAGAGTTAATATTTACTGACAGATACTAACAATTACATAGCTCAGAAATTTGATCATCCAAAGTTACAGCTGATAGAAATTGCATTGCAGAATATAATAGCCTTGTAAATATATCAACATCACTTTTTACCAGAAATCTGTTTACGTATACTCAAAAATCCTAAATAGCAAAAATGAAAGACATTTAACATAGAGATACAACAGATCAAGTTCCCAAAAAGATACCTCCTTCCTCTAACAATCTTACAGGAGTCAAATATTATGCAAATATCATGATGTACATTATAATAAGTTAGTCTGTTTTTATATTTCTCATCAAGGTAGAATATATCCTTCGTCTTTGTACTCACCCATATTCCAATCAAAAAATTTCATAGGAATGAACACACGTAATTGTATGTTAGTGTGATAGATATTTACTCAATCAGCCAACCTTCTGACTGAGTAAACAACAAGAT
Organism: Mauremys reevesii; assembly: GCF_016161935.1. Lineage (NCBI taxonomy): Eukaryota > Metazoa > Chordata > Testudines > Geoemydidae > Mauremys > Mauremys reevesii. The sequence continues at coordinate 158,001,915 of NC_052625.1, forward strand.
TTGCCAAATTACTAAATTCAATGCAAAATTTTTTTTCAATATATGCTATTTTCATTGTCGATTTTACAGTCACTTTGCAATCTGTAAATTATCTCTACATAGACAGAGAAAATTATAATGGACAATTTTGGCTACACTTGTACATTCCAGAAATATCTACCATTAAATTATTCATTAGTTTCACTGTTTTTAACAATCACGGCTGTCTCTGCAATGGACAAATAAAATGCTAGCACAGTATAGGCAGTTTGTACTTCATTTTAGTAGATTCAGTAACAGTATATGAAAGTTTGATGTGCAAGTCAGGGGCTTCACATCTTAAAATGTTTTAATTAATAAGCATGATTTCACCAAAAGCGTGACTGTATTTCTGAAAGAAATATGGATTTAATAGGAAGAGAAGTTACAATAACACTGTTGCCACCCTTCTTGACTTTTAATCCATATTATATAATAGCCTGGTGTCATTATCTGTCCTTTAGAAAATGCAGTCACATTTTCAAGGAAATTATGTTTATTAACTACATCATTACAAGATAATATGATGCGTGGGGTTTGGGTGAGAAATAAATCTTCCTTAGATGAAAAAAAAGATTTTTTTTTCCTTTTACCCTCTTTTTGTTCCTTTCTTCCACTCAATTTCTAAATATCATTGCTACTCAGTTAGGCTGGCTGCTAATAGACATAATGGTTAATTCCAAACTTAAATTAAGGTGGACATAACTCCCTGCCCTCCCCTCATATCCTCTCCCCACTCCCTTCCCTTGGCTATTCACGCAGAATGCTGGTGAAAAGACCACAAAGGGGGCTGGAAGAGGGGTGAAGTAGGAGTCACCAAACCATACCAGCACCATCCAAGGATCCCTTAGGCTGGGGGTAATCCTCGGGATCTGGCTTAACTTGCATGGAGTCTGCTTTGAGCCCCTAAACAGGCCTCAGCAGGCTGAAATCCAGCAAAACACTTACGCACATGCTTAAGTTTAAATATGTGAGTAGTTCCATTGATTTGAATGGAACTAGTCATGTGGTTAAGCTGGTGTTTAAGTATACTGCTATCCCTAATGAGCTGGTGCATCATGAAAGTAATGAAATGATAGTGACAGTCACAAACGGTCATAAAACTATTGCAAAGTTCTGAATATGAGCAAAACTAAGCTAAATTTGACACTTTTATTGGATTCAGTATTTTAGATATTCTTTGGTGGGACTGTAACATTTACAATTGTATCAGCCAAAATCTTTGTCCAGTTCTGGTGGTTTGCTCTGTCAGTTTAGCTGAACATTCAAAATGCATTAAATATGTATGAAAATAGGTGGAGGGGTGTGTAGCATTCTGGCCCTGAAGGGGTTCAAGCAGCCCTGGAGAAGGCAGAGGTGGGGAAAAGCAAGGGTGATTGGGGGAAGCAGCCACAGCTGGGGCCACACCCCAATCAGGCCACAGCTGGCCCTATAAGAGGGCTGAGGGCCAGAAGCGGAAAAGAAGCTCTCTCTCTAACTTCTTGAAAGAGAAGGACCTGGCTGTCTGCAAGAGAAGGTGGAGCAGTGCTGGGGAAGGGCAGAGGGAGCTGGGGAGCTCCAGCCTGGAAAAACCCCAGACTACAGGCCTTGAAAAGGGGCTATGAAAGGTTCTAGGGCTGCACAGGGGCAGCCCAGAGATAGACAAAGGCAGCAGGTCCTAACCCCCTTCCTGATGATGAGTGGTTTACAGACTGCACACTGCCCCAGGGAAAGGGGGCTAGATGGTGACTGGCAGTAGCCACTGAGGCAAGATTGTTTTAGGGGGATGGAGTTCCCCAGGGAGAGGAGACCCAGAGTGTGGGTTACTGCTGGGAGCAGAACCCTGATGCAGAGGGGCACTGGGGTCTGGGAGGGCCAGCGGCAGGCGAGACACCGGCCTACAGAGGGCGCTCTAGGCTGGAAGAGCTAATTCCCATGATAACCAGCAGGAGGCACCAAGCCGGTGAGTCTTTTCCCCGCTACATGGTGGAAGACCATTAAAATTCTAGTGCAGTTTTCTAGTGGGCCAAGGGACATACTGGCCACCACTTCCTGCAGCCCCCATTGGCCTGGAGCGGTGAACCATGGCCAGTGGGAGCCGCGATCGGCTGAACCTGTGGATGCAGCAGGTAAACAAACCGGCTCAGCCCGGCCCGCCAGGGGCTTTCCCTGAACAAGCGGCGGATGGGCTTTGAGAACCACTGAGCTAGAATACATGACAAATCATTGTAGTGGATTGCCTAGTAAGTAATTTCCACTACTAAACAGAACCTTAACTATTCCACTTTCTGCCATGAATCTTATACTGCTTACATCAAATTGAGGTTACCCTTTAGCTGCAGTGGTTGGGCCCATAATTTTTTAATATGAAGTTCAGCATTCTAATCCTACTGTTGCCATGAATTTACCTCTGGCTGGAAACTTACTGAAGACAATGGAAAGAAACACATTGTCAGTGGCCTTTTGTTCTGGCCCTATGGTGTAAATCAAAAATCTCCCATATGGAGCAAAAAGAACAGCAGTACTTGTGGCACCTTAGAGACTAACAAATTTATTTGAGCATAAGCTTTCGTGGGCTACAGCCCACTTCGTCGGATTCATGCAGTGGAAAATACAGTAGTAAGATACACACACACAGAGAACATGAAACAATCGGTGTTAGTTACCATACACACTCTAACGAGAGTGATCAGTTAAGGTGAGCTATTACCAGCAGGAGAGAAAAAAACTTTTTTTAGTGGTAATCAAAATGGTCAATTTGCAACAGTTGACAAGAAGGTGTGAGGAACAGTGGTGGTGGTGAGGGGGGAATAAACATGGGGAAATAGTTTTACTTTGTGTAATGACCCATCCACTCCCAGTCTTTATTCAAGTCTAATTTAATGGTGTCCATTTTGAAAATTAATTCCAATTCAGAAGTCTCTCGTTGGAGTCTGTTTTTGAAGTTTTTTTGTGGTAATATTGTGACTTTTAGGTCTGTAATCGAGTGACCAGGGAGACTGAAGTGTTCTCCAACTGGTTTTTGAATGTTATAATTTTTGATATCTGATTTGTGTCCATTTATTCTTTTACGTAGAGACTGTCCGGTTTGGCCAATGTGGCAGAGGGACATTGCTGGCACATGATGGCGTATATCACATTGGTAGATGTGCAGGTGAGCGAGCATCTGATAGTGTGGCTGATGTGATCAGGTCCTATGATGGTGTCCCCTGGATAGATATGTGGACAGAGTTGGCAACAGGCTTTGTTGCAAGGATAGGTTCCTGGGTTAGTGTTTTTGTTGGGTGGTCTGTGGTTGCTGGTGAGTATTTGCTTCAGGTTGTGGAGCTGTCTGTAAGCAAGGACTGGCCTGTCTCCCAAGATCTGTGAGAGTGATGGATTGTCCTTCAGGATAGGTTGTAGATCCTTGATGATGCGCTGGAGAGGTTTTAGTTGGGGGCTGAAGGTGACGGCTAGTGGCATTCCATTACTTTCTTTGTTGGGTCTGTCCTGTAGTAGGTGACTTCTGGGTACTCTTCTGGCTCTGTAAATCTGTTTCTTCACTTCAGCAGGTGGGTATTGTAGTTGTAAGAATGCTTGATAGAGATCTTGTAGGGGTTTGTCTGAGGGGTTGGAGCAAATGCAATTGTATCGTAGAGCTTGGCTGCAGACAGTGGATCGTGTGGTATGGTCTGGATGAAAGCTGGAGGCATGTAGGTAAGTATAGCAGTGAGTAGGTGGTGTTTATGTGACCATCACTTATTAGCACTGTAGTGTCCAGGAAGTGGATCTCTTGTATGGACTGGTCCAGGCTGAGGTTGAAGGTGGAGTGGAAACTGTTGAAATCATGGTGAAATTCCTCAAGGGCTTCTTTTCCATGGGTCCAGATGATGAGGATCTCATCAATGTAGTGCAAGTAGAGCAGGGGCATTAGGGGATGAGAGCTGAGGAAGCGTTGTTCTGAGTCAGCCATAAAAATGTTGGCATACTGTGGGGCCATGCGGGTACCCATAGCAGTATTCTTGATTTGAAGGTATACATTGTCCCCAAATGTGAAATAGTTATGGGTGAGGACAAAGTCACAAAGTTCTGCCACCAGGTTTGCTGTGACATTATTGGGGATACTATTCCTGATGGCCTGTAGTCTATCTTTGTGTGGAATGTTGGTGTAGAGGGCTTCTACATCCATGATGGCCAGGATGGTGTTTTCAGGAAGATCACCAATACATTGTAGTTTCCTCAGGAAGTCGGTGGTGTCTCAAAAATAGCTAGGAGTGCTGATAGCATAGGGTCTGAGGAGAGAGTCCAAATTGCCAGATAATCCTGCTGTAAGAGTGCCAACGCCTGAGATGATGGGGCATCCAGGATTTCCAGGTTTATGGATCTTGAGTAGCAGATAGAATACCCTTGCTTGGGTTTCTAGGGGTGTGTCTGTGCAGATTTGCTCTTGTGCTGTTTCAGGAAGTTTCTTGAGAAGATGGTGTAGTTTCTTTTGGTAACCCTCAGTGGGATCAGAGGTAATGGCTTGTAGAATGTGGTGTTGGAAAGCTGCCTAGCAGCCTCTTGTTCATATTCCGACCTATTCATGATGACGACAGCACCTCCTTTTTCAGCTTTTGTCAGCTATATGGAGCAATATTGGGTATCTTAGTCACAGTTAAATATTTTTTCTTTTATTTATCTTCACAAAATATAATAAAACATGTTGTAGGTATTTTTAAATGGACAATGTGAAGGCTAATTTATGTAAGCATTTTAAAAATAATATAAAAGTTAAGGTACTGTCCAAATGATCTTTTTACTTTTTGTCTTTGTAGTCTTCACAATTCCCTCTATTCTTTTTTTTTTCCAAAACAAATGATTCTGTGCTTTTTTTTATAAAAAATAAAAATAATTGCCAGTAACCTAGCCAGATATGGGCAATTTTACAATAAAGAATATCAGTGACTGCTCTTAAAAGGAAAAAAAATAAAAATATACTTCAATTTCAAATTTCGAAGCAGTTACAATGAGTGAATTTAAAAAAAAAAAAGTGAGACACATACAAACGCTAAAATAATATTGTTAAAGTCAGGAATTCAAGCAAGCAAGAGCTAGGAAATGCCAGGTGTTTTACAGTTGCCTGTGCAACCTTATTTTGGTATGTTTGTTATGAATGTTAATAAAGACTTTAATTACATGCTTTTTGCTACTGGGCGCCTGTCTCATTTAGGCCCAGATCCTGAAAACACTTTTGCACATGATTAACTATGTGTAGTCCCAAGGATTTCACATGCATATGTGTATGTAAGATTGGCATCTTAGTACACAGGATGGACAGTACTCAACCTGTGTACTCAGGTGGAAGTTCAATATTTCTTCATTCAATGAGTGGTCCTCGCCCTGCTTACTGAACACCATTCAAGTACCTCACTAAGTAAAGAAATTTTTATACCCTAATGGGCTTTTTGATTACATTCCTCACTGGAGTATCCTTAAAACAATTTATCTTCAAATCAACCCTGTGAGATAAGTAGGTATTATCTCCATTTTATACGTGAGACACTGAGGCACAGAGACATTCACAGATATTGAGAGTTGTTATAAGAATTCTTTATTAGATGAAAACAGATCAAAATGTTTATGAATTTATGGAAGTTGTGCCAGCCAGGCCAACTGATATTCCTTCAGACAACGTATCACAAAGCATATTTTCCCTTGATTACTAATAAATAATATAAATAAAATTTAGTGGTCTGTATTCCACAGACTTAATTAGAACTTGTAAGACCAAATTCTGATCAAACGAGTACAAATCTAGAGTAACTGCGTAAATTTCAATGCAAATGTAAGCAGGATTTGGCATCTTGCGTTTTATGGAAACTGCTTAAGTTTAGACAAAGAGCAGAGGAAGGTTTTCAACATGCAATCTGGAGCTTTATTAAATTTTTCCCTAGTGAAATATTATTTCAGATCTCTTTTATTAAAGAAACACACATTATAGTATTTTAAGAAAAATGCTAAAGCAATAGCCATTACCATAATGCTTCATTTTTTATTAAAGAAAGCACAGAGACTCAAAATTCAAAACTAATATAGGAAATTATTTTGCTATTGAGACCACTTCTTGAAGTCACATTGGAGGCTCATTATGTGGCTTGGGTTTTCTCTTTCCTCTTTTCTGTTCCATCACTACTGACTTTTTCTCTTATAGTGTACAGATTGCTAACTGGTTGAGGACTCAGCTGATCTTCCAGACTTTTAAGCTTAAGTACATTAAGAGGCACTTTCAATGTTTGGTTAGTTTTGTACACTCTGGGGGATGGTGTGGGGGGGGATGAGTGTTGGTTTTTTTGGAGGTAGAATTAATAGAATATTTATAACCTGATTTTCCAAAGAGTTTAGCTCCTTTTTAGGCACCTAAATTAAATGATAAGTGTTCAGTGCTCAACAGTCCCATTGTTTGCCTGACCACTTCATTTAGAGGCCTCAGTTGTTCTCAGTGGGGGTTGTGGGGTGCTAATCATTTTTGAAATCTGGCCACTTTGTTCAGGTGCCTAAATAGCACCAGAACTCTTTTGCAAATCTGGTTCTTCACGTTCATTTTTAATGATGAGAGAATGTCTCTGTATGTTTATAAGGTTCATTTGAATAATCCCCCACCCCTCACAAAAACTGTAATATTTGAGAGTTCTGTCAAATGTTAGGAAACTTTATTGTGATTTTCAGATGACTTATATTTCAGCAATTATTTCTGGTGCGCTGCTGCTTTAACTCTCCCACCCTATCTAGAAAGGTCCAATTGACATCAATGTTTGTATGTTTTATCAATGTTTTATCACACACACTCCTAAACTCCGGGGAACTGCAGGGAAATGGATTTCATGAAACGGTCCTTTTTCTGTTTAACTTTGATGAACCGCAACATCAAAAAGCAGGAACTTTCCATTATGAAGCATAAAGGCAGGCAGTCAAGTCACCTGATAATCCTTCCTTTGGATCCTAGGGGGATAAAGCTTGCTTCGTACCTAACACTTAGTAATAAGTGGAGTGATTTGCACGTTACCAAACAAACTACAAATATTTAGAAATACAATACACTGTGACTTAGCAGTTTGATTTATCAAGTAACAATGCCTGCTGCAGAAAAGGAAGTGAGTCGTCTCTTTGGGGATGTTAAAGAAGTACAGACAGTTTTTGGGATCCAGAAGCCCCATCTACACTCAAATTCACAGAAAGAGATATCCCGTTTCTCTTGTAACAAAGATATCATGTAACTGTCACACTGCTTCTTCACGTGAATGCTAATAGAAAATAAATTGGAATTTCAATACAATGAATTTATATAGAACACAAAATTTTAATTTACATTAATTTTGCATCTATATATTTCTCTGTCTATAAAATTCATCTGAACCCTTTCTGTGCAATCTAGGCAACCTAAAATATGAATTAGAGAACATCAATTCTGTTTCAAAGGATCAAAACTCTTCTGCCCATTTCCATTTTAGGAAATGTCCTGTGTTCAGTTAGTCTCATTTCCATGTCCAGGAAGAGTAGTGCTGGACAGACACAACTCAAGGAATTATGTTGATGCCATATCTGTCCCAAGTATTGGGAGATATGGTGTTATTTTAGGATTTTCTATAATTATTTGTATATAGGTATCTTCAATTACTCAATTCCTTTCCCCCCAATATGTAACCAGCAGATCCTGTTCACAGCTGGGGAAAGATCAAATAATATGGTTACTTAGTATTGCTTCCTTTTAGTCCAGGTGCTCACTTTTCTAAGTTAAGGCAGTTGTGTTTGTTGGTAGTGCAGTTAAATTGGATAGCATGTTCAAGTGAAGTCTTTCAACTTCAGGAAATAATTGAATTTTTATTCTCTGTGGAAACATTTGGCCTGTAGGCTACTTTTCTTATTCTGGGTTTTACAGAAATAGCTGCTGGTGGCAAGGGAAATGGCAACACTTGAGGTGTTGCTTTTAGTTCATTTCTACAAAAAGTTTATAGGCATAGTCAGAATCACTGTCACTTCCATTGAATTCTTTTGTTCACTTTCTGGCTGTCATTTTCATGCATGTTGAACGCCACTACCGAGCTTTATTTTGTTCATAGTTACTGAGAGCTAAATTCTGCCTTTATATACACAGTAACACTTAGATTGACTTCAATGAGAGCTGCATAGACATAGAGAGCAGAGTTTCTTGCAGTGTATCCTGTACACAACATTGTCCTCAAAGATATCCTTCATTATCTTTGTACACAGTCCCACTATCACTGAGACAAGCAATTCTCTGTATTTTTACTTTGCATTATATGCTTGTTATATTTACCGGAACTCACAATATCTACTGGAACTGTTCTTCTTTTCCAGATATTGTCAGTTCTGATTTTATATATTTTTTTCACAAGGGAAATACCAAGTCATGTCAAAGATCACTGCACCTTTGCAAGTATTAATATTGATTTCCAAAATGGAATTGGGTTCTCCTAGTTTGTAAATTGTTGATCTGATGGACTGAGAGCTATTGCAGTCAGATCACATTGACATGTCAAATTATTATTCATGTTCTTAATGTTTATTTGAAATGTCAGTACCTACCACGTATTGGTACTCGAGGGAGAGTTAGATATATGAAACAAGATGAAATTTACTTGAATTCAGGCATCAGTGCAAACTCAAACCTCAAATTTCAGCCCACATTCACTACAGAAGTTCACTAAGATTTCTCAGTCTTTGACCAAACCTGGGGATATATATCACGTTTTTTCATTACTTTAATGTGAAACCAGGTAACACCTAGGAAAAGAAGCATGATTTTGTGGCAGTGGAAGGAAAACTATTAGAATTAGGAGCCCTTGGTTCCATTAATTGCTCTGCCAAGTACCTTGGTTAGTCAGTTAGGGCTAGATGAACAAAGGCATTGAGGCTACGCCCATACTGCTGGGAGCAAGCCCCTCAGCCTAGGCAGAAGGGCTTGAGCTAACTCACAAAAACTAGCAGTGTGGACATTGGTGCTCAGGATCTCAAGCCTAGGGGACTGGGTGGGATTGATAGCCCAAGCTGCAACATCCACAATACTATTTTTAGGGCACAAGCTCAAGCCCCGCTAGTGCAAGTCTTTCTACCTTGCAGGCTCACTGTCAGCTGCAGTATAGACATATCCTTAGGGGTTTAACCACACTTTTAGGTGCCTAAATCAAACACTTAGGCACCACTGACCTTCTCAAAACTACTGCTCAGTGGCTATGTAAGTTTTTGTCAGTGGGCAAATGCAAAGCCACCTACAATCCTGATTCTGAGCCACAATTAACAAATTGTTTATTGTGTCAGTTAGGTGTCATAAATATAAAGGGAAGGGTAACCACCTTTCTGTATACAGTACTATAAAATCCCTCCTGGCCAGAGGCACAAAATCCTCTTACCTGTAAAGGGTTAAGAAGCTTAAGCAACCTGGCTGACACCTGACCCAAAGGACCAATAAGGGGACAAGTTACTTTCAAATCTGGAGTGGGGAGTGGCTTTGTTCTGTCTGTTCCTTGTGGCTTTTGCCAGAGACAGATCAAGAAAGCAAGCAATCCAACTCCTATAGAATTATAAGTACTAGCAAGGGAATGTGTTAGATTATCTTTTGTTTTGGCTTGTGATTTTCTCTGTGCTAAGGGTAAGATGTTATCCTTCCCTTTATATTTATGACAGGCCTAATATCCACTTTTGGTTCATTAACTTCTGGCTCCACATCATCTGTTTTTAACAATTTCAATAATCCTTAGATTATATCAACATGAACTTTATGGTGTAAACTAATCCAGTTTTTCTGTCTAATTATCTTGCACCTATTACGTGTCTGAGTTAATGACTTAAGATTGTCAAAAAGCAAGCTCAGTTGGAATTATTTTATCTAAGATTATCAATCACAGTTTAGTACAGCACTATACAGAATACAGAAAGCAATACATGCATTACCGCCTTTTTATTGTCAGACCAAGAGGGCTGCAGTAAACTCACGTGATTAACTGAAAAATTAATCATGATTAAAAAAATTAATCACAGTTAATCACACTGTTAAAAAATAAAATACCAATTGAAATTTATAAATATTTTGGATGTTTTTCTGCATTTTCAAATGTATGGATTTCTATTACAACACAGAATACAAAGTGTACAGTGCTCACTTTATATTATTTTTATTACAAGTATTTGCACTGTAGAAATGATACACAAAAAAAATAGTATTTCTCAGTTCACCTCATACAAGTACTATAGTGAAATCTCCTTATGGTAAAAGTGTAACTTACAAATGTACATTTTTGTTGCTACATAACTGTGCTCAATACCAAAATAATGTAAAACTTTAGAACCTACGAGTCCATTCAGTCCTACTTCTTTTTCAGCCAATTGCTAAGCCAATTGCAATACCGACAAAGTGGGTATTCACCCATGAAAACTCATGCTCCAATATGTCTGTTAGTCTATAAGGTGCCACAGGACTCTTTGCTGCTTTTACAGATCCATGGCTACACCTCTAAGACAAACAAGTTTGTTTACATTTATGGGAGATACTGCTGCCTGGTTCTTATTTACAATGTCACCTGAAAGTGAGAACAGGCATTCACATGGCTTTTTGTAGCTGGTGTTGCAAGGTATTTACATGCCAGATATGCTAAATATTCATATGCTTCTTCATGCTTCGACCACTATTCCAGAGGACATGCTTCCATGCTGATGATGCTTGTTAAAAAAATAATGCATTAATTAAATTCATGACTGAATTCTTTTGGAGAGAACTGTATGTTTCCTGATGTGTTTTACCTGCATTCATAATAGCAGTCTCAGATGTTAACCCAGCACATGTTCGTTTTAAGAACACGTTCACAGAAGATTTGACAAATGTAATGAAGGTACCAATGTGAGATTTCTAAAAATAGCTACAGCACTCAACCAAGATTTAAGAATCTGAAGTGCTGTCCAAAATATGAGAGGGATGAGGTGTGGAGCATGCTTTCAGAAGCCATAAAAGTGCTGCCCTTTGCCTGCTCTTTGGCTGCCTTTCTCCATTTTGGAATGAAATTCCGAAGTCTGGTCACAAAAGAATAACAAAAAATGGTCATTGACTTAAAGTGGTCTCCCATTTTTTTTAAAGGAATAGCTCTAAACAACAGAATAGCTCTCAACCAGGAGAAATTGCGGCAATGAGGCCACCTGGCGGGAATCTCTGATCCCCTGAGGAGGCTGAATAGAATGTCATCTGATGGGGGTTGGGGCAGTTATAAAAGGGCAGGAGTTGCTTTTCTTTGGGTCATTTTTCTCCAACTCAAGAGGAGGGAGAAACAGCTCAGCTTATAGGAGGCTATGGGCCCTGTCTGAACATGGATGTTCCCGCAAGGGCTCCTAGGGGAAGAGGGAGCTATTGAAGGGCATTGCATTTAGGATGTGTATTGTTTTCTATATGATCTGTACTCTCTTGTGCTTTACCGGTTAAGTGAAAAAGCAATAGTGTTAGGCTTCTGATTAAAGTGTCTGTGTATGTTAAGCATTTACACCTATGTTAACGAGGTAAACCAGAAGGCTCACACCTGATGGAGTTCTGGGAGATGGTGTGTTTAAGCTAGTGGGGTATCTTGGTAGCCTAAAGCAGGTGAGCCATGGGGCTCCATTACTATGAAGGGGCAGTGAACTGAGGGTCAGTGCTAAGAGAATGTGCCAGCATGACAAGGGAAAAAACAACACGGGAAGCTTAAAACAGCCTTGCACCCAGCAGCTGCATTTCCTCACAGCAGTCCAGTGAGTGGCCAAGATGGGGCACCCCACAAGGAGTTCTGAAAATCTTTAGCACTGTTTAGCATGTCTACAAAATTATGGATAGTAGTCTGTTCTGAAATAACCCACAAAGATTCCAACTTTCCTTTATCTTCAGCTCACTGGAACTTAAAAAAATATGTGATATTAGATATGTTATTTTTTTCCTAATGTGGTCCTAAGTAGTTCTAATTCATCTATCACACAGTAGCTGGACATCAAATAACAAATTAAAAATTGCACTAAATATAAAGGGCTCTGCTTTTCCCATTCCTTGAATCAATCACTATTGTTTAACTTTGTCGTTTTTGTTTATTTGTTTGTTTCACCATATTTCACAATTGACCAAGTGGTAAATCTTCGATCAGTGATATTAATTATGTTCCACTCATTTCAATACACAGTCATGTAATGTTATCTCAGATGCAATAAAACACATTTGATTATTAACATTGCAATAGTGCCGAGAAGCCCTGACAAAAGGCAGGGACCCATTGTAGCAGGCACTGTATAAACACATAGGGAAACTGTTCCTGCCCCCAAAGCATGTTTACAATGCATAAAAGACAGAGTGTGTGTGGGATGGGAAACTGCAGTACAGAGTAGTGAAGTGACTTCCCAAAGACCACTAAGTAGCAGAGCCAAGTATAGATACCATATTTCCTTACTGATAATGCAATGCCCACCCCACTATACAAGGCTGCTTATGGCTTATATTTTGACTTCTATTCCTGTTCCATATGAATCTGGAGACAGAACTGATAATCATATCTGTTTTGGGGATTGGTAGTGCAACATATTGGTCCCAGAATAGTATCATAGAAGAAAGTTCATTTCTATTTCTATCTATTTTATATCTTGCTTTTCAATATAATCTTAAAGTATAGTGGTTTTTTTTAATGTTGCCATTATAAGGAAAAATAATTGCTAATATAGTCTTCCTCGTTCCATCCTATTTAAAGTATAAAAAAAATGTACCTTTTTGTTCTCCCTTTAGTAATTGGTTAGTTTCCTCTGTATTTCTATGGGTAACTTTTGGACTCCTTTAAGCCTTGAGGATATCATTGTAAACCTGTTCAATCCATTTTTCAGTGAGTTTACTGTTTGGAAAAACCTAGAGTTTCATTCATGGAATGGAGGTTTTATGTCACTAAGGAAATAGAACAAGTGCTATCAAACAGTTTTATCTATTTTATATCTGAAATAAACTCTAGCTCAGTGCAAAAGCATTTGAAAAACAACTGAAAGTTACTGTAGCATAGGCCTTAACTTCTGCTCAGGCTATTATAACACTGACATAGGAAAGATTTATTTACCTTTTCAAAGAGTAGCCAAATCCTCAGAGGTGCTGTGCAAGTCAAATGGACAATGAAAGTTTCAGCACTTCTGCTTGGGAAAAAAATAAAGATTCTTCTAAACCTAGATGGAAGTAATTGGTTTAGGAAAGTATGGGGTCGTTAGAACATGGGATGCCAGACTACCCATAGTGAAAAAATGAATTCCTTACTACTCAGACACCACATTTCCTGACAATGGTGGAAGTCATTTTAATTCAGTTGCAGAAGTAGTTTATTCTTTTGAGGTTTCTGCAGCTACGTTTTTCTTCATTATATACATATAACTGCATGTGAATTGAGATTGCAATCAGATTCTAGCAATGCACATAAGACTATTAGGTACTTTGAAGATTGAGAAAACTATAATGATTTTTATAATTAAACTTGACCCATGACTTACAATATACATAAACACAACATCAGTATAGATGTTCTTTTATTTTCCTGGGCTAGTTGTGTGCATCTGTGGCTCCTGTGAGTCCTGCCATTTTTTATCTAAATCTCCAATCATCTCTTTGGGCTAAAAGCAAAATAATTTACAGGCAAGAAAAACAAATCCCGTGTTCTTTGGCAGCATGGTGCTATCAACAAAAACAGAGACTCAGCAGCAGGATGGCAGCTCTGCCTCACCTTCTCAATCTGTAAATGGTTCCACCCTATGAGCTGAGAGATGTTCAAAGATGTGAAGTGCACCAAAGATGAGCTTCAGACAAGATGTATCTAGGAAGCTTAAGGGACTGAGAAATATGGACTCTGAAATACGAGCCAAAAACTTTCTGCAGAAATGAAGTTATGCAGAATGTAGGGGAGAAAGAGGACAATAGAAACAAGCTCATCACCTAAACACTGTTACTGCCCTGACCAGAGCACAACAGCATTTGACAGGTTAAAAAGTAAGGGTTAATTTAGCTGTAAAACCAAGAGGACTGTCATGGGGTGTATATATTCCATGCTGGCCTTGCAACCTAGGAGTTAATGTGGGAATTGCAGGCCAATGCTGATTGGCAGCCTCACAGCAGCTGGGAGAAAAAACCTGAGAAGCAGAGGGGTGAGGTGGCTGCCAGAGGAGCAAGTAAGCTGAAAAAGGAAATGCCTGTTCAACAAGCTGCTGAGGAGCTGCCCAGAGACAGCACCCAGAAAGGGCACGATGGGATCTACGGGCTGGAGAAGCCTACAGAAACCAAAGGAGGTAGTAAGGAGATCAGAGCACAGTAAGGGGGTGTTGTTGAGGCTTGATTTTGCTTGCCTGGCTTAAGGGCCGTGAACTGGAACCCAGTGGAGTTTGTGGGCCTAGGTTCCCCTACCAGCCCTTCAGAGATTTAAGAACCATAGGGGTTTCCAGACCCTCTGAGTACCCTGTCAAGTGTAAAGGGAAAAACACACACACTGCAGTGAACACTCTTCATAGTACAAAATGCAAGAGAAGTGGACTCACTGCCTTCCTTCCCTGCCCTTCGCCGCCAAGATCAAGATAAATATGTGCAATAGTCTGTTTGACCAAAGAGGGTGCTGTTGCGAAGCACACCATATCATAAGGACAGTATGAAAACAACTAATATTTGATGCTACATTTAGATACCTTCTTGATTAATTTCTCATTGGAAGGCCAATTCCTTTCTGTGAGATTCAATCCAAATAATCTTTCAAAGATAACAAATGAATTTAATAACAAAAACTGCACCGAGCACTTTGGATTTAATTTATCCTTCATCCATCCCTAATGCAGGGCTAGATATAAGGAATTTTCATTCTGTCAGCCAAGCGTTTGTCCAGTGCATACTGTAGGTGCTGTCTGTGTTTCCATTCCTTTGTCAGTAAGGATGGTAAAATAATTACTCTGCTTTATATTATAATGTCTGGTGAGGTTTTATATCATATACTATCATAAAATGATTGAATAACTAGTTATTATCCTACCTGAAAACAGTACTAACAACAGAAAATTTTTACCGCATAAGATCAAAAATAATTGTCAATCATAGAGCAACATGCCTAAGTCTGTGAGGCAAGTGGGTGTTTTTCAGAGTTGTTTCTAAGGGCTTGTCTTCACTACCTGGGTAAGTCGACCTAAGTTATGATACTCTGTCTATGTGCATAATAGCTTTTGTCGATTTATCCCGGTGTCTTCACTGTGCCGGTATCTTCAGATGCTCTCCAGTCAACTTAACTTAATCTTCTCAGGGAGATAGAGTATTAGAGTCGACTGGAGAGCGATCTGTCGTGGATTAAGTGGGTATTTGATTGCAGCATCGATCACTCCAAGGCCTAAGAGTCACTGAATTGATGGTAATAGTGAGGAACAAGAGGAAAATAAGAGATAAATTTGGGTGATTCTGACCTTTTAGCATTATCCAACCTAAGTCTTGTCTTTTACTGGTCCATAAAATTGAGTATGCAAATTCAGTCACTGTAAAAATATTCAGAATGGTAAACACACTGATTTTGATTTATATAAACATAAAAAGAAGTGCTTATCCAATGACCATGGCAACCCTGACACAAATGTTGAGGACACACTCAGGTGTTCCACTGAAGAAGGGATCAGTACAAACATAGATGAAGTCAGTGGATCTCCCCCTGGGTGCAGCAGTTCTGCCTCCATTAGCTGCAGTTGCAGGACTGCCGTGGCTTTGTATGGTCCCCACTAATGGAGGTTGTAGCAGGGAAGCAACGAATCAGTGCATTTCCCAATTACCTGGCCAAAGTTCTGGTATCTGTTGTGGCAGTGCCTTTGCACCCATGGGGACTTTTTACTATAGCTAAGACTTAAACTAGGTGAATTTAACAAAAGAAGTAATAGGAAATAAAATACTATAAAGTGAAGAAACCTGCTTTTGATTTTATGCTCCTGTGCACTAAAAGAGCTTCACAAATCAAACTGAACACAAGTTACTGACCTAGTATGTTTAATCAGAGTATTCAGACATTTGCATTGAATTCTATGTGGCTACACCGTGGGTGAACTTGGCCCAGTCTTAACCACTATTCCCATATTAGGACCTTAACAGAAATAGTTAAATCATCAACAGCAACATGCAATCAAGGTTGTTGGCATGGGTCTCTAACAAGTGCACCCAACAAGAAAAGTATCTGGACAAAAACAAAAGCCTTTAAAAGGATTTAAGTACCAAGACAAACAATAAAGGGAAAAGAGGGCTTCTGTGGCAGGTACCCAAATAGAAAAAAAATGGAAAGTCAACACCTTTACTAAAAATCATTGTCCTCTGGCTTACATTTAAAAAGTGAATCTACTTAAGGAATTCAGCTTCATTGCTGAATAGATACTGATGTAACTAAATTCACTATTAAATGTCATCTTGTAGCATTAAGCAAGTTGATCATCCCTGAAACCTTCTGGACAAATGAGAAAGGAAAATAACCATATCATACTGGTTTAGTTCTGATCCAGTAGAAAGTCTGCTTAACATTTTTAATAGGGAAGACCACAGTTCTTCTAGCCTTAGCTGTAGGATTTTGGTTGGGGGAGGAAAGGTATTGTTAACATGAAGCATGTAAAACTCTGCATGAGATACAATCTTGTTCCTCTTATCCTTTTAATTTCATTTACAGGTACTCTAGTTTAGTGCTCATTTAAAGGTGTCAAATTGACTGTCCTGTAAAATGAACTCCTCTCTAGATTCTCAGTAAAGCAATCTTGCCCTTGTTTCCCCCACAATGTGCTGCAGCCCTGACTGAAATGAGATTACCCATATTTAAAAAACAAAACAAAACAAAACAAAAAAACCTGGGACATTTCACTGTCAGTATTTTTAGGGTCATTAAATACTCATATCAGAGGCACAAGGACAGTTACTCTATACATTTTTTTTTCCCATTCAGATCTTGGCTTCTCTTCTGTAACTGCAGACTACTCTGGTGGCTTTTGTTATCAACTCCTGACTAGAAACTATTTTGTTAACATTTAAAGTGCTATATAAATGTAATTATTTATATATTCATAATGTGCTCTGGAGAATGATTACCAATCCTAATGTTTATTAGTTAAAAATAAGTTGAACATATATTCCTTGATTGGGTGTGTAATACATGGCATAAATATGTATTGAGCTGTATGTATATCATTAATAGTTAATAATGTATGAAATTGCTGGTACTGCAGTGGAATAAATGATAATCAACATAAAGATAGGCTTTAATTGTAAATACAACATTGAAATTATATTGAATACCATTGGAAATATGAATTGCATCAATATGTCTCCTCCTGAGACTATTTCCCCATTTTCATATAATTTATTGTGTTTTGTATTCTCTCTAAATTTATAAATACAAAGTGTCCATTGGTGCATTTCTCATTATAGAGCCATTGTGCTGGCACAACTTCTGAAAATACCTTCTTACAATAAAGTAGGAAATATTCATCCAATTTAATACTGTATATTATGAATGTAATTAGTTTTTAAAATCTATTGTTCTATGGATTAGGTGAATTAGTTAATAAATGAAAATTAATCACAATATCAATAACCTTCATCATTAAAAGCCAAGCAGTAATCTATTCTAGTTTATATTTGGTTAGGTTTGTATTCCAGGAAAGTGAAATTGAAGGTAATTTCTTGACAGTATAAAAGGGTAGGAAAATGAATGCAGTAGTGGCATTATTAAAGGCAATATTAAAGGCTTCAGGCTAAATGGCTAGCAGAAATATTGATGCAGAACATGCTGTTCAAGTTTATTTTGTTTTTGTTTTGGTCCTTAGCTAATTTAAGGGGTATAGCAATGGGGACTTCATCCAGTTTTCCTCAATCATCATGACAGCTTGATATTATTCTGTCCTTGTAAATATTCTTGATAACCTGAAAATATTGTAGGGTGGTCACATCTCTCAGCAGATGATACTGCAAACTGAAGCTAATGGAGATTTCATTGTGCATTTATGCATGATTCCTAAGAGGCATTTGGAGATTTCAGATTTTCAAACACAACTCAAAAGATCTCTCAACTTATAATTTATGAAGAAAAATACAAATTTTTAAAACAGAGAAATCCATTTGAAAGGACAGTCATGGTTGTAATCTCTAGTCTGTTGCAAACTGTGAGAATTAAATGGATAAGTTATAAAACAACAAAGTACAAATTGTTTATAGTATTTGTAATGTGCATAACATATTCTAGTTCCCTGTGGACCCAGTTTCAATTTTGCTTTACAGAATATTTTTTTCTTTCAGTGTTCTAAAGAAAATGTAGATAAGGAATATTATAAAAACACTCTTTAAAAGTCGTAGAGTTTATAGGTACTTGTAATGTACACCTTAGGGTATGTCTACACTACAAGACTATTTCGAATCAACTTAAGTCGAATTTGTGGAATCGACCTTATGAAGTCCAATTTGTGTATCCACACTAAATACACTAATTCGACTGTGTGAGTCCACAGTAACGGGGCAAGCATCGACTGTGGAAGCAGTGCACTGTGGGAAGCTATCCCACAGTTCCCGCACTCCCCGCTGCCCATTGGAATGCTGGGATTTCCCCCCAATGCATGCTGGGGGAAAAAATGTGTCGAGGGTGGTTTTGGGTAACTGTCATCATTGAACCATCAATCACACCCTCCCTCCCTCCCTGAAAGAGCCTGCGGGCAATCTGTTCATGCACTTTTCTGCTCAGTGACAGCACGGGCACCACAGCACTGCGAGCACGGAGCCCGCGGCAGTTATGGCCATTGTCAACTCCTCGCACTTTATCATCCACCTCTTCCACAGTCAGCTGCTGAGAAATAGGGCTACTTTTCAATGGTGCTGCGAGCCCTGGTGGACCATGGGGGACGTTTTACCAGCATCAATGTCGGGTGGCCAGGCAAAGTTCATGACGCGCGTGTTCTCAGGAACTCTGGTCTGTTTAGATGCCTGCAGGAAGGTAGTTTCTTCCCGGACCACAAAATAACTCTTGGGGATGTGCAGATGCCTATAGTGATCCTCAGGGACCCAGCCTACCCGCTAATGCCCTGGCTCGTGAAGCCCTATGCAGGCACCTTGCACAGTGACAAGGAACTCTTCAAGTACCAGCGAGCAGCGTGACCTGTGACTGTTCAGTTTCTTTACAGAGAAGCTGAACCTGACCCTGTTTCTTTACCAAGTTACTGTTGACTAGCATCTGCAGTTACATACCCCGCCCACCCCGCTTCCCCCACTTCCAACACACGTTTAAAAATAAAATACATCTTCCACTGTAACTTTACAAAGGTTTCTTTATTGATGACTTTGCATTAAAGGGTTGAAACTGGGACGCAGACTGTGCTGGGTAGGGTGTGCGGTGATGTAAAGACTGCCTCTAAACTCGAGGAATGACAGGCTCCTGCTCCCAGAGCACTCTGCAGTGCCAGACTGGTTGTTTCAACGGAGCCTGCCATCCCTCCTTTTTGGGACTCTGTGTGCGGGGGCTATGTGGCCTTGTGGCGGGGAAGGACGGATACAGATTCCTCTGCTGCGTGGCTCTGTGGTCCAGGACAGGGACCGTTGCATGAGATCTGTAATCCCCCTCCCCCGCTACAAAGTCACGTACCCCCCCACCCACACAGAACCTGCAAACCACATTCCAGACCGACCAGGGTGCCTACTGACTGCACTGTGTGTGTGACCTGATGCTGATCCTGCCCCCGTCTCTGTACCCTGCTAAAGGTGACTGTCCTATGCAATACCCTACCCCTTTCCCCACCCACCCACCCACCCCTTCAAACACAGCGTTGTGTAAAAAAGCATGATGGAAACAGTAATTAACAGCAAAGTATTTTTAATACAGTCAGGGGATGAAACTGGGATGGGGGCTTGGGTGAGGCGGGAAGGAAAGGACTTCTCAAAACTTAGGGTATGAGAGCTTTTCGGTACTTGAGCACTCTGCTGGGGTGCAGTGACAGTTTTCACGGCCCCTGGCACCACTCCTTCTGGTTACTTTGGGTGACGGGAGGTATGGGACTTTGTGGCGGGGGAGGACGGTTGCAGATACACTGCGGGGGGGCTCTGTCCTCCTGGCTGCGGTCCTGCAGAACATCCACAAGGCGCCGGAGCATGTCCGTTTGCTCCCTCATTAGTCCAAGCAGCGTCTGAGTCGCCTGCTTGTCTTCCTCACACCACTTCTCCTCCCGTTCGCTGTGTGAGCGCTGGTACAGAGAGAGGGTCTCCCTTCACTGGCTCTGCTGGTCCGCCTCGGCTCGGGAGCACCCCATAACTTCAGCGATCATCTCGTCCCGTGTCTTTTTCTTTCGCTGCCTAATCTTTGCCAGCCTCTGTGAGGGGGATGCTGTGGCAGGTCTGGAGACAGTCAAAGCTGTGTGATGGGAAAAAGGGAGTGAATTCCTTGCAAAGATACTTTTTTTGCGAACAATGAACACAGTCTAGTCTGTCTCTGTGAATTCTGGGTTGAGATCCCAGTGCCTGATGGGGCAAAAACCATTTTCGCGGATGGTTCTGGGTAAATGTCATCAGTCATCCCTTCCTCTGGGAAAGCAACGGCAGACAATCATTTCGAGCCCATTTTCCCTGGATTGCTCTGGCAGACGCCATAGCATGGCAACCATGGAGCCTGTTTTGCCTTTTGTGCAGGTCACCGTATGTGTACTAGATGCCGCTGACAGAGGCGGTCCAGCAGCGCTACACAGCAGCATGCTTTTGCTTTTGCATGACAGCAGAGATGGTTACCAGCCATACTGTACCATCTACCATACCATAAATTGGTAAAAAGATGATCATGGTTACCAGTCCTTTTGCACTGCACCATCTGTTGCTGTCATAAGTGCTCCTGGCTGCTCTTAGCCAGGGGCGCAAAAGCCAAAATTGGGAATGACTCCCTGAGTCAATCCCTCCTTTTTGGTATCTAAAAATAGAATCCGTCCTGTCTAGAATATGGGCAAGTGTACTAGAGAACCACTGTATCATAGAACCAGAGAGCACAGCTGCAGAAATTATGAGCTGTATGCTATTCACAGGGGGTGCTCCTGCAACAACCCCACCTGTTAATTCCGTTCTTCCCCCAGCCTTCCTGGGCTACTGTAGCATTGTCCCCCCACTTGTGTGATGAAGTAATAAAGAATGCGGGAATAAGACACAGTGACTTGTTAGTGAGAAATGAGTGGAAGGCAGCCTCCAGCTGCTATGATAGTCCAGACAGGACATTAAGGATTGTGGAGGAGAGGAGCCCAGCATCCCTCTGCTAGTCCAGGGGCAATTGAATCTTTTCTTTACACATGAAGGGTGGGGACTGATGGAGCTCAGCCCCTTGTTGCTATGATGAGGACGGTTACCAGCCATACTGCACCATCTACCAGGAAAAATTAGGAGCAGGCACCCTTGATTGACCTCACTGAGGCTAGTCGGCATGGTTACCAGTCCTTTTGCACTGCCTCATGTGCCAATAGGCTGACGATGGATATCAGTCATATTGTACCATCAACCACCCATGGCGGGGGGCGGAGCAAGGATATTGGTGTTGAGTGCTGCAGCATCACATCTATCTGCAGCATTCAGTAAAGATAGGGTGACATGTAAAAGACTCAACAGAGGATTGTTTTCCCTTTCACTTCTGGGGGTGAGTGGGGGGTGTGTGCGTAAATTGCCGAGCTATGCCCTGACCCACCGCGGACACTGTGTTTGACCCTAGAAGCATTTGGAGCTCAGCCAAGAATGCAAATGCTTTTCGGAGATAGCAGGAACTGTGGGATACCTTGCGTCCTCAGTCCCCCCTCCCTCCATGAGCGTCCATTTGATTCTTTGGCTTTCCGTTACGCTTGTCACGCAGCAGCATGCTGAGTCTCTGCTACGCCGTCTGTCTGGAGATTTTTTAAAAATACTTTGGACCAGGCGTAACATTACAGTAATTCCCCTAATTAGATGCAGGAGTCTCCGAGCGAGATCACCCTGAGGACAGTCACTGAAGGAGATAGAGAGCGCATGCTGTGTGAAAGCCAGCACAAACCAGGGGCCTATGCAGCCGTGCTCGGGGAGACAATGCTCCCTGAGTACCTCATGAAAGCCTGGGGTGGAAAGGTGTGCTACCACGGAGCACCCAGTAAGGCAGCTCTCCCCAGGAACCTCCTGTGGAGGCTTTTCAATTCCCTCCTGGAGAGCTTCGTGGATGATTTCTATTCTATCCCCATATATAGAGAGACCTCCTTTTCACATACTTCAGATTCCTGTAATATTAAGAATAAAAGTTTACATGTTTAAAACACTTACCGACTGCTCCTTCCCCTGATTCAGGGTCCGAGTTAACGGCTGGGGAGGGTTGGTAGGGGATCTCCGTGAGGGTGATGAAGAGATCCTGGCTGTCGGGGAAACCAGCGTTGTAAGCGCTATCGCCTGCCTCATCCTCCACAAACCCTTCCTCATGTTCCCCGTCCGCGAACATCGCCGAGGAACTGGCCGTCGACACTGTCCCATCGTCAGAGTCCACGGTCACTGGTGGGGCAGTGGTGGCAGGCTCCGTAGCGTCCGTTTGCCGCTTTGATTTTTTGGTAGCCTTGTCTGGGGTCCTTAATTTTCACGCGGTCCTGCGTTGCATCCCGGCTGTATCCTCTGTCTCTGATGGCTTTGGAGACCTTCTCGTAGGTCTTTGCATTCCGTTTTTTGGAGCGCAGCTCCGAAAGCACAGACTCCTCGCCCCACACACCGATCAGATCCAAGACTTCCCAGTCAGTCTATGCTGGGTCCCTGTTTCTATTCAGAGATTACATGAACTCCTCTTCTGGAGAGCTCTGCATTGCTGCCAGTGCTGCTGAGCTCGCCCCGATGTCCAACCACGAAATGAGATTCAAACTGTCCAGACAGGAAAAGGAATTCAAATTTTCCCGGGGCTTTTCCTGTGTGGCTGGTCAGAACATCCAAGCTCGGACTGCTGTCCAGAGCATCAACAGAGTGGTGCACTGTGGGATAACTCCCGGAGCTACTAAGTTCGATTTGCATCCACACCTAGCCTAATTCGACATAGCCATGTCGTATTTAGCACTACTCCCCTCGTCGGGGAGGAGTACAGAATTCGAACTAAAGAGCCCTCTATGTCGAATTAAACGGCTTCATGGTGTGGACGGGTGCACGGTTAATTCGAATTAACACTGCTAAATTCGAATTAAAGTCCTAGTGTAGACCGGGCCTTAGTGATATGCCAACCACAAAATGTTTAGAGCTAGATCCTCAGTGGGTGTACATCGGCATAACTCCATTTAAATCAGTGAAGCTAGCAGCCCTATCATGACATTTGTGGACAACCCAGGGTGAGGAGTATGAGATTAGTGTTGCAGAGTCAGCATCACCAGAGGGATCCCAGGTGTTTCTGAGGGCAGGAGATGGAGAGATTAAGATGCTGTTGATGTCAATAATCTTCACTGCGATGGAGTCAGCATCCGGGAGAAGGGAACTGGAGATGTAGGTGAGGCTGCAAAGGGATGGTCTAGAGGATCAGAGTTTATGATATGGGTAAATGTGGGGTATAATAAATGAGAAGGAGGATGACGGCCAGGGTTCGGTCAGATATCATTTCAGGCAATGACAAGGTGGAAGAGGTGGATGTAGAATGTACATTTGTCAGATGAGATGGGCTGGTGAGAAAGGGGAAAATAGAGAGGTTGAAAAGGTGGAAAAACGTTTCATGAAAATGTTTCTCTTTTTTGTCAAAATGTTTGAAACTTGATTTTTTTTCAGCTAGATCTAGTGGAAAAGGCAGAATTGTTGGGATCAGTTGAAAAGTCAGATAGAAGTCAGGCTTCAGCAAGAGACGGAGAGGAGACCATGCAGAGAAATGTTGCAGTTAAAAGCAAGGGGGAATAACGTCAAACCAATGAATGGAAAGAGATGTGGGTCTAACTCTCAAACCCTGCAGATCCAGCGCATTGGAAGGAAGCCAGGTAAACTTGCACAGACGATGTGGTCTCCATCATAGTTCTGAATTCCAACACCTGGCCAGTGTTCCAAAGAACTAACCATGTATGGAAAGGTAATCACATAGCTTTGACTCTCCTACCTATAGCAGAAATAGCTTTTACATATATAGCAATATAGATATAATAGTTGCCTGGGAGCACAGTAGCTCAAAATATCACTATTGTCTCCTCTCCGTCTCTTGTGTAGCAATACTGGTATTTTAGCAGGGGGTTGGACTAGATGACCTCCTGAGGTCCCTTCCAACCCTGATATTCCATGATTCTATGATTCTGTGAATAGTGACTTGCTTGGTGCCCTGAAAGCCTTCTGTTAAAGGAGCTTAAGTGGCTGATCCAAAATCAACTGAACTCATAAGAGATACTTATAGACTTCAAAGGATCTTAGTTAGGCTGTTATTCTCCAAAGTGGGAATCTGCAAAGATATCGTAACTGGTTAAAGTTTCAGCTGTATCACAGGGAATTGGGACAAAAAGAACTTAGAACTACCCCATAGTATCCACAAATAGATGATCTGAAAAGAAAGATTTAATAATAATGCCCTGAAAATCTGAGAATACCATGGGAAGAGTGGCTTTGTTTTTACTGTATGTATACAGGGAAGTTCCTGAAGCCTCCTGGGTGTATATACACCCGCTTGAATAGAAATTCCGAAAATTTTATCATTGATTATTTTACTTCCAAGCAAATATGCAAAGTGATATTCAAGGACATACACTTTGTCCTGTGGTACTTTACAAATGCTGTAATATGTTAAGGGCAGTCATCTAAATTGAAAATTCTCTATAGAGTGGGAAGGCAAAGTGGTCTTGAGGAGAGACAAAGGACAGTGGCTCAAGAGACATGTACCCTGTTCCTGTTCTGACTGACCTGCTGTGCAGTCCTGAGCAAGGCACTTCCCTGTTTCCCTTTCACTCATTGTCTATTTAGATTGTAAGCATTTCTAAGCAGAGACTCTCTCAGTAAGTATTCACAAAGTGCCTAGCATGTTGAAATCTCAATCTTGATTAGGGTGTGTAGATGATATTTTATTGCTACTAATAATAATTGTGGTATTTATTACAAGTCAGGTTCTGGTTGAAAAGCTAAAAATGTCCATGATAGGCCCACAAAATAGAATGACACTACATTTCCTTTACTATCTTTATAGCAGCCAATAATAGATATCACAGCTCAATAGTGTTTCTCTATTAATGGCTTTTAAAATTTTAATATCATTAGAAAATAATAACAGCAAAAAGCAGTGCTTGCTGAATGAAATGGACTACTAATAGGCATTTATTTTAAAGTTTATGAGGATTTTTTTAAAAGGTAGTAAAAATACGTTTGAAATACGATTATGTTCCTTTAAAAAATTGTCATTGCAAGTCAGGATCATTGCAAGTTTTTCTATGACTAGAAGAATTACCCAGAAACAGGACGTATAAGGATTATACATGACATGGAATAATGTCACATGCTTATTTAAGAAATATTTTCATAAAGTACTAAATTACTGAGAAGCTGGACTTAAAGTTGTAAAGCGTTATTAAGAGCTTAAAGGAGGATATCTATAAAATGATGTACAATTTAGGCAGAAACCAAAGTATGGGAGAATGCAGAGGCAAGGTACTCCAAACAATCTTAATTCTGACTTCATTGCCTGCACCTTCCATATAATATATATTGGTAACAAATATCAAAGTATAACTGTCCAATGACTTCATATTTTGTTGGCTCAACCAAAAACTGGTTAGAGTGGAAAGTTTAAATGGTATGGGTAAAATCCTGGTCCCAATGACGTCAATGAGAGTTTTGCCATTGACACATGACATTGGATAGTGTTTCCCCTGTTGTGAATATCTTTATTGTATGTTGTTTGTTGTTTTACAATTATATAACACAATAATTTTGCATGACACTTTACAGAATTAAAAAAAAATCCCTGAACCAAATATTAAGCATATACTAGGTGAAAGCCTATACTATTGTATGGGTATAATTCATAATGTTTAATAAAAAGGAGGGGAGCCAAAATAGCTGAGAACTTAAACTGGACAGTAACAAACTACACATGATTGAACCTGGTGATATTCTAAACAAAAGGAGCTCTCAACCTGCTTGTAGCTATTTCCATCACTTCACACAGACACAGACATTCTAGGTTTCAGAGTGACACACAGCCAGTGACAAACAGGAATCTTACTATATAGTGTAGGAAAAAAAACATAGAAAATTAGATGAAAGCAAGTTGAATGGAAGCTGATTTTCAGGAGGGATTCTGCCGTGGTTTATGCAGTAAATGGGTCCAGAGAAGTACACATAGAGTATTCAAGATTTAAGTTATTCTGCAGCTCCAGGGAGCTCAGCAAGTGTGTACAATAGAGTATGAATTGTGATCAAATTTCAAATGTCTGGTGTGAAGAAGGTGAATAGATCTAATCATCTTCCTCCTTGACTACTATTATTTCTTTCTCTTGGGTACTGTTGCTAATCTTGTCCCTTCCAGACTATCTTTGGTGCTGCAAACATCACCTTTCTTGTTGTTGATTTGATCATGACAGCCCTCCACTTCACCCAGCCAATTTTTGAATCAATTCACTGGGTCCCTATTATATTGTGCATCAAAATAATTTTTTGGCTTTTGATTTCAAGATCCTGTGATGTGAAGTCCCAAAATACATCTCTTACTTAGTCTCCTTCCATGTTTTTTCCACCCCCTGCAATCCACCAGTAACATTGATATTTCCTGTCTGTTCCTCGCACAGAAGTTTTGTACTTTTTTGCATGCTGCCCATTTACAGATACAATGTCCTCTCAAAATTCTCCAAATCCTTTTCTTCTCAGTCTTCAAAGTTCCCCATAAAACTCAGTGCTGCCTCAAAGCCTAAGAGACGTGATGTAAAGGAAAGGAAGCACATGTACATGAATAGCAGAGCCACCAAGATGTGCACCTACCATGTACAGTAATCCTTCCAGCTGCTTTAAAATGAAGGTCCCTGCAACTCCTGAAATCCCATCAAATCCTATGGGACTTTGGATGGGCACAGAAGTTTGCCCATGTAGAACAGTGCGCAAGTTCAGGGCCCTACAGAGTAACTCCATGGTCTTTTTGTGTGTCCATCATCTGGAATGCCATGTTGGATTTTTTCTGTATGTTCTTTGAGGCAGGGGCTAGGTATTTACGTGCTCTTTCAGGGATTATAAATCCAAAAGAGACAACTGTGATAATCTAGTCCAGGGGTCGGCAACCGGTGGCTCGCGGCTCGCCAGGGTAAGCACCCTGGCGGGCCGGCCCGGTTTGTTTATCTGCCGGGTCGGCAAGTTCGGCCGATCGCAGCTCCCACTGGCCACGGTTCGCGGTCCCAGGCCAATGCGGGAGGCAGGAAGCGGCGCGAGCCGAGGGATGTTCTGGCCGCGGCTTCCTGCCTCCCGCATTGGCCTGGGACAGCGAACCGCGGCCAGTGGGAGCCGCAATCGGCCGAACTTGCCGACCCGGCAGATAATCAAACCGGGCCGGCCCGCCAGGGTGCTTACCCTGGCGAGCCGCGAGCCACCGGTTGCCGACCCCTGATCTAGTCTGACCTATGTTATGCAGGAAATCAGACTAGATGATCACAATATTATCGTCTGGTGCTATAATCAATGAATAACACGTCATAGTATTTCCTTCAATTAATTTCTATTCCAACTACAGCATATCTTTTAGAAAAACACTCAATCTTGATTTAAAAATTTCCAGTGATGGAGAATGCACCATAACCCTTCATAAATTAATCCAGTGCTTAATTAGCTTCACAATTAAAAATGTGTGCCTTATTTCCAATTTGAATGTGTCTAGTGTCAACTTTCAGCCATTAGATCTTGTACTTTTGTCTAGTAGACTGAAGAACCCATTATCAAATATTTGTTCCCAATGTAATTACATATAGACTATGATCAAGTCAGTTTTTAGTATCCTCTTTGTTAAGCTAAATAGACTGAGCGCCTTGAGTCTCTCATTATAAGGCAAATGTTCCAATCCTCTAGTCATTCTTGTGGGTTCACATTAGCCTTTGTGGACACAACATCACACTGGGAGCTCATGTTCAGGTGATTATCCACTGTGGCTCCTAAGTATTTTTCAGAATCATTGCTTCCCAGGATAGAGTCTCCCATCCTATAAGTATTGCCTATATTCTTTGTTCCTAGATGAATAACTTTACGTCTGGCAATATTAAAACATGCATTGTTTTCATGCTCTCAGGTTGAGAGATCCAGATCCCTCTATAGCAGTGATCTGCCCTCTTAACTGTTTGTGAGATCTGCAAATTTGTAAAACTAAATAAAATTTCAGAAAATCTGATGCTGTAAGCACTCTTTCCGGCACATTTTAAAATAAATATCTCCATTGAAATATCAGCCACGACACATTGCATGAAGCTCTGATTCTAGATGGTGCAGCTCCACTTGACTGATAATGTCACTGAATGCACCAGTGAGCGGAAAACAAACACGTGAATAAGTCATTAGTGTTTTTTAAAAAAACAGGGTGACTCCAATAACTGGACAAATGGAAAACAAAATGAATATGACAAAATTCCTGTTACATAACAGGATAACTATCAAGGACTTACTGTAGTTCAGGGATCAGCAACTTTTGGCCCGCGGCCCGCCAAGGTAAGCACCCTGACGGGCCTGGCTGGTTTATTTACTTGCCAAGTCCGCAGGTTCAGCCGATCATGGTTCACCGCTCCAGGCCAATGAGGACTGCAGGAAGTGGCACGGGCCAAGGGGTGTGCTGGCCCTGGCTTTCCGCAACCCCCATTGGCCTGGAGCGGTGAACCGTGGCCAGTGGGAGCCGCAATCAGCTGAACCTGCGGACACAGCAGGTAAAAAAACCGACCTGACCCGCCAGGGTGCTTACCCTGGTGAGCTGCGTGCCAAAGTTTGCCGATCTCTGCTGTAGTTAGTGACCTACTTCTAGTGGCAAAATATGTGTTTCTTTTTAATTGAAATCTGGCATAGATTTATTGCTGCACCATTTGTAAAATATAATAGAGGTAGCATTTTTGTTGGAGTAAAATCCCGAAAGGGCTGGTAACACATGTATATCAACAACTAATTATTCTGTTTTAAATGGATAAAAGCAGTGGTGGTGATTTCAATAGCACAGATTTATTAAAGACACAACCCAGGGTGCTCTTATATACCTTGAAACTCATTATGTAATTCATTCATTATAGGAATGGAATATAAAAAAGTGTTCCCTGTTAAGAGCCTTTGAAAGCAGTAGACTGAGATAGCTGACAATTATTTTTAGAGGGTCATTATAAATCATATTTTTCACTTGATAAGCAGTTTAGTTGTGGGGGATTTTAAATGCAAGGTAACATGGAACAATAGACTATAATGAATCTTTTTTTTTAAAGTTGCAAACTGTATATTTGTAATTGTGGAGGACTATATCATTTCAATACAGAGTCATTAAGCTCGCTGAAAAATGGGAATTTCTCTTGAAGGCAAATAGTGACACTGCTTCTTTTCTATTCCTGTTCACTTAGTATGCAGTGTGTCCAAATTAAGAGACTTCTTATTAATTGTTTATATCTGAGATGGTGAAAAATCATTCAAAAAAGAACTAAAACTATTGCAGTGGCAGAGACAGTCCCAACTGAAAAATAAGCCAGCTCTAATGGATGGTAATTAAGCCAGACAATTTCTCTTAATTGTTCCTTTTTTGTGCTTCAAAATAAAGCAGTTCCAAGACACGGATTGGTGTGGGAAGTAGGTCCATTAGCAAGTTTCAGATGTGCTTTTTAAGTGATGCAGGACTATGTTTCAGCGAAGTTTGAGATGACAAACTGGTTGGCAAGACTGAGACCTTGTCTTTGATGGGGCTTGGAACCAAGATTAACAAACCATGTTTAATGCACATATCCAGACTATTATTAACATGATTATTGATTTATCCAAAAATCTGATATGTTTTCTTCCAGTTCTTTGAATCACAGCATGGCTAGTCAGAGTGGATGAGGCCTAATATGTTAAGAACTCATTTTAAAAAGTGTTTTTTTACTTTTGTTAGAACATGCTATTTTCAGCTTTATTTAAATGTATGCTTTGGGGCATGCAAATCTTATTAAAATCCAATGGGAGTTGGGGACCAAATCCTTTGTTGATGGGATTCACAAGGGGAACATCAGCACTGACCTGGAGCAGGGCAACGGAGACCTGCATCTCCCAAATCCCAGATGGGACTTTATTGGCAGAAATTTAAGTGCTAGGGGGTGGGGTGGTTGAGGAACTAAATTTTTGATTTAGACACCTAAAGTTATAGGTATGTGCCTAAATACCTTTGTGGATTCAGCTCCTAACTCTCCTTGAAAGGTTTGCATAGATTCTAGGATTGGAAGGGACCTCGAGAGGTCATCGAGTCCAGTCCCCTGCCCTCATGGCAGGACCAAATACTGTCTAGACCATCCCTGATAGACATTTATCTAAACTACTCTTACATATCTCCAGAGATGGAGATTCCACAACCTCCATAGTCAATTTATTTGAGTGTTTAACCATCCTGACAGTTAGGAACTTTTTCCTAATGTCCAACCTAAACCTCCCTTGCTGCAGTTTAAGCCCATTGCTTCTTGTTCTATCCTTAGAGGCTAAGGTGAACAAGTTTTCTCCCTCCTCCTTATGACACCCTTTCAGATACCTGAAAACTGCTATCTTTCATAGGTCATGTTCTCCAGACCTTTAACTTTGTTTCCAGGTCTGCACAGGTCTGTTCACCATATGGTAAGGCTGTATATACTCATTCAAAAATATAACGTAGCTGCTAGTCTTGAAAAGAGACATACAAATTGTCTCAACTCCCACCATTGATATCCTGTTTATTTACTGCCATTAGCAAGTATCACTTGCCATGCCATTTCAGTTTTTCATCTACTTATTACTATTATTAAACAAATGCTTTAAAAGCTGTGGCAAGTCAATTCAAAATTCTCATGTCATGGTTCCACATGGTGCCACACCTTACTGACTCTAATAGGCTGAATGAGAGAGATGGTAATTATTTTTAGAGTATATTTATAAGGCACATTGAAAAACATGTGATTGAATGTTATTTTGCCATTTTGTAACAGAATGTTTACAAAAAGGCCCTTAGATTTTCTGCCATCACACTCCACACAGCTCTATATGTGCAAACTCAACATGAATAAGGATAGTAGAATATGGTTCTTAGTCTTTGGCGTTTAAATTTATTTTAAGTCACATACAATAGCTCAGTTTATGCTTTTCTGAAAGGTTTTATAAAATCTATTATTGATATGTTTACATATATTAGTGAAAAAGTTTTAAAGGTATTTAATATTTATGCTTTTAAATTTTCCCGGCACTGGCAACAAACTTGCATTTATCTACTTAATAATGGCATATGTAGAGCTGATATTCTCTAAAGAAAGGCCAACATTTAATTACTTGGTCCACCCAGCTAATTTCCTTCAAAATATCCTCTGCCTTCCAGCTAGGGCACCCTAAACATAACTGGATCTCCTTTTGGAGTTGCTCCTTCTCACAAGTGACAGTACTTTTTAGTGGTATGGGGACTGACTCTGATATCAGTTATGTCAATATAAGACCCCAACACAGCAAAACAGTTAATCAAATACTTAACTTTAAGGATCTGCATAGTATAATTCAGGGGTCGGCAACCTCTGGCATGCAACTCACCAGGGTAAGCACCCTGGCAGGCCGGGCCAGTTTGTTTTCCTGCCCCGTCGGCAGGTTTGGCCAACCATGGCTCCCACTGGATGTGATTCACCGTCCCAGGCCAATGGGGGCTGCGAGAAGCGGTGCAGGCCGAGGGATGTGCTGGCTGCATCTTCCTGCCACCCCCATTGGCCTGGGAGGGCAAACCCTGGCCAATGGGAGGCGCGGTCAGCTGAACCTTCCGACACGGCAGGTAAACAAACTGGCCCGGCCTGCCAGGGTGCTTACCCTGGCGAGCCGTGTGCCAGAGGTTGCCAACCCATAGTATAATTGAAGTCAGAGCCTTATGGCTTGACTGTACAATGTACTGAGCCCTCGAGCACTGGTTCAGAAAAGTACTTAAGCATGTATATAGTCCCATTTAAGCCAATGAAACAACCTACAGTTAAGCATGTGAATTATCTTTGGTCTCTCAGCATTGTCTAACACTGTAGTGTAAGCAATAATGGACAAACAGATTATGTCAGTCATAATCAGTCAATCTGACAATGACTGGGTCTCACATTGATGTATACATACAACGATTCAGCAAATACTATAGGTGAAGAGGCATATGCAAGTTCAGTCCAGTGTGAGAACCAGAAGTATGGGTATATATAGGACAGACAAGATTTTCCATGACCATTGCAGGCTATTACATCCTTGCTTTGTGCTGTCCACGTTTTTCATACCAGGTGGTTAATGGGGTTAAACCAATCTGTTGCCCAGACTTGAGTTTTCTTTCTTCCCTCTTTTAAGGAGAGTAGGTAGGAAGCATCTAGAACTTTATTTATTTCTTCTGATCTTCTGCAATTATTGTTATTCCTCTCTTCTCTACATCAAAAACAGGCTGAGAAATATGCTCTGTTGGCTTGCCTTTTATTGATTATTTATGAGAGAGAGAGAGAGTAGATTTTACACAGTCATATTGTTCACCATTTTGACACCTGACTGATCTAAAAGCAGTGGGTTTTGTATCTAGTAAAATTCACATTAAAACATTATGTCTTTGGAAATAGATATTATGGTTTAGTTTATAATCCAGATATCCAGGAAAGAACACTTTCAACAAATTAATGATAATTTCTGTAACTGAACATGGTGAAAAAGAGATTCTCTGTGTGTATGGATAAAAGACAATATCTTCTGTAAAATGGAGAGCAGGTTTATTTCTATTAGTATGTAATTAAATATATAATGTTAATATAAATGGTCCAGTATATAGGATAAAAGAACTTGAGCAGGGGTAAGCACACTGGCGGGCTGGGCCAGTTTGTTTACTTGCCACGTTGGCAGGTTTGGCCGAGCACGGCTCCCACTGGTCGCAGTTTGCTGTCCCAGGCCAATCGGGGTGGCCGGAAGCCGTGGCCAGCACATCCCTCGGTCCTCATCGCTTCCCACAGCCCCCATTGGCCTGGAACAGCGAACCGCGGCTGGTGGAAGCTGTGGTCAGCCGAACCTGCCAATGCGGCAGGTAAACAAACTGGCCTGGCCTGCAAGGGTGCTTACCCTGGCGAGCCACATGCCAGACGTTGCTGACCCCTGAACTAGAGCATTCCCCCAAGGAACGCTTTTTCTCTAAGATGGGAATAGGAAAGAACAGTTTCCATTTCACACAACATACATAGGAAATTAAAGTATCGGAGGGGTAGCCATGTTAGTTTGGATCTGTAAAAAGCAACAAAGAGTCCTGTGGCACCTTGTAGACTAACAGAAGTATTGGCACATAAGCTTTCGTTGGTGAATACCCACTTCGTCAGACGCATGTGGTGGAAATTTCCAGAGGGGTATAAATATGCACACAAGAATCAGTCTAGAGATAACGAGGTTAGTTCAATCAGGGAGGATGAGGCCCTCTTCTAGCAGTTGATGTGTGAACACCTAGGGAGAAGAAGCTGCTTTTGTAGCTGGCTAGCCATTTACAGTCTTTGTTTAATCCTGAGCTGATGGTGTCAAATTTGCAAATGAACTGAAGTTCAGCAGTTTCTCTTTGGAGTCTGGTCCTGAAGTTTCTTTTTGCTGCAGGATGGCTACCTTTAAATCTGCTATTGTGTGTCCAGGGAGGTTGAAGTGTTCTCCTACAAGTTTTTGTACATTGCCATTACATAGGGATTGTCCAGTTTGGCCGATGTACATAGCAGAGGGGCATTGCTGGCACATGATGGCATATATTACATTGGTGGACGTGCAAGTGAATGAACCAGTGATATTGTGGCTGATATGGTTAGGTCCTGTGATGGTGTTGCTGGTGTAAATATGTGGGCAGAGTTGGCATAGAGGTTTGTTGCATGGATTAGTTCCTGAGTTAGAGTTACTATGTTGCGGTGTGTGGTTGCTGGTGAAAATATGCTTAAGGTTGGCGGGTTGTCTGTGGGCGAGGACTGGCCTGCCTCCCAAGGCCTGTGAAAGTGAGGGATTGTTGTCCAGGATGGGTTGTAGATCACTGATGATGCACTGAAGAGGTTTTAGCTTAGGACTGTAGGTGATGGTTTCTTTCTTGGGCTTATCTTGCAGCAGGAGCCTTCTGGGTACACATCTGGCTGTGTTGATTTTTTTCCTTATTTCCTCATGTGGGTATCGTAGTTTTGAGAATGCTTGGTGAAGATCTTGTCGGTGTTGGTCTCTCTCTGAGGGGTTGGAGCAAATGCAGTTTATATCTCAGCGCTACACCAACAAAAGCTTATGCTCACATACTTCTGTTAGTCTATAAGGTGCCACAGGACTCTTTGTCGCTTCTTATAGAAATTAAAGCATTTTTCAGCAAACAACATTTTAAGGGTCATACACAATGCCACACCAGATTTGAAAGTAGGTGAAAATTAAAGTATTTGTACTTATCAAAGAGCCTGCGTATTTCTGATAGCCCGTTAATTTCTATTTCATGAAAACTGAATTAGTTAAAATGAAGACTCATGCTTATTGCTCTGTTAGCATATGCATAGTGATGTGGTGGAAGGGACACATGGGACTCCAAAAATTAGGGTAGGAAGATTTTCCTCCCTCTTTTGGAGTTCACCTAGTGTCTGTGTTATTATTATAGTAGAATATTTATAGAGCACAACAGAGGATTATGGCATTTCAACAGATAGAATAAAATGTCCCTCTCCAGAGGAGTTTATGCTCTAAGGCCTTTTTCCTCCACCTCATACTTATATGAGAAATACCACTTAGGCCTCAATTTAAACAATGAGGTGGGGCAAACACATGAGTATGGGTGAGATGGTGTTTGAGAAGTGTGATTGGAAAAGTAAAATATGATATTAGCCATTGCTATGCTCCTGGGAGGAACAAACTCACGCAGCATTCTAAATCCTTCTTGACTGTTCAGGAGACAGGACAATATATATAGTGGGCCAAAATCACCCCTAATGTAAGCCATTGGGGTTTACAGCAGTAATTACTTTTGTGCAGTTATGCCCATAATATCTGAAGGTCTAAACTGTAGGTGTCTAGTATTACAATGGAAGTGATACAAAGATTCTTTAAAAATACAGAAAAAATTATATGTTTTACTCTTAATTACAATGTCGTTGGTTTCATCAACATCTGTTTATGGATTTTTGTATTGCATGCTTTCCAAAGAACTTGTAAAGACTATTTGGACCATCATTTCTTTGGATTGATGCAGACTTGATATTCATGAAATGTGAAGCTGTTTTACTGGGCTGGAAATTATGAAATAATTGAAAAGCCTGGTTACTATGTTTCAGCCAGGAAGCGATTAAACAAACTGTCTCATTGGGAAGTCAAAAAGAGTTCAGAAATAAGGGATATAGGTGAGAAATAGACTAACAAATTATTGAGACATCTCTGAAGAGTTCATGCTTGTGCTATGAGGGAAGGATGAAATGAGAAGGTATTCTGAACAGTCTCTTACTTAATTGTGGAGGTGAGTGTAATGTTTATGTTCTGTGGATTCCTTTTTCTACTAGAAATGCTCCTTCTGATGCATCCCTTAGTTAGCTGCTTTAGTGGACAGAATTATGTAGTTGGCTGTTCTGTGTGTCTGTGGATAATCCACCCCATCCTTTGACAACAGAGAATTCTAAGTCAAGTGTGTGAGAGGGAAGAGAGGTTTGTAAAGAACATTTCATATTGCAGGGCACTATAAAGTGCCTGATGAAGATACTGAGCCAAATTCAGCTAATGCAGGGGTCCCCAACACGGTGCCCACGGGCGCCATGGCGCCCGCAGGGGCATCTAAATGCGCCCACGTCCTGGCCGGCAGTGGAGCATCCACCGAAATGCCGCCAAATTTCTGTGTAATTTTGGTGGCAACGCCTCTCGATGACGCCACTTGCTGCTGACAAACGGCGTCATCGAGAGGCGTCACTGCCGAAATGCTGCAGAAATTTGGTGGCATTTCGGCAGGTGCTCCATTACAGCCATGGTCCTTCGTCTGACACCCGCCAGATGAAAAGGTTGGGGACCACTGAGCTAATGCAACCTGGAGCAAACAGGCACAAGGCCTATGAAAGTAGCTGTATCAAATTCAGGAATTATAGGGCTATGAAGCAATAGCATCTCCATAGTTAAGGTTACAACAGCTTCTATTATAAGCCCAACTTTGGCTCCTCGTCTATAATGACTGCACCACACCTGAAGAGGAGGGAACATTGTCTGGGCTTGCTGAAGGAAGGCAGCAGTGCTTTATGGCAGGGCAGGGGGGTAGAAGGATCGAAACTGCTGCAAAAGGTGAGTAGTGATCAGCTTTGCAGTGCTGACTCACCCCCCGGGGATGTGAGGTTGGAAGACTATAAAGGCGTTGGAAGGCAATTTTCCATGCAGCAGGCAAGGCACCAACGGCTGCAGGGGGCAGAAGATCCAGACTCTTTAGGCAGCATGGCTCCAGGTGTATGCAGGAAGGTGAGAGCTGGGAGAAGGGGGGCTACCACCCCCTTGCCCCAGGTACGGGGAAGAAAAGGCCAAGTCATGGTACAAGCAGGAAACAGGGAGGGTGAGTCAGCAAGTGAAATTGTTCAACATTTGATATAATTGCCGGGTATTGGGGGGGAGGAGGCGCGGGGGAGGCGAGGGAAAACTGACACTTGCGGTTTGTAAAACTCTTGTTTTGTAGGTTTAAGATGAATTGGTTTGGTTCTGCTTTGTTGGTATTTTTTTTTTATAATGCCACTGAAAATCCATTTGAATCATTCGAAGTGGCAAAGCTGACAGACACTTTTTGCCAGACACAGGTAACTAGTGTTGTTTGGATTTGGTATTTAGCATTTAACCCGTAAAGTACCTCACTACTTAATAAAATTCAAGACCAAAGTTATGGCTGTAGTAAGGGGCAGCCAGAACCAGGAGAATGGAGAGAGATTATGTATTCCTTTTTTTTTTGTCAGCAAAGAAACCATTAAAATTGATAAGGCTAATATAATGTTAGGGAGGTTAAACTATGGAAGGAATGTGCATTTTCCTAGGACATGTGCAGTGTACATTGGAGAAGGGGTAAAAGAAATGCAAAAAAAACATGGTACCTAATTTTAATCCTATTAGGGCTCCAAAAGGAGCCACAATAGGTTGTGTTTTCGTTTTCAGATCTCTGTGTGTTTTGGAGAAGGAGATGAAAGTGGAAAGTAATCAGAACTTTGTTGGAAGTAGAATGTGTCCCTTTTGAGACAGTCTCTGAGCTGCTGAAAGCTTTGGATCCAAAATCAAACCAGAAAGCCTCTGTGTGGATGCAGATTACCTACCCAATGGGGGAAGGAGAGAACTACCCATAAGTGGCAGCACAAAGGAGCTGCAAATAATAAATACATCTGGTCAGCAAACAAGCTACTAGAAGACTCAGATTATGGCCCTCCAGGAAACGGAGGTGAAAAAACAAGTCAAGCCTGAAAATAAGGGGAACAGTGTGTGTGTGTGTGTGTGCAGGGGCGGCTCTAGCCATTTCACCACCCCAAGCCCGGCAGCACGCCGTGGGGGGCGCTCTGCCGGTCGCCGGTCCCGCGGCTCCGGTGGACCTCCCACAGACGTGCCTGCGGAGGGTCTGCTGGTCCCGCAGCTCCGGTGGACCTCCCGCAGGCATGCCTGCGGATGCTCCACCGAAGCCGTGGAACCAGCGGACCCTCCGCAGGGACGCCTGAGGGAGGTCCACCGGAGCCACCTGCTGCCCTCCCGGCGACCGGCAGAGTGCCCCCGCGGCATGCTGGCCCAAGCACGCGCTTGGCGTGCTGGGGTCTGGAGCCGCCCCTGTGTGTGTGTGTGTACGGTCTCTCAGCTATTCCCTGAAAATAAACTTAAAGCTTAGTACAGCAGAGAAACTATTGCAAACCTGGTCTGTTGTACAAGAGGGGAAACTGAGGCACACCACCTCATGAATTTGATAAATGACCAGTGAGTAGGGTAATTCACTAACCTGATTATAGAGCAAAATAAGGACAGCCTGGAGGTAATTCTTCTGTTTTTTCCTGCAATCAGCAAGGAGGTTTGTAAAAGGAAATGGTATTATTATTAAGCAATAATCTGTCCCCACCATGGGGGTGGAAATTGTTTGTTTTGTTTTCCAGACACTCTACAAGCAAGCTGGCACCAGTGGAAGAATAACGCAGAATAGCATGGATTTATGTGTTGTGTTGTTTGCCTATGGTGTTTGTCTTGTTGCTAGCATTGTTGTGTTTTGATGAACAGAAAACCTCATGACGTGGGTGGGGGATGGCTTCAAAAGGCTAACTGGGGTGGGGGATGTGTATAGGAATGCAAAATGCTCAACTAGGAGGCCAGCACCTGTGTAATAGTTACTGTGGTACCTGGAAATGGAACGGCAACTAATGTGGTCCCCTGAGGCCCTATGGGAATAATGAGAAGGGGAGGAGCTTGCTGGGAATCAATGGAGGGGTGTGTGAAATGGTGTAAATCTAGAAAAGATGTTTGGATGTGCCATGGAGGACCACACCCAATGGCCTATGGCAAGGGGTGGATAATTGGGTGTACTGTGTATGAGGTGTGTTGTTGGGAATGTACGTATTACCAGGGGGCAAAATTACACCAGTCCATAACCAAACTACACACATCTACATGCTGCTATCTGGACTTTGGTGCACAAATGGGTCTGTGACTCTTATTGCTGTGAATTATCGAACCAGGGCATACTGCCTGATTCCATACCAAGTGGTTAAGTTGGTTTGGACAATAACCCATTTCTCTGTGGACATTCAATGGACTTATGATATGGACAAAAGCATGCAAAACCTGCAGGGGCAGTTTGTTGCAACTGCCAGCAACTGGACACATTAAGATCTTGACCCTGTCAAAGGAGGAGAGGCAGTGTTTTGGTGGTGGCTTAGATGTTGGACCATACTGCATGGTCAGGACTCTTGGTGTTGCTGTGGATTATTATAATGGCTGGTGTATTGTTAAGTATACTTGTGTTACGTTGCATATGGAGATAACCTATAAGTAATGTGGTAAGCTCTCCCCCTCCCCCACTCCCAGTGTACTAGACAACCCGAACCCAACCTTCTTGGGCCCAGAAGTCTGGAACACTAATTGGAATAGGTGTAGTATGCCCGTACGAGAGAAGGTGCAGGGCACTATAGTATACAAGGGGCAGTGGGACAAATAGAATACCGACACCTTCCACCTTGATGGCTGGCCTATCAGGAAATGTCACCATATGTCTTATGCTTTTCCAGGGATACCTGGTTCAGGAGGATCCCAAAAGAAAAAGAAAAAAGGGGGCAGGGGGGAGTGTTAGGATATAGATATTCGGGCCTGTCTGCAAAGGCCTATACTTTAAGAATTTAGGTGTATTCTTATCACTTAGCTAGTTATAGAGGTACAAAACAAGAATCAAAACCAATCTACCTGTTTATAGGCCTTCTCTCACTATGATAGTCTAAGGCCTTGTTATTAGGCTAAGGCCTTTGGCTAAACAGCAGGGGCACCCATAAGCTGGGAAGCGAACAGTCACATCCTCACCAGTAACACTGAAATAAGGCAGTTTTGGGCTGTTAAAAAGGTGATCCAATCTGTCACCTCCAGAGAAAGGGAAAAGCCTAGAAGATTTAAAGAAAACTTAGTTTGATAGCATCCTGTCTGGCAAGAACTCACTTATCAATAGCTGGGGTGTGAAATCCTCATGTCTTTGTTGTTCTATCACCTGTAGTTCCCACTTCTCTATTGTTTGTCTGTACAATCTCTGTCTGGTTCTGTGATTGTTTCTGTCTGCTGTATAATTAATTTTTTTGGGTGTAAACCAATTAAGGTGGTGGGATATAATTGGTTAGATAATCATGTAACAATATGTTAGGATTGGTTAGTTAAATGTCAGTAAAATGATTGGTTAAGGTATAGCTAAGCAGAACTTAAGTTTTACTGTATAGTCTGCAGTCAATCAGGAAGTATGGGGGTAGAATTTGGAATCATGTTTTGCTAAGGGGAGGAATGAGAACAGGGAATGGGAACAGGGACACAGGCAAGGCTCTGTGGTGTCAGAGCTGGGAAGGGGGACACTGAAGAAGGAAATTGGAATCATGCTTGCTGGAAGTTCATCCCAATAAACATTGAATTGTTTGCACCTTTGGACTTTGGGTATTGCTGCTTTCTGTTCATGCAAGAAGGATCAGGGAAGTGAGAAGGTGAAGGAATAAGCCCTCTAACAGCAAAAAGAACAGGAGTACTTGTGGCACCTTAGAGACTAACAAATTTATTTCAGCATAAGCTTTTGTGGGCTACAGCTCACTTCTTCGGATGAATAGAATGGAACACACAGACAGGAGATATTGATACCTACAGAGAACATGAAAAGGTGGAAGTACGCATACCAACTAGAAGAGTCCAATCAACTGAGATGAGCTATCATCAGCAGGAGAAAAAAAAACATTTAAGTGATAATTGAGATGACCCATAGAAGGTGTGAGGAGAACTTAACATAGGGAAATAGATTCAATTAGTGTAATGACCCACCCATTCCCAGTCTCTGTTTAAACCTTTTCATGTTCTCTGTATGTATAAATATCTCCTGTCTGTGTGTTCCATTCTATGCATCCGAAGAAGTGAGCTGTAGCCCACAAAAGCTTATGCAGAAATAAATTTGTTAGTCTCTAAGGTGCCACAAGTACTCCTGTTCTTTTTGCGGATACAGACTAACACGGCTGCTACTCTGAACCCTCTAATAGCTTAACTCTCTCATGTGACAGCCCAACTGAGAGTAGAGGTATGGGGATTTGGGTTTCACTTTTTTTCTGCTGTGAGCAGGTTAGGGCTGCAGGGAATGTACCTTCACTGGGAGAGGGAGCAGCAAACGTTGTACAGGGCAGTCCAAATGGAGTTCAAGGGCTAGAGGGTAGGATCATTGCTTTAAGGGCAAGGCGCTGTTACCAGGATGGGGTTTGGTGGAGACCAGAGTGGTGTGTTGGATCATCCAAGGCAGCCTCATGAACTGAGGGATGGGGATGCTTGAGGGGAAGCAACCACACATGCAGTTGGACAGTCAGCAGTGCTGTGTGGCTAGTGGTCAGTGAAGTTGTTTCTGAGTTGTTTCAACAGCATTGCAGGGCTTCCAAAATGTACTGGGTCGCCTAGAACCAGGATGTTCTTCTCCACTGAACACAAGAGATGGGGCTGATGCTGAATCCAGGGGTGAGTGTGATCTGCAACAGACAAAGGTTTTGGGGGGACAGTTGGCACAGGTGATATCCTGCCTTGCAATGTGGCAAAGGGTGGCAGTAGCAAGGACCTCAGTGAGCTGCGGTGTCTGGGCTCAAACTGCCCCTCTGTGAATTTACTTGGTGGGGCTGGGAGGGGCCTGGCAGAGTAATAAATAGGCCAGGCCTAGGAGCAGCCATAGCAGACTCATCGGGGGGTTCTACCCCTTGTGGGGACACTAATGGTATTACACAACTGCTTCAAGCTAATTTGCATTTGTTGCAGCAACTTCAGGCATCTATGGGTGAGGGGTCTGGAAGGAGTGACAGAGTAGGCCCAGCATGGGCTCAGGTTTGGGAGGCAGGAGATGGGCAGGTGGCGCAGCCCCGCTGCATGGGTATAGGAGCACATTCCCTGTGCATATTTTGACTCACCAGTCATTAAGAAATATAACTTCATGGGAGAGAGTTGAGGTTCCATGGGAGGGGAAGCTAGGCGGGAGCAGGGCACTGGGGAGGCCCCATCAGTCAGTCCCAAGTTCAGTTATCGTGGGATGTCTGACCCAATAGGAGGTCACCTTCTCAGTACGAGTAAGAATAAAATCCTGATAAGTGAATAGGTAGAGATATTATCCCTGTTGCACAGGGAGGTGTTGACAGATTGTAAGATGGGGCAGAGCAAACAGAATATGGAGCTGCCCAAGCGGCCAAGGGTACCTAGAACATGGGCAAATTGGGAAGCTTCCTTCCTTATCAATGCAGGTGCGATAGTTCAGGCTTACCCAGAGAGAAGCCCAGCCTTGTTAATAACCAGGCAGGCATACAATATGTTCAGGGGCATGTCTTAGTTTAATTATGACAAGCAGTTTTGATTGAGGGCAGCAACACAAA
This sequence comes from Mauremys reevesii, assembly GCF_016161935.1. Taxonomy (NCBI): domain Eukaryota; kingdom Metazoa; phylum Chordata; order Testudines; family Geoemydidae; genus Mauremys; species Mauremys reevesii. The sequence goes on from NC_052625.1 coordinate 158,044,092, forward strand.
CTAGGATCTGGTAGGACATACCTCCCCACATGCTGGGGTTGAGTGGATGACTCCACAAGAATCAGGATTTCACATGGATAGTGGTTTGTTCATTCCACAGTAAGCCTAGGAAGGCCCTGAGTAATGATATTTGCTGTGCAATTAACAATTGCAATTTACAGCAGTTATTTTTGCAGCACCTGTAAATTCAGTCAAGATATGTTTTGGGACCCCTTTAGCCTACTCTTGCCAGAGCCGTAGGGGACAGTCACATGGAGTAAACAGGATTGGGGGTGGGTCAAGTGCCAGCCACAGGTTTGGCTCAGCTGGAGCAGGTTATGGGATGCACAACACGAGCAGGGGAGGGGGGACAAGCTGGGGGCAATGCAATGGGGACAGGCACCATCGCTAGTTATGCTGGAGGTGCTAAGGGTTCTCCTGTGGGATTACCCTAACAAAGCAGATGGGGCTGATTTGTGGAAGGGGTTTACTGTGGGATTTTGGATCCCCTTTTTGGGGAGTAGGACTCATGTGATGTCAAAAAATGTGAAGTCAGTATTTGGGATGGGACATATTGTTCAAGAAAAGATTACACCAGAATTAAATGAGGGTAGGGTGGCAGGGCCATTTGATAAATTACCTAGAAATTACCCCTGGGTTTGGTCTCCAAGAAGACTCCAGGGAAATAACGATTCATTCAGCACATGTCGTACCCATGAGGTGGCTCTGTTAATGATTGGATAGATCCAGTGCCATGTTCCGTGCGCTATTCCTCCTTTGATGAAGCCATTCGTATGGTTAGGTCTTTTGGCCTGGGGCCACTAATGGCTAAGTGTGATATCAAGTCTGCTTTTCGACTGCTGCCGGTGCATCCATTGGAATTTGATATTTTGGGGGTTTTTTTGAGGGACAATTTTATTTTGACAAGGCTTTGCCCAGGGGCTGTTCGATATCCTGTTCAGCATTTGGAAAAAATAGTACAATGTTGTATTTGGCAGTGGTGCGGGTAGCTAGACTATGCCAAGTAGTGCATTATTTAGATGACATTTTGTTTGCGGGATGAGTCTGGTCAGATGAGTGTGTTCACTTGTTGGACACATTGGAAGTCCTGGCTAGACAGTTGGGGGGACCCCTAGTGGAAGAAAAGACAGAGGGCCCTTCCACTACATTGACCTATGTGGGGATCGAGCTGGACACCAGGGCGGGCATATCACAGCTAAAGATAAGCTGCAGGGGCTATTAGGATTGTGCAGGAGAGCTGTAGGAGCCAAACAAACCTCACATTGCGAGACCTACAGTCTATTCTGGGGCACCTGAACTTTGCCTGCAGGGTTGTTGCCCTGGAGGGGTATTTTGTGCCCGGATTGTGGCAGCAACAGTGGGCATAGCCAGGCCACACCGTTACATGCAAGAGAGAGAGATGAAGGAAGACTTGCAGGTGTGGGAACTTTTCTGAGTCAATTTAATGGGGTGTCATTGTGCAGGAAGGAATGGTTATTACAGAGGGGGTTAAAAATCCATTTGGATACTTCAGGGGGTCCAGGTTTTGGGGTGTTTTATCAAGGCAAGTGGTGTGTCCAGAAATAGCCTGCCACCTGGAGGCAAAATGGGGTTGTGTGTGCTATGACCTTCCTGGAATTTTTCCCCATTTTAGTTGCAGTGGTTATTTGGGGACTGGAACTGGCTAATTAGAGGAGGTGTTTCTGGTGCCACAACATGGCAGTGGTATAGGTTATCAGTCGCCAAACTTCCAGATCACACAGTGTTATGAAGTTAGTGAGGGCATTTGTTCCACAATGTTTAAACCTCAACATCTGTTTTTCGTCCAAGCATGTGTGGGGGATGTATAATGGCATAGCAGATGCCCTGTCTCGTTTTCAGTTTGACAGATGCACTAGGACACATGTCCTTTACAGCATGCCACGAAAATAATCAAATTTGGACTATTTTGGACCAAGTGGGGAACAAGTTCCAGAATCTCAGAGCCATCATAGAGTATGCTCTACCAGCTCACACTTCTCTTTTATAACAAGGGAAATCCAGCTGGTGCTTCAGATACTTTCCAATAGTCAGCAAATTTTCTAATGATTCTTTTTGGTTGGTTTGTTGTTATTTTTGCCACTCAGCAGGGCCGGCGCAACCCATTAGGCAACCGCCTAGCGCTAACATTTGAGGGGCGGTGACCGCGGCGGCCGGATCTTCAGCTGCCCCAGTCCTCGGTGGTTTTTCGGGGTCGTACCTTCCACCGCCTCTGTCGGGGGCAACATTTTGGGGGCGGGACCTTCTGCCGCCACTGTTGGAGGCGTCATTTCAGGGGCGGAACCTTCCACAGCCTAAGGCGGCAAAAAAGCTGGCAGCGCTCCTGCCACTCGGTAACAAAATAAGTAAATGAAATCTTATGTTAAAAGTTACCAAGATTTTCATTATAGCATCAGATTGATATATTGGGTCTGATAGGCTTAGAACAGGCAGGGTATGACTGCTTGGGATGTAAGCTTCATTTAAAGAAAAAAAAGTCACTAGCTTTTTTTCCTTCCATGCAGATACAGGCTTTTAAATGATAAATTAACCTCTAAGGAGCCTTGTCAGTGAGAAAAAAGTGAATATTTCCCCCAAAATTGTAGGTATCTGAACAAGCTGTAATCTGACACATCAAAAAGAAATTCACTCTCTTCTAATGCTGCTTTGCAATATCATGAAGTTTACGGCAGGGGAAGATGGATGTTAGCACTGCCTTCAGAGCCTGCCAGCAGCTGCCACTCTCCAGCCGCCCAGCCAGAACTTAGTTTGTGCTGGGGATGAGCCCTGGCACCTCTTTCATTAAAAATTAAGCACTGCTGAAAACACCTGGAAGGGTGAAGACTGAGGTTCTAGCCAGCCATGTGGGAGTCCTCCTGTTGACATCAATTTTCTATTTTCTTTCTATTATCTTTCTCTTTCCCAGCAATTCAGCTTACCCATTATTTTTTGCACCGAAAAAAAGGTTATTGTTGTGTCTGTCCTTCACTCCACTTGTGTTTGCTGTGTCAACTCTTTCTTTGAACAATAACTGAGCTGAAAACTGGTAGCTGAGTGAAGATCTGGTGATAAGTAGCACTTCCTGAAACAGAATATCTTGTTATTAAGGAAGTCTATAGGGTTGTGTATGTGCTTTAAAGATTGTCACAGAGCAACTGTGTGTGTGTGTGTGTGTCCTTGTTTTGTAACAAGATCCAATCAAAATTGTTGTGAAGTATCTTTGAAACTGAATAATTATTGTTGTTAACTAAGACTTCAGGGCACTCTATATGTATCTACCATAGTTAGTGGTTTCATGTTGTTTGCAAGTTTTAGCTGTATCCAGACAAGATTTAAATCAACTGTGCAAACTTCTTGAACTGCACTCAGTCTACACCATCTGTCATAAAAGTAGGGGTTTACCTTAAGTATTTAGGAGTGTTAATCAGGTCTTGAGACTAATAGAATTCATTTGCATAGAAGTAAACATGGTTGACTACTATAGATCCATTAGGAAGGAGATCTTGGTGAACAGGCATGTAAGTAATTGACTAAATTGTTCTGTAATCTCGCTTTCAATTGTTTTTCTTCTGTTGTGTTATCAACAATAGATTTGAGAAACTAATGGCACAAGTGCGGCCCTATGCTGAGGGACTCTTATGGTACATCTACACTTATGGTGGCATGTAGAGTACAGACACTCTGTAATGGAAATGGAAACTTTCCCTGTTGCAGTGAAAGGCTCTGGCATTAGGGAAAGGAATTGGCAGGGGGAGATGCCAGAGAATTTCCCCATTTCCTCCCCCCCCCCGCCAGACACTTCCCTTCCTGCAGTGAAAGGCACTGGCAGCGGGGAGCTGCCCAGAACCTTTTCCTGCCACAATGAAAGGCTCCAGCAGTGGGGAAAAGCTCTGGTGAGGGGAGGCAGCCGGGGATAAAGTCTCCAGCAGCTCCACTCTGCCAGAGCCTTTCCTTTCTGCCCCATCTCTGATGGAACATTTCACTGTTGTGTATAGCTACACAATGCAGTGACAAGTGTGGATACAGCCTGCTTTCACTGTGGCATGTAGCTACACATATTGCCTATACTCTACACAGCACCGTAAGTATAGACAAAACATTAGTCAAAAACCTAAACAAAGTCACCCTTCCCAGAATTGCAATTGAGTATGTGTTGTTTTCTATTGTGGTTGTGTGATTTGATTCTGGAAACCTAAATGGTTGTATTGACTAATTCTCTGGTTTGTTAGCTAAATCATAGTCCAATACTGTTTTTGTCTTCTTATATCCTATACCAGGGGTCAGCAACCTTTCAGAAGTGGTGTGCTGAGTCTTCCTTTATTCTCTCTAATTTAAGGTTTTGCGTGCCAGTAATACATTTACTATAATATATAACTAAACTATTGTTGTATGTAAAGTAAATAAGGTTTCAAAATGTTTAGAAGTTTCATTTAAAACTAAATTAAAATGCAGAGCCCTCCAGACTGGTGGCCAGGACCTGGGCAGTGCGAGTGCCACTGAAAATCAGCTCGCGTGCCGCCTTCGGCGCATGTGCCATAGGTTGCCTACCCCGTCCTATACTATTAGTTTCTGTTGTTCTTAAGGTTATTTAATACAACTCTATAAAGCTAAATTAAACTCTCAGATCATTTGATTATTTAAGCAGTCAAAATTAAAAGAACCCTAGGAAAGGTGGGACAGGTAATCAGTTAAGCAATTGCTTAACTCAAATTTGTTTTTACAATATATTTCGTTGATCCCAGAGTTTACTTGTTGATCATACATGAAAAAAATTGCAAGAATACCAAAAAAGAAAGAGGCTTGTACTTTGGGACAGATGCTTTGTTTCATTAAGGAAAAAAAATTTAAACAACTTAAAAAAAAGCAATTATTGTGAAACTACAAAATCTTGCATAAAATAAAAGAATAGCTGGGGTATTTGTGGCTGTCCATGGCATCTATATTCTTTGTTTCTCTGTGTGTCATTGACTGGTGGATTACTTTTCCAGTACTGCATGTGTGTTTTTCTTGAGTTAGGTTCCTGAATGACTCTTTTCATCATTCTTTGGCTTCCCTCTGTGCTATTGATTCAGAGGCAAGATGGGGCTATATACCACAGAGAAAATAAGTGTTTTAGAGTGATAGAAGGAGATGATTATCAGCATCAGCATCATGAGGATTCTGGTTTAAATGACTTTGTCTATTGACTTTTTATTTTTCCAGAGGAGATTATGGGAAACTTGTTACTTCTTCTTAGTTTGTTCCTTTGTTCACATCATTATTTGTTCCTATATTTATTCTGAGTGTGGATTGTCCCCCATCCTTTTTGTTTCATTTATTAATTATTATTGTTCTTATTTTTTATAATATTGGGACATTTCTTTCTCCAAAATAATTCTCTTCAAAAGCATTTATGACTAAATGGCTAATATCTTCTTGTGAGCAAGCTTTACAACTCGTCCCAAATTTACAATTTATCAAAAACATGGCCATGCTCAAACCAAAGTCTGCTCTAATTTATGCCAAATTGTCCATGATCCAAAAGGACCATTTCAGCATCCAAAATAACCATCATGCTCCATTTCCCCCAACATCACCGCACCCACTGAGGGTAAAGAGACTAATGGTCACTATGCCAGCTCTTTCATACTTACAAAAGTGTAATTAGAAGATGACTGCTTAAGTCAGCTTTCAGAGTGCTTTGTAGCATCAAAGTGCGCAGATCAGATGGGAACAGACGTGAGAGGAACAAAATTTGACAATTTGTCTTGTACTAAGTCTAATACATTGTTGCTACTTAACAAAAACTCATCAAGTTTCACCCAGACAAAAAGACTTTTTCAGCGAAAGTCACTGTAGACTATTGAACGAATGCTCAAGGTTAATTGCAACAGCTCACATGTTGAGGAGCATGCAGACACCAGTCAAGATAGACACCTCATTGTACTAAGTGCTGTAATAGATACATTCCATACTTGGAAGCATAGACAAGTGCAGGGCCAGCTCCAGGTCCCAGCGTAGGAAGCAGGTGCTTGGGGCGGCCAATAAAAAGGGGGGGGACTCCATCTGTTATCGGGGCGGCATGTCTGGGTCTTTGGTGGCAATTTGGGGGCAGGTCCCTCATTCACTCTCTTCCTCTTTGAGCTGCCGCCAAATTGCCGCCGAGGAGGAAGAAAGGGAGGACCCGCTGCCAAAGTGCCGCCAAAGTGCCGCTGCTCATCTTATTATTTTTTTTCCCCGCTTGGAGCAGCAGAAAAGCTGGAGCTGGCCCTGGACAAGTGGCATAGGAGGGATAGGCAATATTCCATACCTGTTCCATACCCAGTATGCAGAAAGTTCATGTATATTTGCAATTTTTTAAATTATTATCTATAAAATGCTTGCCGTCCCATCAGTTTGCCCCTCAATCTATTATAGATGCCATTAATTGGCTTCGTATAATGAATGGGCAAAGTTTTATTTTTGTGGGTTTTTTCCCACTAATTTTCAATATTAGTTCATCTCTCACTTTCCTTTATGAACAAAAAATGCCACTTTATAGCCCTAATCAAGCATTGCTTCAGAGCTTGGCTTTGTGGCAGACTAAGGTTAATTTTATTACAGTTTTATGATCAAAATGATTTATATTTTATTTATTGCAGTCTCTGGACCATAGCACTGCTGTTGTCAATATTGCTCCCACACTTTCACTTAGCCCAAGTGATCTTCTCCTCCTTGTTGCTTTGCCAGACTGCCTCGTCTGTAGGCAGTGGAGTCCGCATTAATAATCCATTATGTGGTGTCTCATGCAAGACTGAGCACTGTGGGAGCCATACCCTGAGCACTGTGGGAGCTAGACCAGTGGTTCTGAATGAGGGGTACACATACCCCTGGGAGTATGCAGAGGTCTTCCAGGAGGTACATCAACTCATCTCGATATTTGCCTAGTTTTAAAACAGGCTACATAAAAAGCACTAGAAATGTCAGTACAAACTAAAATTTCATACAGACAATGACTTCTTTATACTTCTTTATATACTATACACTGAAATGTAAGTATAATATTTATATTGCAATTGACTTATTTTATAATTATATGATAAAATGAGACAGTAAGCATTTGTTTCAGTAATAGTGTGCTGTGACACTTTTGTATTTTGATGTGTGATTTTATAAGCAAGTCATTTTTAAATGAGGTGAAACTTGGGGGTATGAAAGACAAATCAGACTCCTGAAAGGGGTACAATAGTCTGGAAAGGTTGAAAGCCACAGCCCTACACAAATCCTGCCAGCCTGCTTTATGTGGGATGAAGCTCTCTGTGCTGCAAACATACCTGTATATTCTGCTGTGACACTGGCAGGCCAAATGCCAGCTCTTGCCCAGGTTGCATGCATTAGCTAGGAACTCAAACTCACAGCTGGAGAACAGCCCAGCTCACTTGCTCAAAATAGGTATTAGTCTGATAAGAATGTACTTAGTGAGTAGACTCTATGAAAGCTTGTAAGTTGCTACATGCATTCATATCACTTGTAATGTCTCTATTCCAGGGGTTGGCAACCCCTGGCACGCGGCTCGCCAGGGTAAGCACCCTGGTGGGCCAGGCCAGTTTGTTTACCTGCCGCGTCGGCAGGTTTGGCCGACCGCGGCTCCCACTGGCTATGGTTTGCTGTCCCAGGCCAATAGGGGCTGCGGGAAGCAGTGCGGGCCGAGGGATGTTGGAATCTTTTCCAGAAATGTGTAAGTTACACTGACACCCACACTGAATCCCAGCTCAGTGGCATCACACTATACTTATGCCCCACATTTAGCTTACCCCACTGAATTTGGCCCAAGTTTTCAGTTCCATGTTAAATGCTTAAACTCTAATACAATTGGAAACCAAGTGTACTTGTGTGGGGGTAGTGGGGGGAGTTACAATTATAAGTTAATATTACGCGTTAATATAATAACATGAAATACATAAGATTTGGGGTTATAAAATCACTTATTTGAAAAAAAAATAAACATGAAATCACAAGGGCTGGATTTTATAATTTTGTATTAGTTTTATAAGTGGTGTTTTTCTGGACATGATATAGTACACTGATAACTTAGCCAGATCCAGAGAGAGCTGCCTGCTATCGTACATTTTATCAAACAAAGCACTTTATAGTTAAATATGCTTGTCTATAATTTTTGAAGCAGTTCTTCAAAGGTAGATTGTTTTCTTATATTATGTCTACACTGTAGCTGAGAGCATGCTTCCCAATCCAGGTAGACAAGTGCACACTACCTAGCACACAAAAATAGCAATGTATCTGCGGTTGCTCAGGGCCAGCTCAGGCTAGTTATCCAAGTTCACATCTGACCAGACCCCCTTAGTATGTACTGGTATAACTAGCCTGAGCTGGTGCCAGTGCTACACCAGTCACACTGCTATTTTTAGCATGGCACATTGAGCAGAACTAGCCTGTGTCTGTCTACCTACTCTGAGAAGCACCTTCCCAGCTGCAGTGTAGACACATATAGAGATACCTGATTTTGACCTCATGCAAATCATTTTACACCATTGTAACTCCACTGAGTTTATAGGAACCATTCCTGCCTTACATCAGGGTAAGTGGGAGAAGAACTAGCCCAATGAATCTTAATGAACTACAGTATGAGGCAGGTTACCTCTGTCCTCATGCACTATCTCACCAGAAGTGCTCAGATTAAACTGTCTGCGGAATGCTGGCAGAGCATTTTCCATGAAGGACCCTTGACTCTGGACTTTGCTTCCCTAGAAAATCTGTTTGAGGGAGAGAGTATGGACCAGTGAATTAAGGCACAAGACTGGGGATGTCGAGATCTGAGGGTTAATTCTTCTCTTACATGCACTAGTGTAAATCAGCAGCAATGAAGTCAGTTCAGTTAACTTGGTGTAAAAACTGTAAATAAAAAGAAAAGTTGTCCTCTGGGTTCAGTTCTCCATTCTGTCTTTAACTTGCTGTGCAACATTGAGTAAGGCTTACAGGAGTCGAATTTGTGGATTCGAATAAAATAAGTCAATTCTACTTAACTACGAATTTGAATCTACTAAACTTTAACTATCCAATTTGTATTCAGCCAATGGATTGTTATCCCGACCGACTTCCATTGAATCCACAGTTCTCCCCCCATCCCACAGTGGTTCTGAGTTTCACTTCAATGCATGCTGGGGGCAAATGTGTCCGTCTTGGGGGGAACCCTCCGCCAATCTCTCCCGGTGGAAATCTCCCCTCCCTCTCTCGCTGCGCCGCCGCTGAAATCTCTGCGCGCCCGCTCTCTTCAATCATCAGCCGGAGCGGCGGCCACTGCATACCTGCACTGCGCGCGATCATCTCGACGCTCTCAGCACGTCAGCTCCTCGCTGCTCAGATGCGGATTAACTCCAAGTGAGCATGCAGAGAACCGGGCGAGGAGCGCCAGAGGAGCAGGGAGAGGGGAGCAGAGGAGGCAGCGCAGAGAGCCGATCATGGTGGGGGAGGGTGGGGGGTGGGAAATGGGGAAGCACTGGTGGGGGGGCAAGCCGGCTGGGTGGGCAGTTCTGTCTGTGAACATGGTGAGACGGGTGACTGTGGAGTGCTGATTCTGGGGGACTGCAGGTGTGGGATGCAGCCTGGTGTCTGTGCTGACGACAGTGGGTGAAGGCGCCAGGACAGCTGGTGAAGGCCAGCTGACCTGTGACTTGCAGCCTGACTGTCACCTGCAGAAACTTGCAGGCAGTGCCAGCAGCCCCACACAGTCCAGGCAGCCAGACAGCAGCGATGGCTGTAGGGCCCTGTCGCCGCTGGGCAAGCCGCGTTTAGTCGCAAACTGCCAGCAACGGGAGTCAATGTCCAAAATGTCCACGCAACGTCATTCACTGTTGGAAATGTCCTATTGTGATGGCTCTCTCGAGTGGATTGGAATTCCCAAACTCAGGTGGTCATATAGACCAGGCAACGATGGCTACCCCCGACTGCGCTGGGCACCGACATGGTACATTTTGGGGCAGGGCACCTTTTCAGTGGTGCTGCAAGTTGTGGTTCATGGGTTCGTGGGTGTGGTGGTGCTCGGGTGGGCAGGTTTAGGTTCATGCAGCGTGTGTCCAGGAAATTTACACAAACAGCGGTTTAGGCATGCAGGCAGGCCTACAAATCCCAGGTTGGGCGGCCTACCGCTAATGCCCCCGGGGAGTGCCATATAGGTTGGCCTGCACCCCTACTGAGCAGGGCTCCTTGGACCCTATACTGGAAAAGAATGGCCTTGCTCTAACTGGTGAGGAATGCAGAATGGTGGTGGAGTGTGCTGGACGTGGGTCTCAGCAAAGGTGAATGCGACTGTGTGAGACCTGCTCGGTGTGTGGAAAGGAGAAAGCGGATCCCAAGGCTGTGCACATTTGTGTGCTTGCAAGCTGAGAGCTGTTAGGCGAGCTTGCTGGCACGGCGATCAGTTGAGGCCTGGAGCTGGCAGCTGCTTTGGCCAAGGGCGATGCAGACCCTGCTCAGGCTGATATCCCAGATAGAGACGAGCAGCGCCTCAGCCTTTGAGCATGAGAGGCGAAGAGCAGACTGTCCTTTTAGTGTCCACCATCTTTACTTTTTTTTTTGATACTTCCCAGTTTCCAATTTTTTTTAAGTTTTATTGATTATTTTACTTTTTTTGACAAAATATTTCTTTTGTTAATAAATTTTTGTTGTTGTTTCTGTATTGTTTTTTTTGTTTTTTGATGTGCTGGGTTTGGTGGAAGTTGGGGTGTGCAGGGTGGCAAGGTGTGGTAGGGGTTGGAGGTTGGAGGTGGGGGGCAGGGGGGTTGACGGCTGGGGGTTTGTGTTGGGGGGGGGGGGGGGGTGGGGGAAGGGGGGGGGGAGAGCTGGGGGGGGAGGGGGGCTGGGGAGAGGGGTGTGGTGGAGGTTTTGGGCATGTGGAGGGCGGCCTGCCTCATGAGACGGAAGCCTGCCAAGGGGACCCTGGCACCACCACCGCACAGGACAGCACACAGAGGCAAACAAAGAAAGGGCAACCACACTGCAGCCTGCCCCACACAGCCCTGACTCCTGCACCCTGTGTGCCCTGCTGTAGGTGCTGCAGGTGGGCTCAGCAGTGTCTGTGGCATGGGCTGATACACAAAGACATTCAACCAGAGAGACAGACAGTCAACACAACAGAGACTCACACAGAAAATAAAACAGAACAGAAACAACCAAGTTTGAACTTAAGTTAACTTGGTAAAGAAAGGGGTTTGTGTTGTGAGTTTGGACTTGTTGTAATTTGACAGTTAAAGGTAGAGTTTTCTGGTGTGCTGCAGTGCAGGCGGTGTTCCTCACAGCTCGACAGTTCTCCTCGGCCCCTCAGGCTTCTGGGGGTTCTCTTGGGGGCGTTCTTGGGGGAGGGGATCTTGGCACTTGGCGGCGGTTGCAGATGCTCTGCAGGGGCGCTCTCCTCAGCTGCACGGGCGAGGCAGAACATCGTCAGCTTGCCAAGCAGCGACAGCGCGCCTGCCTCGAGCCACCTCCTCTCTGTTCCAGCCGCCTGCCCTGCTTTCCCCGCCTCCTCCTCTCGCTGTGCTCGTCTCTGCTCTCTCTGACTCTGGCTCTCCGCTCTGCGCTCTGCGCCTCCCTCTCTGGGAGCTGTTCATTCGTCGTCTCATGTCGTGTCTCTGTCTTTTCTTCTCTTGTCAGCCTCCAGGCAGAGCCATGTGCGGGATGGGGGGGAAGGGTGGGAAAGTGGAGTGTGAAGTTGTGTGTGAAACAACACAATTTTTGAACAACACAACACAGTTAGTCACAAAACAGCACAGTAGTCCAAAGAGGTGTGAAAGTCTCAAGAGATCAAGAGATCTCAGAAGATCTTCTGAGTTCTCAGATCTATTCGCGCTCTCTCATGCGCGCATGCATTGAGAGAGAGAAGCAAGCTGCTAGGAAAGCTGCAAACCTCCCAGTGCCTGTCCTGGTTAGTGTCAGTAGTAGTGAGTGCTGTGCTTAGCTGTGCTAGCCTGCTGGCCTGAGCAGCAAAGCAGAAAGCAGAAGCATTGAGCATTATCAGTGCTCAAGACCCTGGAACTCTTTCCTGCTCTGATGCCTTTTCCAAGTGGCTGTTAAGCAAGTGGCTGTAGCGAAAAAGTAAAACTCTGTAAAAAGTAAAATTCTTATGCAAAAAAAGCAATGCAAAAAAAATCTGTTAGCGAGGTCATTAAAAAAAGTAAAAAACTAATAGCAACAGTAGTACTAATACACTAATTTAGATGCAGCACACCACTTCCACATCACCCTGATCCTGAGGCGCGCAGGCAGAGCACAGAGAATAGAAGAAGCCCTAGACAGACCACTGCCTGCCCTGACCATGCGCCCTGAGCTGATGGGCCCCACCTGGAGGATGGCATGGCGAAGAAGAGTGTGCTTCTTTCAACACCCCCAAAACACTCTAGCACCTAGAAAAGAAACCTCTTGCTGAGGCTTGCTCTCTTTTTTTTTTAGAGCTTTTCCCACTATCCCCTAGATCCATATTGCATTTTTGTTTGTGTTGTTTGTTTGTTTGTTTAGTTTGTTATTTTTTTATTATATATTATTTTTATTATAATAATTGTTTAAAAAAAAAAAAAAATGTTTAAATGTTTTGTAGCCTGATCCTTCCCCTCTTTCCGAGTCCTGGTCCCGAGTCAACGGCGGGAGGGGGGGGGGATGTCTCTGTGAGATGATGTGAGAGGCTGTCAGGGTCGGGAAGGGGGAGTGGGGTCGCGCGCCGCCCTCCTCCTCTAACCCCCCTTCCCCATTCCCCCCATCGAGGAACAGGGGGGGAGGTACACGTACTCGTCCTCCGTCTCCCCGTCACTGGGGGGGCACTGGTGGCAGACCCACCTGGAATGGCATGCAGTGCGCAGCCAAGCGGCGGCATCTGGGGTGGGGGGGGGGCTCCCGGGGCTGGCGCTCTGACTTTTTTTACCCTTTTCTTTCCTTCCCTCTTCTTCACGCCGCACACACGCCATGCATGTATCCATTGTCTTTTTGTCTCATGGCTTTAGAGACCTCTTCGAGGGTTTCCGCTTGCCGCTTGCGCTCAGCCAGAGCGAGACGCACACCCTCCCACCCAGATCAGATCAGATCCTCTCGGTCCGTCCATGCTGGGGCCCTTTCTTTCTTTCTATTCATTGCCGGACTCTCTGCTGCTCTGCTCTGCGCTGCTGGTGGTGCTTGCGGCGCGCCCGAGCTCAACCCCACGCAGCAAACAAAAAATTCAAACCAGACAGGAAAAGAAATGAAAAAAAATTCGGTCATTCATTGTGTGTGTGGCCAGAGGAGAATCAAGTCGGACTGTGCTGTCAGCGTCAACAGAGTGGTGCACTGTGGGATAGCTCGCGCGCTCTGTTTCGATTAGCATCACACACCAAGCTTCTAAGCTAAGCTGCAAAAATTTTAGCGTTACTCACCCTGCGGGTGGAGGAGTACCAAAATTAAAAGAGCCCTCTAGTTCGAATTAAATGGCTTCCTGGTGTGGACGGTTGAGCGGTTAGTTCGAATTAACGCTGATAAATTCGAATTAAAGTCCTAGTGTAGACCAGGCCTCTGTCATCTCACATTCTTCCCCCTCATTCCCCTCCCCCGCGTAAAACAGGGACAATGGTCCTTAGTAGGACTGGTTGGAACCTTACATTCTCATTCCATAGGAAATTCTGAAAATTTTTTGTAAAGCTGTGCTGTATTACAATGAAGCCTCAATATTTCCAACAGAATGGGAATTTTGACGTTTCATTTAAAAATGGAAATGCCATTTAGTTTTGACTTTTTGAAACAAAATTGATGAGAATCCCTAAGTTTACTAGAAGCCCAGCAGCCCTGCTGCCAGGGTCCCTGCCATGCAGCTGGGAGATTGACACCCCTAAAACCTCCATCTCAAGCCAGGGATCTCGGCACTCGGGGGGGGGGCACTTTAGAAGCCCCCAAATCCTTGGCTTGAGCTACAGCTGCCAGGTTTCCAGCTCTGCTAGGCAGCAGCCCACCAGGCAGGCTGGCATGGAGGAAGGTGAGCTGCCAGGAAGATTCAGCGTTTTCCAATGGAAAACCATCCTATCAAAAATTTTCTGACCAGCTCTAATCCTTATCCGCCTGTAAAAACAGATCTTGGGTTCCACTAAGTTGTTTGTTTCTTAGCCCTTAGGGCAGAATGTCAAGTGCATCTGTTTACTCAGGCTTTTTTTGTACCTATAGCATAGAGTAAGGTATGGTTTACTTTGTGGTTGGCCATGGGGAGCCTGTTTTGCTTAGATTCAGTCATGTTACATTCCACATTGAGTAGATTTGAACATGCATCCAAAGATATTGGTATTGGTGCACTTTTATCAATTGAAAAATAAATCAATATGGGGTGATTCTCAATATGACCCCCACATTTCTCTGAAAAGTCATACCATGAAAATAATATTGTCATTGGGAAAAGCTTCTCATGCCTTAAGGAAACTTTCACCTCATTACCTTGAAGAATTTTTTATCACTAAAAGTGTGAGTGGGTTCTGGTGGAAGGGGAGGAAATTCTACCTACTCAAAGATTTAATAAGTGGAAGGAATTTTTGATGACCTCCTTGCTGATGCATTTAATTTTCAATTTTAAGATTTTCATGTTAGGAAAGTGGTCTCTTAAAACCACTCAAATTATATTATATTTTATTTTATTGTTTAAGGAGCTCCCTTGAAAACTGTTTAGTTCATTATGGTGATCCTTTCTGAGAGATTACAGTCAGCAAGGGTTTAGTCTTTGAAGAACTGCTCATCACTGAAGAAGTTCTGCTTAAAATGCTTCAGGATTTGGTAGTGCTTACTATTGTAGCAGAAACCCTGCAAAAAAAAAATCTGTCTGATTCCCTTTCTCAGTACTTAATAATAAGATGTTAAAAAAAATTACTTGAAACTTGCATGTTTGGTTTGACTCTGATCATCTCAGTCTCTTGGGAAATTAAGATTATCTATTTCAACCCTCATTACAAATTACAATGCCACAAAAGTTTAATTAATTAATCATTAACACTTCTTTTTAATCGAGTCCACATTATTTTTTTCTATGAATATATTATGTGGTGGTTATGAATTTTGATCTCTGTTCTTTTAAATTACCATCTCACCTTAGTTTCAATGATTATTTCTTTATCTGCTTTCTCTTCTTACCTAATAATACTTTAAAACACCACTAGGTTACACATTAATGTGGCCTCTTTTTCCAATTCTTCTAAATGTATTTAATTATTTTTGTTTTTTTCCTCCTTCAGAAATCACTTTATTCTTGCCCCAGCAACTATGTCATTGTTTTTGTTGTTCCTCCCATCCTGTTTCATGTTTCCACTTTTTCTCACCTATACTCACACATTTTATTTGCCTTTATTCCCTGCAGTTTTACTATGTGTTTTTTGGTAACAATTTTTTTTCAAATAGGCTTATTTTCATTGTTTTTTTGTTGTATTCCCAGTTCAGATCTGTTCTTCCAGCATCCTGGGTCCTGTGAAGACTGTTGCTCGATTATTTCAGGGGAGGTTCTGAGCATTGGTATATTAGTTTATCTTAAAAGTTACTGTTCCTTATCTATTGGGGTGCAAAAAAGTAGCCATATGACAGATCTATATTAATTTAGCATCCCCTACCCTTAGGTCCACTGTCATGACACCCTGCCAACATGAGAAAGGGAATTAAAAACAAAACAAACATACTGTCTAGGTCAGGTCACCACCCCACTTCGTGGCTGTCCAATCATGGCCCTGATGATGTTCATTATATGGCATCCTAGGTCATGCACACTAATAGTGCCAGAAAGTATTTCAGAGTTAAGCAAATAGCCAATCATTGTAAAGGAGTTGAGAAGTACTTTGTGCACCTAGTCAATAGCCCACTAAATCTCCAGGGTAAGAACAGAAGGCAGGTGACATGAACAAATCCAGCAGTGGACACCAACTCTGATGCAAAGCCATATTTTGGAATTTCAAAAACCTTCATGAAATGTAACTTCCATCCTCCACACAGCTCTATTACTGTCCTAATCACTAGATCATCCTTCTTCTTTGTAAAGTTCCTCTAATCTTTGAGTGGTCCACTTTCCTCATCAGTCTTCCTAGCTAGCTACATCCACTGATTTGAGGCACATCTTATACTCAGCTTATAATCAGAGCAAATTTGAGTGGATTCCAGTTTATATATATGGTGTCCAGATACTCAGCACAATTAATATTAAAAACAAGGGGGGAGAAATGCCAGCCAAAATAGGAAAAGAGCAGGTTAAATAATATTTAGAAAATATAGATGTATTCAAGTTGGCAGGGACTGATGAAAGTCATTGCAGGGTACATAAGGAACTAGCTGAAGCAATCTTGGAAACATTAGCAATTATCTTTGAGAATTTATGGTGGTTGGGGGAGGGTCCCAGAACACTGGAGAAGGGCAAACATAGTACCTATCTGTAAAAAGGGGAACAAAGAAATCCCAAGGAATTATAGACCAATCAGTCTAACTTTGAAATCTGGAAAGACACTGGAAGCAATTATTAATCAATGTGTAAGCACCTGGAGGATAATATGGTTGTAAGGAAGAGCCAGTATGTATTTGTCATGAATAAATCATGCCAAACCAACCTAATTTCCTTCTTTGGCAGAGTTACTGGCCTAATAGATAAGAGGAAAGCAATATGTGTTCCAATCATGATTTTATTATGATTTTGACCCAGTCCTTCATGGTGTTCTCATAAGCAAAGTAGAGAAATGTGGTCCAGATGAAATTACCATAAGGTGGATGTACAATTTGTTGAAAGACTGCACTCAAAAAGTACTTATCAATGGTGTGCTGTCAAAAGGAGACCATGTATTTAGTGGGGTCCACTGAGGTCAGTCCTGGGTCTGGCATTGTTCAATATTTTCATTAATGACTTGGATAATGAAGTGGAAAAATATAAAATTTGTGCATTACATAAAACTGGAGTTGTTGAAAGGACTTTGGAGGACAGGATTAGAATTCAAAAAGGCTTTTACAAATTGGAGAATTGGTCTAAAATCAACTAGAAGAATTTCAATAAGACAAGTGCAAAGTACTTCAATTAGGATAGAAAAATCAAATACACAGCTACACATGGGGGAATAACTAGCTAGATGATAATACTGCTGAAAAGGATCTGGGGGTTATAGTGGATCACAAATTGAATATAAACAATGTGGTGCAGCTGCAAAAAAAAAAGAAGAAGCTGATATCATTCAGGAGTGTATTAACAGCAGTGTTGTAGATAGGACACAGGTGGTAATTATTCTGTTCTTCTTGGTACTGATGAAGCCTCACCTGGAGTATCAGGTACAGTTCTGGGTACAACACTTAAGGAAAGATGTGGAGGAGTCCAAACAAAAGCAAAAAAAGTTTTAAAAAGTTTAGAAAACCTAACCTATGAGGCTAAAAATAAAGGTATGTTTAGTCCTGAGAAAAGATTGAGGGTGGGGGAAAAACTGGTAAGTCTTTAAATATGTTGATGGCTGTTACAAAAAGGATGGTGATCAATTGTTATCCATGTCCACTGAATGTAGGACAAAAAGTTTTGGGCTCATCATTGGAAGTTTTTAAAACAGGTTGAGCAAACACCCATTGGAAATGATCTAGGTTTACTTGGTCCTACCATAGCACAGGGGACTGGACTTGATGACTTCTTGAAGTCCTTTATAGTCCTACATGTCTATGATTCTATATTACAGTGCATCACATGATTTTTAGGATTTTGTACTCCCTATTCAACACAGTCATCACATCACATTTTGTTACCACATCTGAAAAAAGGGAAATGTATATAGAAATTGCATTTACTGTAGTAGCGATTAAATAAAATGATTCATATGTTTCAGTGCTACAGCTCATATATAATTTGTATACCACAAATAAACCATTATTCAGTGTTAGAAAGTGAAGCATAAAGAAGTTAGCACAAACACATACATTCTCTCATTTTCTTTATCTGTAAGAATGATACATTTTCCCACTATTTTCTGGGGTGGCACATTGCTGAACAACTTCTACTTAGGACAAATTATAAAGATGTAATGAATAATTAATAGTAATAATATCCTGGACCTATCAGCTCACAAATACGGAAGTACTGAAACAAGCTCTAGCAAGCATGAAGATTATGTGTAGTGGCATAATCTTCAGGTGGCTTCCTAGGAAGTTATGTTTCTATTTATTAACCTGTCTACACAAAGGTTTCTATTTATTAACCTAAAAAACAGCTGGTCAAATTTTGACTTTATTTCTGCCATATGCAAAGCCATTGAAGTTAATTTATATAACTTAGCCTTCAGGAACTGTTGTAATAATTGGGGCCTAGTAGGCCTATTCCAATTGTGAGCTCAATTGATGGAAAGTACATGACAGTTCATAAAATGTTATATTTCATTAGATGAAAAGGGATGTGAAAAGAAATGGAAGGACTGGATCAGTATCAATGAAAAGGGGTTTCTCATAAAACCTAAGGACTGTGTGGGATTGTGACTTGTAAACAAGAAAAGATTGGAACTGAAAAATAATGGACCAAAATTGGTGTTGGGCAATTAGGTATATTGGTGGACAAAATAATAGGGAATGGCATATTCTATCCATCACTACTCTCTTGGGGTCCTTAAAAAGAGAGACTTTGGGGATCAAAATAGAACAGATTCCTAGTAGATTCCCCAGGTAAAAATCTAACAAGGTTCTGCTTCACTCCAGAGTGTCTGTCCTTCATTTGTGACCATAATAACTGGCCAGCGAGGACCCCATTGAGATAAGACCCTGTGTTTCCTTCCCATGTGTGCTTCTTTCTGTCCCCCACTATCTTCTTCCTATCCCATATTTAACTCTCAAGTTTTCACCTGATCCTGAAACCAGCTGCAACACATAGCACTAACATTGTGATATGGGAGCCCTTCCAGCTCAGCCTGAGAATATCAACCAAAACCAGCATTTCTCTCACTATTACTTTCTACTTCTGCTCTCTGTTTTGTTTCTGTTCTGTCAAAGGCAGGAAAAGTAACCACCATCCACAGCAGTTAACTCTAAATTCAACAGAACTAATTTTACAGTAGAACCTCAGAGTTACGAACACCTCAGGAATGGAGGTGGGTCATAACTCTGAAATGGTTTACAACTGAACACTGACTTAATACAACTTGAAACTTTGCTATGCAGAAGAAAAATACTGCTTTCACCCATCTTAATTTAAATGAAACAAGAACAGAAACAGTCTCCGTACCCTGTCAAATCTTCTTTTAAATTTTCCCTTTATTTATAGTAGTTTATGTTTAACACAGTACTGTACTGTATTTGCTTTTTTTTTGTCTCTGTTGCTGACTGATTGCATGCTTCCAGTTCCGAGCGAGTAGTGTGGCTGACCAGTCAGTTCGCAATTCAGGTGTTCATAGCTCTGAGGTTCTACTGTAATACCCTCTTCACAAAAAAAGACCTTTGATAAATTAAGATTATTTTGCCTAAGCACTCAATTTAAATTTCAAAATGCTGTATGTTTTGGTTTCGATTATTCTTGTTTTGTGAATGATAATCCAAAAATTTCCAAATTTTGGAATACATTTTCTAGCATGTTTGGCATGGGACTAAGATGGAGTTGGTCAGGAAACTGTTTTCCAATTCCATGAGAGTTTGCAGGATTTTAATTCTCCCCTGACACATCTTGAATAAAGATGAAAAGTCACTTTCAAATGATAATCTGAAAAAAAATGTATCAGATCAATTTCAAAAAACATTTCTTTTTGATTTTTACCTTTTTATGCTTTAGTATAATGTATTTAAATTTCAAAACAAAGTGTTTGACACTGGAAGATGAGATTTCTCATTCTGAAAATCTCAAAATGGAAGCTTCTAATAATTTCCAGAATTTTTCCAAAAACATTTCAAATCATGAGAGTGATCTAAACCAAACCTTTCAAGTAAACAGTTTCAGTTTTGATGAACTGGCATTTTCTGATGAAAAAAACATTTAATTTGAAAAATCCCAACAATCTCCAGATTAAACCTCTATGCCAGGCTGTTTGAGAGGAGGTGACACCCATTAGTTGAACCTCTGATTCAGGAGGAACAATGTGGATTCCATCCTGGCCATGGAACAATGGACCAGATTTTTGCTCTCTCAGATACTTGAGGGGTCATGGGAGTTTACAAATTCAATCCACCTTTGTTTTGTAGATCTGGAGAAGGCCTATGACCGTGTTCCCCAAGATGTCTTGTGGGAAGTGCTGGAGGAGTATGAGGTGCTTATGCTGCTTTTATGGGCTATCCAGTCTCTCTTTATTCGGAGAGAGTTGTGTTCGTATTCTTGGCATTAAGTCAAGTTCATTCAAGGTGGGCATCGGACTCTGCCAAGGGTGTGTCTTTTCCGTACTCCTGTTCATGATTTTCATGGACAGGATATCAAGGGGCAGCCGAGCTGTGGAATGCTTCCAGTATGGGAACTCAGATATGGCATCTTCACTTTTTCAGACTGATCTCCAACACGCATGTGAACATTTCACTGCTGAGTGTGAAATGGCTGGGATGAGAATCAGCACCTCCAAATCAGAGGCCATGGTCCTCTCCAGAAGAAAGTAGACTGTTGTCTCCAGGTGAGGGTGGAGAAGCTGCTCTTAGTGGAAGAGTTCAAATATCTAGGGGACTTGTTCACCAGTGGGCCCTGTGGATCAGCTCCTCCCCAACCCCCTCAGTGTCTCTTGCCCACCAGTGATCAGCTGTTCCGTGGCAGGTACAAGGTGCTGTGGGGGAAGACCAAGGGCAGGGCATGCTTAGGGGAGGGGGCAGAATGAGGTGGGAAGAGGTGGACACAGGTGGGGCCTCAGGGGAAAGTGGTGGAGTGGGGGAGGTGCCTGGGGTGGATCAGGGTTCAAGCACCTCTGGAGAAATGAGAAAATTGGTACCTGTGATGGCAAGTGGGAGTGAGAGATCAACCTTCAATTTCATGCAGCAGCAGAAGTGATGTGGGTGCTGCACCAATCCGTGGTGGTGAAATGGTAGCTGAGTTCTTAGATGAAGCTCTCAGTTTACAGGTCGCTCTACATCCCCATCCTCACCTATGGTCATGAACTTTGGGTAATGACCGAAAAGATGAGATTGTAGGTACAACCAGCAGAAACGAGGTTTCTCCGCAGGATGATCTGATTTACTCTCCGAGACAGGATGCAGAGCTCGGCTATTCAGGAGGGCCTCAGAGGACAGCTGCTACACCTTTCGGTCAAGAGGAGTTAGTTGAGGTGGTTTAGGCACCTGATAAGGATACCCTCTGGGAGGCTTCCATTGGACTCTACCTGGCATGTCCCACTGTGTGGAGGCCCTGAGGCTGAGCCAGGACACGCTGGAGGAATTATATCTCCTGACTGGCCTGTGAACACTGGGAAATCCCTCAGGAGGAGCTGAAACCTGTTGTGGGGGTCTAGTCCTCTGTATTCTTCATGCTGCCATCATGACCCTCACCAGGAAAAACAGCATAAAGGAAAAAGAAGAAGAAGGTCTTTGTACTCAAAATCAAGAAATATGCATGAAAAAGTTATGTTAAAACCTTTGACTCTCAGGACCCACTTATTCCGTCAAAATTAACACAACAGTACCCTTAGGTAAATCCACTGAAGCAAGATGGAACTGAGACCAGGTAACTGAGATGATCCAGAAAGATTTCCACTGTTTAGAAGTCAGAGTAGAATTTGACCCAATATCCCTTTCAATTCATAATCCTTTTTTTTTTCCTGTACATAAATATCAGGTAACATTAGATTCAAAAAATGTTCATATGGCGTGAGTTAGAAGTTAAACATTCAGTGATATGGTGGATGTGATGGGTTTCAACTCACCACTGGAGCGCCTCCTGCTGGCTGTCCTAGGAATTAAATTAGCCCGCCCATGAGCCCTCATCTGGTGAAGTCTCGCTGCCATCACTTCTGCTCCAGGATGCGAGTTGTCCCAACAAACACAGCGTCCTCTTCAGGATACAGCCCTCTGGCTGTGTCACACTCTGTTCTCCCTCCTTGCAGGGGAACGGCAGTCTGTATAGCCACTTCCTTGGCGGTGATTGGGGATAGGGGTGGGACCCAGGCCAGCCCACTACTCTGGGTACCAGCCCAGGTGACCCCGTAGATGGCAGCCACATGCTGTGTCCCTTCCAACCCCACAGTCTATTTTCAGGGCCACTTCCCCATAGACTCAGCACCTTCTCTGGCCTTGTCTCAGGGCTCCAGCAAGTCAGCCCTCAGCCAGGAGCTCCCTCTCACTCTCCTGATCCTGCCCAGCACTGCTCTGTGCACGGTGCTAGCCCCCTCTGCCTGCAAGACGGCCAGTTCTTCTCCATCTCCAAGCTCTGGGGAATGACTGCCCTGCTCCTCTTCTTGTATGGGCCTGGTCAGCCCTGATTGGCTGCCTTGTGCACAGTTTCCTTGGGGTTCTCTGAACTCTTTATGGGATAGCGTGGGGAAGACACCCTATCACACATCCTCCCCATTAAGACCAAGTGCCTTCAAGGGGTGGGGGGAGAGGTGACTTCTCCTGTTTTCCCCACAGCTGTGCTTTCAGGGTGTCCTGCTCCTGTCTCAGGTTCTCCACTAGGAGGAGCATTCTCCTCCCTGGTATTCCTATTTTTCCCTGTCTGTGTCTCTGTACCATCTTGTGCTATTCACAAAGCCAGCTCGGTGGCTTTCAGCTTCTCCCATAGCCCTGGCCCTTTCTCTGCTGTCTCTGCCAGTATCCCTTCTCCCAGGGTCTGAGTTCCCAGCTCCCTTGGATTGGTCTCCATATAAGTCCCCACATCCCTCAGCTGGATGTCTAAGGGACTATTCTTTCTCTCCTATTTTGGTGCACCCCCTCTGGGTATCTGGCACCTCTTTCTGTTCCTCTCTGTTTCCCTTGCCATTTTCCTGGCTCGGGTCTCTTTTTTTATCCCCTGTCAGGATGTTGTCTTTCCCTGGGTTCCTGTTCTGTCTGTGAAGGCATGCCTCTTCATATGTCCTGTTTCCTCACAGGCGAAATTAACATCCCACTTCCTGTTCTCTTCCCAGGTTGGAGACCTCTCTTTCCCTTGGGATAATATTGCCCATAATATTGCCCTGCTCAGGCTTCTGGCCTGACCCTTGGACCTGGCTTCTTGCCCCTGGCCCTCTGGTCCATGATCACCTCCTAGAGGGTCTTGAACAGATAACACTGCTCATCTGCTAGTTGCCTCAAGCATTCCTGCATGTGTCTCTGGCCCTCCCACTGTTGTTGCTGGTTCTCCAGAATCTGCCTCACTAGAGCCTGAATCCCCTCTTTAACTCCCTTCAGTGGAAGTGGGAACTCTGAAGTCCAACCTCGGAAGGTACACCTGCCTTCTGCCAAAAAGGCCTCTATACATGGCAGTTCCATAGTCCCTTTACCCTCAAGTGTCACTTAAATAGTCTTGCACACTCCACTTCTATCAGGTGCAGCTGTCAACAGCATCTGAGTCTCTCACTCAGTCCTCTTCCGTCAGGGTGACGAAATGCCAATATTCTCCACAACATGTGATCGGGTTTGACTCATCACTTGGGTGCCTCCTGCTGGCTGTCCTGGGAATTAGCTTAGTGTGCCCATGCACCCTTGTCTGGTGACGTCTCTTCTGCCATCACTTCTGCTCCAGGATGCGAGTTGTCCCAATAAACACAGCATCCTCTTCAGGACACAGCCCTCTGACTGTGTCACACTTTGTTCTTCCCCCTTCTGGGGGAATGGCAGTACACTGTACAGCCACTTCACTGGTGGTATTTGAGGGGCAAAGTGGGTTCCAGGCCCACCCACTACTCTGGGTCATGTAGATGGCAGCCACATGCTGTGTCCCCTCCAACTCCAGTCTATTCCTTGGGCCACTTCCCCGTAGCCCAAGCACTTCTCTGCCCTTGTCTTGGGGCCCCAGCAAGTCAGCAGTCAGCCGGGAGCTCCCTTTCGCTCCTCTGATCCTGCCCAGCACAGTTTTGTCCAAGGTGCTAACTGCCCTCTGCCTGCAAGGCAGCCAGTCCTTCTCCCTCCCTGAGCTCCAGGGAGTGATTGACCTGCTCTGCCCTGCGGCTCTTCTTATATGGGCCAGTTGTCTGCCTGTTGCGCAGCATCTCTAGGGTTCTATTAACCCCTTAAGGGCTAGTGTGAGACAGATTCCCCATCACAGTAGATTTCAATTAACAATCTCTGTTCAAGCAATATTTTTCTCAAAAAAATTATTTTTAACTAAATAAAAAAGCTACTTCTATTATACAGGATTCTACAGTTATGTAACTTATCCTGTTCAAATTTTATTTCTTTTGTAATGGATAGGTATTTTAATGAACTGACATTTCTGGATCTTGCTTTTTATTTCCCAGAGAATATACAGATTCTGAATAGGAAGGAATTCTTCCATTCATGAGCTGGGCAAGTCTTTTCATTATCTATACAGTACACAATTCAGATATTCTTTAAGGCATTTGTCAAGGATTTATTCCTTTAGTATTTTTCAAAGGATTTTGCAACTAGAATTAAACAATACACTGTAGTATATTCTATGTGTGCCTGTTATCAATTAATACCATTCTGAAGTAAACTATATAAAATATACTTTGGGAATGTAGGGTCATCATCTTGTAAATCATAACCTGAATATTAAGAAATCTTTTAAATCCATCTTATTTTGATACTTCGACTTCTTATGACTAAACATATATCACATGTAATGAAAGTTAGATTAAAATAATCATAATGCAATATTTTAATGTTAATGTATAGGCATGAACAAATGACTTGAATAACCCTTAGTTAGCTTAGTAGGTGGGAGTTTTAGAATGAATTTGTGAGGAGAGTAATTGAATCTGCTGTTCAATTGCTATGACATTAAAGACATGTTTTCATACACATTTTGGAACATTCAGTATTACAGAACATCAAAGAGGAAGTTTGACTATCAAATACTCATCTAACTCTAATGCATAGCACAGACTTCTTTTTAGCTATAGAAACAAATTCCTTTTTTAATTGAACTGTTCTTGAAACAATCAGTTTTAAATTACAGGTTCATGGACTTAAAGCAAAGATAGTCAAAAAATAGTTTGAGTTGAAAAACCTTTAACTTCATCATTTGTATAACTCCACAACTACACATACCTCTTATCAATGCTACACACATGGTTCCTATATCAGATTGGAAGTATATCAATATGTTTTTTAAATATGTTTATAATTAGAGCTGTGCAAAATATTTAACTCAAAAACACCCAAACCCAAAACTGGTTCAAGCAGTAACTTGTCCCAATTTGTTCATACTCGTGAATACTGCCTCAAGGCTGGATGGTACTATTTTTACTTCTTCTCTGTAGCTAGATAGCAGCAAACAACTGAGTGCAATGATCTTACCCTTAGTTTGATCTCCAGCTGTGTAAAAAAATTGTTGCCAAAACATGTCAACTTTAAGAAAAGCTATTTTTGTGGGGAGCTATTTCTCAGGGATCCTTAAGTCAAATGGCCCCAGATTTGGATCAATAACTGAACCCCATTGCTCCATAAGGTATGTCATATTTCAAGGAAATCAGAGTAATAGGGTGGATGTTAGAACACTTAAAACGGTCGAGCATTAAAGAGAAAGCTCATCTTCATTTTAACTATAGCAGAGCTCTGCTATAATGACAGTCCCTATCCTAAACTGCTTACAGTCTAAATGAAAAGACATAAGAGGTGGATGAGACAAATAACAGGCGGGAGTGGGGAGTGTAGGTGACAGAATAACAAATATAATAGGATGTGCATGCACATTAGCCAGACTGTAACAGTGTAGTCAGAGTAAGTTATTGACAAAACACATTTTTACTAGCGTTAACACTTCAGAATTAAAAAAGCTATGCAAAAGCAAGTTAGATTCTGTTCTTAGCTCATCAATTAGACTGCAGATTTTATACAGTTAATGCGAGAGGATGAATGCAAAAAAGCTGAGATTATAGATTGAGTTTGTAGAGTTAGCAATTAGAAACTTCATGTGAAAGTAAATATGATAGGAAAACCATTGGAAGGGAGTAGATAGGGAAACTCACAATGACATTTTCACAGTGACTTTTCTGATTACAAGCTTATTTAATGATTTCACTCTTTTATTGATGTTCTGTGCTCATTGATTCACCCATTAACTGAAGTAAAAAAATGACTAGATACTCAACATACATTATTTGATCATTTGTTGCTTAATATTGCTACCTGGGATTAAATAAAATTATATCTATTTCCCTTCTGAGTACTATTTTCCCTTCTTTCCTTTTTCTTTTTAGACTTCCAACCAAAAGGAATTTAAGTCCATTGGGAGAAACAAAATGGGTAGGTCTTTGTTTTTAAAAAAATTTAGCAATAAAGTTATACCATGCCTGATCTTTTAGTCTATCACCACCTCATCACAAGAACAGAGGCTTTTAAGAGCTGCTTTGATGCCATGGGGACTGATATTCTGAGAATTCCTGTTGACTTTGTAGTCTCATATCTTAAAACCTACCTCACACACTGCTCACTGTTCTCAGAGTGGGGAGCTATACTGGCTATCATATCAGCAGAAAAAAAGCAGCAGTAGCAGTTTCTTATGGATAACAATTCTTGGGGCCAAATTCAGATTGGATGTAAATGCAGTGAATATGCCTTCAGTGCAGTTATGCTTGCTTACATGGCTCTTTAAGTTTATTATTAAAAGTGGTAATTGCTTATACATTCACAGCAATATGCCTGTCTGCATTGAAAATATGTTCTGCTTAATCACCTGAAAAAAATTACCTGGAAAAGGAGTGTTTAAATACTACCTTTTATGGCAAAGTTCAGCCATGCTTTTTATTTCAGACCTCAGTAAGCCCAGGAATATTCATACATTTATATGCCCCTGGTCTTTTATTGTCTTTTAAGCTCAGTTTCTAACATTCAAAAAGCTCAAAGGGTTCCACTTAAAATGGACATTTTGGCTGTGTTTTAGAAGTAATGGGAACTACTAAATTTAGCCCTGAGCAATCAAACAGAAAAAAAGCTACGAAAAGAATGGCTCTTATGCTTCAGTTGGCTTCAATGGGAATTTTGCTTGAGTAAAAACTGCATAATCAGGCTCAGTATGAGATGTGTTTAGAGCAGCAACAAGAGGAAATATTTTCAGCCATGTTGATTATAATAAAAAGGAAAAGATATAACTGTTACATAAGAGAAAGAAAAAAATGCTTATCATTTCAATACACCAGATATGAAAATAGATACTTAAGGCTTCAATATAAAAACAGGGCTTCCTTAATTTAGATTATCTTCCTAGCCTATGTACCCTTCCTACTTATTTGTCTTTGTATCATGTATACAAATTGATCAATTTAATGAAGTGATGCTTTGTCATGTTTTTAAAAGGTGAATTTGTCTATATTGTCAGAAACTGATTCTAGGTATTTGCAATGTTCTCTGTCTCTCTTTCTGATAGGAAAAGGGGGCACATTTTTCTTGTTTTGCTACCTTATTTTTGTCTTCATGTTGAGCACTTCAATCTTCATTCCAGTGGCTTCCTTTTGGCATTCACCACTGGCAGCCATATGAGTCATTGACTCCTAAACGCTATCATACACAGTAATGTAATGTAATACCTTGATTTCTTGACTGCTGTTTTCATAACATCTTTTTTTTTTATGGGACAACGTTGTTAGCCCTATGCCTAATCCCAAATCTGGAGGACCACGGTGTCTGTTTTTGTCTGGTCCCATCCGCACAGATCAATCTGGCATGGTTGAACCTGAAAAGAGCAAAAAGCCCCCACTGGAAAAGACTGGGGATCATTAGAGCACACAAACTATCCCGGCATGACAAAGAGAAAGGAACTCTCGGGGATTGTAATAACTGGCATGGTATCATGCTTTTATCTGTGCCAAGCTAGGTATTGTGTAAGATCATAGACCAGAATATATCAGAGGCAGTTGATAGCATTCTCAGGAAAGAGCAAGTTTTCAGAAAGGAGGTGGATGCATAGACCAGATTTTCGCTCTACAAAACATAATAGAACAATGATCAGAATGAGAACGGCAACTCTATATAAACTTTATTAACGTTGAGAAGGCCTTTGACAGTATTCATAAGATCAACCTAGGGTGCATTCTATAGGCATATAGAATTCCTCTCCCTACAACACCATTAAAAGCTTCTATTCCAAATTTGCATGCAGTGTTGATCACAGTGACCTCAGTTTTGAGGTCAAAACTGGAATATGTCAGGAGTGTCCTGTTTGCAATCCTCCTCAGCATTGCCATTGACTGGGTAATGCAGCATACAAAAGAACACATGCCAAGAGGCATCAGATGGACATCCTTTTCATCCCTTGATGAACTTTGCAGATGGACTTTGAAGATGATTTCACTCTCCTATCAGACCCAACACCATATACAAGAAAAAACAACCCGACTCAACACATTCAGCCAGCAAATTGGACTGAAAATCAACCGCAATAAGATAGATATCATGACTTTTAATATTGCCTCACCATCACCAATACAGACAGAGGATCATGTTCTCACCAGTGTAGAACCATTCACATACTTGGGCAGCACAATCAGCCAGGACAGTGGAACAAGCCAGGATATCTGGAACAGAATCAATAAAGCCAGGAAGACCTTCAGGAGCTTAAATACAGTCTGGAAATCATCAAAATACAACACCAAAATTAAACTCAGGTTTTCTCAGAGCTGTGTACTTCCAACACTACTTTATAGTGCAGAATGCTGGGGATTGACAAACTATAACATGTTCAAACTATCTTTATTCCATACAACCTGCCTCATAAAAATTCTCCATATCTTTTTGCCCAGAATAATCTCAAAACAACACCTATTCACACAGTGCATCCAACAAGATATGAGCATCATCATTTCCAGGAGGCGTTGGAGATGGATTAGCCATGTGCTTCTGATTGAAACTAATTTCATTACCAGAATAGCAATAAGATGGACACCTGAAGGCAAGTGAAAACAAGGTAATCTGAAAACAACATGGCGAAGAGCTGTGGAAGCCGAGCTGAAAAACCTGGGGCACAACTGGGGAACAATTGAAAGACTTGACAGAAACAGACTGGAGTGTAGGAGCTTTGTCAGTGCCCTAAACGACAGAGGTGTAATTGGTGCTAACTACGTACCTTATTTTTAGGTAGGCTTAATTGGTATTTATTGGAATTAGTCTTTTTTATTGTTTTCATTAGTCTGTCTTCTTCTCTGGAGCAGTTTCACTAAGACTTGAACATCTTCTCCAGCTCAATTTTGTTTCCAGACTTGTCCAGGGATGTGTAGGACAACTAAGCATTAAAGAAAGGTAAATAATACATTGCATATGCACTGGATTTCACTAACCAGCTGAAGCACCATTTGGAGATACTTCCCGCCCCTCCCCCATTAGTTCTAAGAATTGCAAAGGATGTTTTATTAGACCAGTTCAGCTGGTCAGTAACTGAGGACAGCAATTTTAAAATGCATGTAAATGTTTAAAATATGTGCCCTTTTAGATTGAAAGTTATTTTATACATACAAAACTGGTTTGATCAAGAAAAAACAATTTGTTCATTTATTATAATTTTTTGAATCCTGTGTCCTGCTGGGCCAAGCCAATGCAACTGGTGCCCTTCTCTTTCTAATGATCACTATCTGGCTGACTTTTATGAGTGCTCTAGTATTAGGATATTTTGGCTCCAAATCTCACACTTTTAATGAACTTGAAAATATAACCTCATTTTCATGTCTGTGGCTTTTGTTTTTGTTTCTTTTTCTTATGGCTACTCTCATCTCAGAAGTTGAAGGAGATGCTTTTTGGTGACAACTCTCACTACATTTTATTTCTAAACTTATTCTGCAATTTATGCAGAAATAACAGCCATGCAACTAGAATAAATAATCCTATATATCCTTTCATGATCAAAAATGAACAGATATAGGTTTTAGATAAATAAATACAACACTTTCATGATATTCCTTTTAGCAAGAGAAAGTCTAAACAAACTGAAAAAAGGCAGCAATGTCCTGCCCAGCAATACTCTTGATTGATTCTGAGAAAGCATTTGATCAAGGACAATGAAAATAGGGAAAAGTTATGAGTAAGTGCCGGAGCCATCCCTTGGATATAGCGAATCGGGATGACCACTCTGGGCCCCACGCTTTGGGGGGCCCCAACAGCTGGTGTAATTGGCCGGCGCAGTTAGTCCCAGAAGTAACAGATTCATCCTTTTCGCACCAGGCCCCATACCCTCTGGCAAGTGCGTATTTGCCAGTTGTCTTAAATAACTAAGCAGCTTAGTATTTGCAATATTCTAGGTATTTTCTATGAAACATATAAGGTAGTTTATAGAAACACTGACGTAATCATAGCTACTTTACTAAGACAATACATGGCAAGTATTAAATTTACTACTGTACAGTGAGACTGTTCTTCTGTTTAAGTTGATCTTTGTGTTATGAGAGTCAAATCTTGGCCCCAGTGAAGTTAATGACAAAGCTCCCATTTACTTCAAACAAGTTAGGATTTCAACCTATAAATTTGCTCTTAGGCCTGGTCTACACTGGGGGGGGGTCGAACTAAGGTACGCGACTTCAGCTACGCGAATAGCGTAGCTGAAGTCGAACTACCTTAGTTCAAACTGCCTACCTGTCCAGACGCTGCGGGATCGAAGTCCACGGCTCCCCCGTCGACTCCGCCACCGCCGTTCGTGGTGGTGGAGTTCCGGTGTCGACAGGAGCGCGTTCGGAGTTCGAACTATCGCGTCTAGATTAGACGCGATAGTTCGAACTCCGAGGAGTCGAACTCTACGCGTCGACCCGGCGGGTAAGTATAGACCTACCCTTAGTTATGCTCAAATAAAGCTGGAGGAACTCTAAGGAAATCAGTGTTGTTATTCTGGATTTACACTTTTTTAGCTGAGGATCAGTCCTGTAAATTCTTACACATTTGATTAGTTATGACATGAATAAGGATTGCAGAACTGGGTCGTCTTCTAGTTTTGATTTATGGGCTTCATCAAGAACCCAAAGCACTCAGCATGGGTCTTTTCATTGATTTCACTGGGCTTTACATGCACAATGTTTTTTTAAATGAGTTTATATTGACCAAAAAATGAGTTGGAAGAGGTCCATGATTTACTCATCTTTTGATTATTTTCCCCATTTTTATCCACATAAGAAGTTAAAATGAAATACAATCTGTTGTTCAAGAGATACTGATGGGCAACACATTTTAACAGGGCCTTGTAGTCATAGAAGTCCACTATTTACTCTGGGTCTATACTATGTGTGTAGAACGAAAAGCTTTTTAGCTATTTGTCATATGCATTTTTCAAGTTACAAACACCATAGAAAGTAGGCAGTTGTCCTGCTCCTCACATTTCTTGACCATATGTTAACTACACCACCCAGACAGAAGTAAATAGACATTTTCATCTGATTCCCACCACAGATATTGGTTAATCTAAGATACATCGTTGGTACAGTTTGGCATATTTCAGTCTAAATGTTGTGAATCTGAACAATTTAGTTACAGTAAACTGAGTTCCAAAATTTTGGACAAAAGTGATGCATTAATAGAGGTTTATTTTTAGGGAATTATGCCACCATAAATCTTCATTTTTCCTGATTTCTTTCCCACCATATTGCAGACTTCATCAGAGGATTCCAATTCAGAGCAATAATTGTGGCTTCGAAACCTCTGACAGGAATTGAAAAAGGCATTTCAACAGTCTGGATGCAGCAAATAACTAGCAATTACGATGAAATAAAGCCCATTGTAGAACTCTACTCCCATTATGGCAGCTTACATTTACTGGATTTAACTGGAGAAAAATGATAAGTGAGGCTTAAAGGAAGAAAGGAGCTTTTAGTAGCCTAGTACAAATAATGAACTTAATCATAAATGGTTGATGTATAACTATCCCAAGATTATACAATAATAAACTCTAGAGATTTAAAAAAATGCTTGTAATATTTGAGTATAAATATTTTAATATTCATGTAGTAAAATGAATTGTTTTCATCTCAGATTTTCAAAGGAATAACAGAGTTTTTAGTGTTTATTTTCAGAAGGACAGGCATTTTCCTTAAGAAATATACCTCGCTAGATGACTGTCAGTTCCAACTGAATAGCTCTCATTAGGCACAGGTTTGAGCTTTTGGACAAAGTTCAGTGCTGAGGCAGTGTTCGGCCCTCTGAGAGAACAGGGAGACCAGATTTATCTAGTTGGGCACCCAAAAATGGAGGCACCCACAATCAGTAACCATTTGAAAAAAAAATCAGTGCAATATTTCCTGGGACCCCCAACGCACAGGAAGAGTATGCACCTAACCCACTTCAGGAGGTTCAATCTACACTCCCCTGTGTAGTTAGAGATCTCTCCCCTCCCTTCCCATATTGGGATGCTTGCACCCAAGGGACAGTAACCGACAGGGCTCATTGTGCTCAGGAGAGGAGAGAACAGAAACTATGACCAGATCCTGCCAAAGGAAAACAAAGTCAGAGGACTCCTTGCACCCTCTTCCTCTCCTGTTTACTCTCTCAAGGGCCATCAGCATTCACAATGTCCGAATATTTGGTTGAAGTCAGTTATTACAAATTAAGTTTGCTAGATGGGAGTGTCATCTATATCACCAGCCATATTGCAGATCTTATTTCATTTTCAGATATGGCTTGCTTATGAGGCTCATGCCATAAATGACTCAGGCTTCAGTCCTACTAAGTGCTGGGATCCTCCTATGCAGGTCTTTGAGTAGAATGGGGAGCCATGCATAGGAAATCTTTGTGAACCTTTACTGTGCAGCTCTGCAGTTACTAAAGTTGAGGGACATTTTTTGGACAAAACTTTTTTTTAATGAAAAATACAAATTCAGATAAACTGAAATATTTTATGAATTCATGTTGAATTTGCCAATTTCTTTGTTAAAATGACCCACATACCCAAAAATAGACATCTGAAACTCAAACTTTTTGACTTGTGCCATTTTCAGAATGAAACATTTTGATTTTTTTAATTCAAAATTACTTTTTGTTTCAAATTTTACTTCAATTCTATTTTTTTAAGGTTAAACTCAAACAAAATGAAATATTTCATTCAGGGCATTTTGTTCATCCCAAATCATTTTTTTCAGACTTTTCTTGTATGTTTTGTGAAACTGAAAACTTTCATTTTGCATTGACCCAGACCAAGTTTTGTTTTCATTTTTCAGTTTGCCCAATGAACTGAAAAATCAGTTGTTATCACAGCTTTAGAAGTTATATCAAGATTCTTTGATTTTTACACTGAGCTACAATTTGTTTACAGGGTCTTCCTTCCATTGTGATGGCCTGCCTCTTTAAGAGCCAGACAATTGGAATCGGCCATATAATTATCTCTGATGCCACACCTGGGATAGGGTCTGCAATTTAATTAGCAGAAGCAGCTGGGTACAGAGGAGTTTATTCTCCTATAATTATCAGGAGAAAGTTGCAGAAGGGGATGCTTGGGGTGGTGAATGTTGAGAGGGAGCAGGCCTCAGCAGAGAACTTTTAGTCCTCAGGGAAAATGCTCCACGCAGGATACGCCTGGGAGACTCCTGGCAGGAAAGACTTAGAGTACCGTCTTGATGAGAACTGGGGAACTTTATGTGGTAATAATTCATTATTTTAACAAATCCAGCCTCAAGAAGGAGTATGATTGAACCAGAGAAGACGGTTTTGTTAGTTTGATTTAAGGGGCTCTGAGCTGCGGAAAAGGAAAACTGAGACAGGACTCCTGTAGAGAGATTTCATGCCATGAGGAGGTGCTCAGGGGCAACCAGTCCATTCACAGTTGTTTATTCCATGGTATAGTCATTTGTGTGTGTTGTGGCCAGCAGAAAATAAAAGCTATTTAGGGTAGACGCCCGAAATCCTGAACTGGTTGCTTCAGAGATCTAATAAATGGCGCCTGAGCAGAATAAATAAAAGACTCTGTCTGAAATCATTGGAATCTGTTTTAGTTTTGTTTGAAAGATTTTTTTCCTCAGATTTACCACACTTTTCAAATGACTGAAAATTCAACAGATCTGCCACTATAAATCTATATCTATATCTATATATATTCAGTGCTACTATATTCTATGTATAGATGCTGTGGCCATTTGTTTTGTAGTTATGAAGCTATCAAATCTGTAACAAATGTTTGTCAACTAAACTTTCAGTCTGTTATTGTTTTAGAATGCTGTCATAATGATTCATTAGTGTATTTGTGCCTGTAATACAGTAATTCCCTGGAGGTGCTACCTGACCTTCTGTCACTGTATCACTTTCTCTTTGTAAAAAGAGTGATCAGAGCTTTAGAATTTTAAATGCCAGTCTCATATTTAGTTTAGTAAATGGCAGCATTCTTAACAAGCCCAAGGGCTTCGTGCTTGTTTTGTCCAGAAATACATTAATTGATTTTTTGTAGGTCCCTGTTCACAATCTGACAGCCCACCATTAAATTTAATATTTAAAATTATATTTTAAAGTGTACTAAGCAGGTAGGTATATCTACAAAATATATCTCTACCTTTCTTTCTAAGGACAGATCATAATAGATAGTACATTTCTCTTTTCACATAACAGCATACATAGCATAAAAAACTGTCTATAAAAATAAATAAATGATAGCAAATTATTTTTCCATTATAGTGCACTGTAGTTATTAAACTATTAATAAACCTATTTCCTGAGTAACAGAAATCAGGGAAGTAAAATAAGTCAGTTTCCTAAATGTTTAAACTAAAGGAAGTTTAATTTTGGTCCATTTATCTCAAATATGTATGAAAGAAGAACACTACGAATGATAAATGTCTTCTACTGCTAATATAAACACACCAACAATTATTTTAAACAAGTACTTTGATCTGCTACTGACTTTATTGCTCATGATGAGATATTTATCTGCTCATATTTTCAAGTGTATGGTTTATCAAGTGAATAAAACAAATTTTTACAGAAGCCAGAATAATATATATAATATATAATATATAATAGAATATGAGATATTAATGTGCAGGACTTTTAAAGATTATATAATCAAATGGTTTAGAGATTGAAAATATAGAAACTGTCTGAGCACATAAACAGTTATAAAGGTAATGTAGTCTAAAAAGTACTTAACTGTTATTTATGTTCCTCTTATGTTCACAGGAATGGTAGTGAATCCCATAGTTAAGGTTAAATTAAGGGAAAGCCCCTTGTTTAACTTATTCATAACTCTCTGAAAACTTCAGGCTTACCAGATCCTCAGCTGGTATAAGTCATCATAGCGAAAACTGGATTTGATCTGAACATATAATAAGCCTTTGAAAATTTCACTCTATATATGAAATATATTTTGCAACCCTTTTCCTGCACTAAGCTTATACTTACCAAAATAATTAGCCCATAATACCCTACGTCGTCTTCTATGTTGATGACTGAAAATCCTTTTTACTCATACTATTTAATTTTTTTTCTACAGCAGTCAGGGCCGGCTCCAGGCACCAGCTTATCAAGCAGGTGCTTGGGGCGGCCACTCCAGAGCCGGGCGGCACTTTCAGGTATTCGGCGGCAATTCGGTGGAGGGTCCCTCACTCCCGCTCGGAGCGAAGGATCTCCCGCTGAATTGCCGCAGATCCCGATCGCGGCTTTTTTTTTTGGGCTGCTTAGGTCAAAACCCCTGGAGCCGACTCTGACAGCAGTACACTTACAAGCATTGCAGTATCATATAACATACGAAAAACTATTAAAAATTCAACATAAATAAAATATTACCAAAATGTGGCACTTATGTTTAATTAGCTGCTGTCCATACAACATTTCTTCATAGGTGCACTTAAGAACATCTCT
Organism: Mauremys reevesii; assembly: GCF_016161935.1. Lineage (NCBI taxonomy): Eukaryota > Metazoa > Chordata > Testudines > Geoemydidae > Mauremys > Mauremys reevesii. Next base: position 158,079,843 of record NC_052625.1, read on the forward strand.
CCAGGAGGTAAGTCTCCCACAGCTGTTTCTGAAAACTGTAACTTTCATTATGAAACTTCTGAAGCTGAACACAAATAATCCTATGAAATATAGATATCTTGAAATCTGAGTGTATGTACAGGGACAGCTGTGCTAATTGAGTTCTTGTTCTTTAGGTCTAGTTCAATATAGCAGAAGAAAAAGGAAGAAATTTAAATGAAGGGATGAGGAACTATTTATCATTTTAAATTTTTTCCTTATGGGGAAGTGCTGTGTTATGACAATACAATATTTAATTATACCAGAGTATACAAAGCTGGTTTGTCTCATATTAATAATAAGAGCAAGATCTTATCTTTCATAATGCTAATAATAACAGTCCATCCTAAGGCTGTGCTTACACAGATGTGAAAAAGGAGATGAAGGAACAAGGACTCCTTTCCCTTTCCCCGTGCACCTGATGGTAGTCAGAATATAAATGCTCATGTTGTCTGAGCATAAGGATTGTGGGAATTAGAGGTGAGATCTGTCTACACTACGAAATTAGGTTGATTTTATAGAAGTTGATTTTTAGAAACCAATTTTATACAGTCAATTGTGTATGTCCACACTGGGCGCATTAAGTCGGCGGAGTGCATCCTCACTACCGTGGCTAGCATTGACTTACAGAGTGGTGCACTGTGGGTAGCTATCCCACAGTTCCCGCAGTCTCCGCTGCCCATTGGAATTCTGGGTTAAGCTCCCAGTGCCTGATGGGGCAAAAACGTTGTTGCGGGTGGTTTTGGGTACATGTCGTCAGGTCCCCCCCTCCTTCTCTCCCTCCCTCCATGAAAGCAACAGAATACAATCATTTTGCGCCTTTTTTCCTGGATTACCCATGCAGGTGCCATACCATGGCAAACATGGAGCTCGCTCAGTTCACCGTCACCGCACGTCTCCTGGGTGCTGCTGGCAGACGCTGTACAGCATTGCTACACAGCAGCAGCTCCTTGCCTTCGTGGCAGATGGTGCAGTAGGACTGATAGCTGTTGTATGTCTCCTGGGTGCTCCTGGCAAATCTCGGTGAGGTTGATCAGAGGTGCCTGGACAGATATGGCTATCCTCCTCTTAGAGCACCAAATGGGAGCCAGAGACTCCAGGTCATTCTCTTCTTTAAGTTTTGTCTCATGGAGATTCAGTCTTGCCTTGAATATCATGCGAGCTGGAGGCTTCTGCTGCAGGCTGCTCTCCCAGCCAGTATCACCACACGGTTGCGCCTACCCCAGCCTACCCCTTGCTCCCATGGCTCATGAAGCCTGGACAGTAGTAAGGAGCAGCTCAACTATAGGCTGAGCAAGTGCAGAATGGTGGTAGAATGTGCCTTTGAATCTTTAAAAGCTCTCTGGCGATGTTTGCTGACTAGGTCAGACCTCAGTGCAACCAAAATTCCCATTGTTATTGCTGCTTGCTATGTGCTCCATAATATCTGTGAGAGTAAGAGGGAGACATTTATGGCGGGGTGGGAGGTTGAGGCAAATCGCCTGGTGTCCGATTTCAAGCAGCCAGACACCAAGGCGATTAAAAGAGCACAGCAAGGTGTGCTGCACATCAGAGAGGCTTTGAAAACCAGTTTCATGACTGGCCAGGTTTCAGTGTGACAGTTGTGTGTGTTTGATGCAAACCCATCCCCTTTGTTGATTTTAATTCCCTGTAAGCCAACCACCCTCCCCACTTCAAAATAAAGTAACTATTGTTTTGAAACCATGCATTCTTTCTTTCTTAATTAAAAAAATGAGATAACAAACAAGGTAGCTCAGGTTGGATGAGGGAGGAGGGAAGGACAAGGCCACATTGCTTATTGTAGTCACACTAAAAATCAAACTGTTTGAATGACAGCCTTCTGTTGCTTTAGCCATCCTCTGGAGTGGAGTCGCTGGGTGCCAGGAGCCTCCCCTCCCCCCCGTATTCTTGGGCATCTGGGTGATGTGGCTGTGGAACATGGGTAGGAGGATAGGCGGTTATACAGTGGATGCAGCAGGGGTCTGTGCTCTTGTTGGATTTCCTGCACTTCCAACAGCCGCTTCATCATGTCCATTTGCTCCCCCATTAGCCTCAGCATCATGTCCTGCCTCCGCTCTTCACACTCAATTCTTTCCTGGCCTCTGCCACTGAATGCCTCCATGTATTAAGCTGTGCCCTATCAGTGTGGGTAGACTGCATGAGCTTGGAAAACATGTCATCGTAAGTGCGTTTTTCTCACCTTCTAATCTGTGATAACCTCAGGGACAGAGCTGATAGGAGGGAGTATAGAAACTTTCTACACTCTACGATTCTGGGGGGATTGCATGGTCATCTGTGCTGCTAAGTGCTGCTGAGTTCGTCATGCTGACTAAACAGGAAATGAAATTCAAAAGTTCCCATGGCTTTTCCTATGTACCTGGTCAGTGCATCGGAGTTCAAAGTGCTGTCCAGAGTGGTAACAATGGAGCAACCTTAAGCTGACATAGTTCCACAGAATGTATCAATTTAGATGAACGAGCATTTTCCAAATGATCTGCTGGAAAATTTCTACTCAGTTCTACACATTAGTCCGCTTTATCCTACCAGGTGGTATTATGTGGTAAGTCTTTGTTACTCATTTTCATATAGGATATTAGCATTAATCTATACAGTTTTGTAGTACCTTTTAAGAATGAAATTTCATCCAGCTTTGAAGACTGACATACCAAAATGCATACAGGAAATAATTTTGTAAATCATACAAATATTAATGTTCATGCACCATTATTTCAAGTTATTATACAGCCTTCTATTAATCACTGTCAGGAAGTTATGACTACCGGTCATATAGCTAAGTACTTCTTATCTGTAGTGTAGATTATTTCCTATAGTAATAATACTTAGCATTTATATTGTGCTTTACTACTTCAAAGCACTGTGCAAACATTAACTAATTAATCACAATTATACACATACTGATTTTTTTCTTGAATAGCTGACATGCAGCATCCCTAAAAAGGAACAGACCCAATTAACATTAGTTTTGCTAACTCTACACAGAAGTTTTGAAGAGTGTCTCAGTATACATAAGACAGGCAGAGTGTTTTTCCTGGAGATTAGAGTAGGAACTTTCAAAGTTCCATTCAGTGTATTTCAATTACATTCTTGTTTTTTGTGTGAACAGTTTTCTTCCACAGGGACATAATAATGCAGAATAATAACTTACAACATATAATGCCTTTCATCCCAAAGGATTCCAAAGTGCATTCCAAACTGATGTATGAATTATGCACTATATTGTATAGAGATCACTTACTTTACACATCTTTGAAATGCAGCCATCTTTTTCAGGTGAAACTCAGCAGTTGTTTAACAGTATATAGCAAAAAGCACATAACAATTTAGTAGAAGAGAAGGAAATAGACTTGAAATGAAATATAGGAGGATTTATGTTGACACTGTAATTACTTGTATTGGAATTTGTCTAGCACAGGGGGTTAATACCCCTATTGTTATGAAAAAGTCCCATTAGATATGTAATGTCTTCAAGAGGTCAGCACAGGAACATGGTTTTATATCTGATCTAAAGTTAGTGATGGGTATTTTTGAAAGGTCTTTGGGCCAGATTCTGTTCTCACACCACTTTTACACTGTTGTATCTCCACTGGTCATATTTAGATCCTCTTGATTTACTTTGATGTAAAGGAGAGGAGAATCAGGACTTTTTTTAAATATATATAAGTAAGTAAATTTTGTTGATCCATTGAAGGCCTTCTTAGGCATTTGCTCGAAATTGCATCATGCACAAATAATATATAAAACATATGATCAGATGTCATGAATCAGATCTTTAATATATCAAAGTATGACATAAGTGGTCAGAATGTATGCACTCCCAAACACAAGAGCCACCTGCAATCACACTCTCTGTGCTCTGCTGAGCTCATAGCTCTCTCCTGGCTAGCACCCTCTAACTAGGGTACAAGCTACCTCAAAAGCATCAGGGAAGATATTATGCCTGTTCTCTACTGGCCAGAAAAATAGTCCCACATGTGGGGACTGTAAGGTGAGTTGCAATGGGAACATTCACACTGTGCGCCAAAGGACTTGGGAACACTCTGCCTCTTAGGCATAATATCCACAAAGATGGTTTGCCAACACATCACACACTACCCTAAAGCCCTAAGAAATTAATAAAGATTTTTACTTTTCAGAGACACTACAGATGATGACTCTATGTATGTTTTATATCAGGGGTTGGCAACCTCTGTCACACGGCTCACCAGGGTAAACACCCTGACGGGACAGGCCAGTTTGTTTACCTGCTGCGTCGGCAGGTTTGGCTGACCGCGGCTCCCACTGGCCACAGTTTGCTGTCCCAGGCCAATGAGGGTGGCGGGAAGCCACGGCCAGCACATCCCTCAGCCCGCACCGTTTCCCGCAGCTCCCATTGGCCTGGGATGATGAACTGCGGCCAGTGAGAGCCGCAGTGCTTACCCTGGCGAGCCACATGCCAGTGGTTGCTGACCTCTGTTTTATATTGTGCACATCCTCCTACATGCTGACTTTATTGGCAGTCATCAACCCCTCCTAGTATTCTCATGCTTAGGAAACTTGAGTTGCATTTTATATATTTTTAAATTTTATCTAGTTTTGCCGTGGCTGTTTCCAAGAATTGAGTTCAATAGAAGTTTGCCCATGTAAGAAATGCAGGACTCAACTTTTAATTATGAAGAAAGCTCAAAATACAAGTGTGAATATTTAGGGAATGTCTTGGTCTGAAGGGATCACTCTTGGATTTGAGCATGGCTCTGCCCCATTTATTATTACCATTATGACAAACATGAAGGCTGAGTTTTCAATGCTGGCTAATGGGATTTGGAAGCCAAATCCCTTTAAAATTGATGGGAATCAGGCATCCTAAGCTATCACTGAAAATCATACCCCAAAAGTTACTGTCAGTTGCAGACAATGATCAGTACAATTACATGGAACCATATTAGCAAGAATAGAAGAGAACCAGAGTAAGTTTCTGGTTTCTATACAATATAGGTAGAATTTTCATAAGGATAAGAGGGCCAGGTTTTTAAAGGTAGATGACTAAAGATGCAGTTAAGTGACTAGTGGGATTTTCTAAAGCACGCCTAATTCCCTTTGAATGGGAGTCAGGAGCATAGATGCTTTTGCAAATCCATCTGGGCACCTATCTACCGTATTTTCCAGCGTATAAGGCGACTGGGCGTATAAGACGACCCCCTAATTTTCCAGTTAAAACATAGGTTTTGGCCTATACTCGCCGTATAAGACTACCCCCCCTTCTGAGGCAACACCATTTAATAACATCAGATTTGATTTAAATAATTTTAATTAAAATGGTTTTGACTTACCGGTACTTACCGGGAGTCAGAGGGCTCTGGGTTGCCCGCTGCAGCTGGGATTTAAAAGGCTCTGGGCGCCCCGCCACAGCGGGCAGCTCAGAGCCCTCTGATTCCCGGCCACGGCTGGGATTTAAAGGGCTCAGGGCTCCCCGCGGCTGCCAGCAGCCCAGAGCCCTTTGAATCCCACTCCTCCCCCATACCTAGGGATGCAGGGCCAGCTCCACCGAACTGCAAAATCAAAACAGAACGTCCCTGTGCTGATACTGTATGTACCGCGCTGAGCCAATCCCGGCAAGCGGTGTCATCTATTAATGCATACAAAGCCTGCTCGGATTGGCTGAGTCAGAGAGGCGGGCTATTACAACCTTTGCCAATCCGAGCAGGCTTTGTATGCATTAATAGAATACACCGCTTGCCGGGATTGGCTCAGCGCGGTACAGACAGTATCAGCACAGGGATGTTCTGTATGTAGCCGAAGCTACAGTATGTTTATACCCGGCGTATAAGACGACCCCTGATTTTTGGGGGTTGTTTTTTAGTATAAAAAGTCGTCTTATATGCTGGAAAATACGGTATATGTTTAGGCATCAAAATACCTTTAATGTTTGGGCCCTAAGTGGCCCCAGCTGATATGGTGAAGCGATACTTCTTGTTCGGCTGAACATATAGCATCAATTGTCAAAACAATGCAAGCAACTGAGGATCCTAAACCCCATTTCAAAAGCTATTTAGGCACTTGGGAACCTAAATGGTATTGAAAGTGAATGGAATTTAGATACTTAAGTGTCTAGGAGCCTAACTTCCATTTTCAGAATTCACAAGTCATTGCTGCAGTTTGAAGTTATTGTTTTCTTTTATTCAACCATTGTGTTTGTCAGTTGTATACAATTTTCATATTTCTGTTTTTTCTGACAAGGGTGACAATTCATGAAAGCCAATCTCAGCTATAGGTAACTTTTAATATCATCTGATAATAGTTCATTCTATAAATAAAAATGCCCTACAATTCCTGAGGTTTCATATTTAAAAAAAAAAACCCTGAAGACTGAGATAGATACTTTTAATCCATCTACAATAAAAGATTGTCCTACTGAAAGAAACTCTTTTGCAGATGCTTGAAATAGGAGTCAGACGATGACCTTTTTGTTTTCCCCTGTTCTAAAGCATGAAATTTCACTAGCTCTTATTGAAAAATCTGGTATGGTCCTTAATATGTTAAATATGATGAGAACAATGGATAAAATTACTAGGCTGCTGTAGGAAGTGGTAAAAAACATTGTAGGCATTGTTTAATTAATTATTATTTATTAATAATGATATGCCCAGCTCTTTTATTGTGCTTTTCATCAATACATCTCAAAGCACTTTCCAAATCTTTACTATGTTTATGCATACAGTGAGAGAGAATTTAACGCTCTGACTCTTATTTCTGTATCTGGGAAGCAGAAGGCCAAGCAGAAAGGGCAGGAAAACCAGGCTGTCTAGGCTGGGCAGGTAGGGGGGGGGCGGCAGGCTGGAGGTCCACCATGCCCGCGGAGACGGGTCCACCGGGCGGACCTTCCGCGGGGAGGGGGCCGAGGCCTGGCGGCGGAGGGCTGGCTCGGCTCGGCTGGATGATCGCGCAGGTCCACCGAGCCCGCCCACCCCGAACCCCGCCCAGCCGCGCGCCCGCAGCGGTCCGCGCTGTCCCGCCCGCGCCCGGTGGAGCTCCCCGCCTCATGCCTGCGGCGGGTCGCCCTCCGCCCCGCCCGTGTGAACCGCTGGAGAGAGAGCTCAACCGGGAAAGAGGGGGGGACCGCGGAGGGAGAGAGGGCGGCGGCGCACACGCCAGCCTGGGGCAGCCTAATTTCTAGAGCCGCCCCTGCTGGGAAGAAACTAGGAAGGGTTGTTCTGTTGAATTTTGCTGTATTGAAGAATTACCAGTGTATTAGCTGTTTAATCAGCATAAATTTTAGTTATTAAAAGAATATTTTAGCTCCTCTGATGGATGAAAATGTGTTTACTTCCAATTATTATTACATATGTGAGAAAACAGAGACATGAACAGCACTTGATTTAATATTGTTAAAGGAAGGATATGAGACATCATTAGAAAGATAATTCATGTTATGAAACACACACAGAATTATATACTCTCTGTAATTAAGTACATTTGTTAAAGAAGGAAATAATATATTTCACAGGGAAAATATTATCTGTCATGAAATAATCATTCTGAAACATACTGATTCATAGTGGAAAAGAACTTCAATATACTGAGAGAGACACACTCTTCCCAGAAAATACTATGTTGTTAGATTGAGAATATATCATTAAAAAAAATAGAAAATCATAGCTTCCTATAGTTCTATACCTAGAACAAAATAATAATTAAAAACCCACTAGAAATCAGGAAATTCACAATTTAAGTTCCAATATCAGCCTTACTTAGCACTTGTAATCTGCCTGGCCTCCATTTATGGGCCAGAGTCACTCCCTTATTTTATTACATTAAATCAACTAAAGCCACTCCTTTTGCATATGTGCAGGTCATTATTGGATGTATGATCTTGAGTTGTCTAATAATGTAACCCGCATCAATGCCTCTGATATATACCAAGTACAAGAGGATCTTCAGCTTGTAATGGGATGGTGAGTTTCGGGAGGGTGAGGGGAGGTCAATATTTCCAGGATCTATAGATTGAAGGTGATCTATGACATGTAGATTCATAGGGTGAAACCCTCACTTTATTTAAGTCAATGTGAATTTTACTGTTTACTTCACAGGACCAAGATGTAGCCTACAGACAGGAGGGACCGTTATGAAGGTGAATTATGTTTTCACCATTTAAAACAACACTCATGGCCCTAGCAGTGAATGCAGAAAAATGGAATTTGAACTATCTGCATTTTCCAAAGATTATATCAATTTTCCCCTCTCAGTCTTTTGACTCCTTTTGAGATAATATATAATTTTTATTAGAAATGTAGGTTTTAGACTGATATACACAATTATATTAAAAAATCACATGTAAACAATAAGTTCTGATAATAACCTATCAATGAGATACTCACATATCTAGAAAATAGGGCACATAAATAATATTGAGTTATATCATCATCTCTAGTGAACAAGGAAGAAACCAACAATCCCACTATAATGGAACCAGTATGGATAGACTGAAGCCAATATGGTATTGTAGTCGCTTCAAGTGGTTCCTCCCTATCAGTCTTGGAGGGAGGCCACACCATCTCACCACACCACCTCACTTTGCCACCTAGTGACTGATGATCAATTGTATGTGCCAGTACAGAGTCTAGGGCCCTGGCCCCTGGGGGATGGGGGAGCAGGGTAATTAGCAGTCTTCAGCCCAGCTCAAACCCTCTGAGCAGGGCAGAACAATAGCAGTCTGTGGCTCAGGTTCCTGTCTGGGGCATACAGCAGACAAATTCAGGCCATCTGGCCTAAGGTGTGTAGGCTGCTACACCAGGGATGGGGTTGGCAGTGCGGGTAGGGAAAGCCGGGCCCACCTTACTTCACCAGGGTCTAGCCCAGGGCCCTAACAGTGGCAGGGGATCCTGCCAAAACACTCTGGCTGTGGTTTCAGCAACACAAACAGACTGTCTCGTTTCCCAGGGTTACCTCAGGATACTCAGCAGCCAGCAGTCCCAGCGGCTCCTTGCAGTACTCAATAGCCACAGCAGTTCCCTTCCCTCGGGGTCCTCTTACAGGAGTAGGAGTTGGCACAGCTCAGTCCCTGGTACATGTGCCAGGAGCAAGGCAGAGGAATCCATCTCCTTCTCTGGCACTGGCTCAACTGAGGTAGAGGCTTCACCTCTTATACTTCCTGTTCCGCCCCGCCACTTCTGGAGTGAGGGGCAGGTCCAGCCTGGTTCCACCCACCAGATGGTGGAGAGTGATTCCTCTTTATCAGTCTTGGATGGAGGCCACTCTGCCTCTCTACACCCCACTCCCTCAAGTCCAGCTCCTGATTCCCAGGGCTGGCTAACTCACTGTATCCCAGGTGTGATAGAAAGTCTGCATTTGCGCTGCTCTTATCGGCTTGGTGTTGGATGGTAAACATGTATAGCTGAAGGGTGAGGTACCAGTGCATTAATCTGGCATTGTTTTCCTTTAACTTGTTTAGCAATTTCAAGTGAGTGTGGTAGGACAGGAGCAAAAGGGGTTGCCCAAGAGATAATACTGTAGAGTATCCATAGCCCACTTAACTGCAAGGACCTCCTTTTCGATGACCAAATAATTCCACATGGATGAAAACAGTTTCCAGCTGATATACAGGATAAAGTGCTTTTCCCCATTGAGCTCTTGGGAGAGGACAGCCTCAGATCCCACATCCAAGGCATCTGTATGGCAATGAATCTGCAGGTGAAGTCAGAGCTGTACAGCAATGGTTCCTGACACAGGCAAGTCTTGAGGGTCTGTCAGACCGCTTCACACTCAGTAGTCCAGTGTGCATCCTGTGGGCTATCTTTGGTTAGGAGCTCAGTTAGGGGGGCCACAGTGGGGGTTAACTGGGCAATGAATCGATTGTAGTAACTGGCTAGCCCCAGGAACTGGCACACTTGTCACTTTGCAGTGAGTGGTGGACAGGCCTGCAAGACCTGGACCTTTCCTGTGAGGGGGCATGCCTGTTCTCAGCACAAGGGGTGTCCAAGGTAGGTGGTTTCCTGCCACCCAATCTGACACTTATTTGAGTTGGTGGTTAGGCCTGTGATCCGCAGGGCCTGTAGGATGACCGCCACCTGGTTGAAATGGTCTTCCCAGCTCTGGCTGTATATCACCACGTCACTGAGGTATGTGGCAGCATAGGAACCATAGGGCTGAAGAAAGTGATCCATCAGCCTCTGGAAGGTTTCAGGGGCCACGTGGACACTAATGAGCATCCAGGTAAACTGGTAGAGCCCAGTTGGCATAGCAAATAAGGTCTTCTCTCTCAAGCCTGGGTTGAGGAGGATTTGCCAGTAGCCCTTCATGGTGATGAAGTGAGTCTCCCAAGGTGACTTAGTAATTCCTCTCTCTAGGGGTATTCATTAAATTTAGAGAAAGCATTGAACGTCTGGAAGTCAATGCAAAAGTGCAGGGACCCATTGGGTTTTGGCACCAACACAACAGGAGTATGCCATTCGCTTTGTGACCTCGCTCTGACACCCAGTTCCAGCATCACCTGCACTTGCTTCTCAATGACTTCCCACATTTCCCACAGGAGGGGCCACATGTTCTTGTACACTACCACCTCAGGGTCAGTCCAGATGGCATAGTGGCCCAGAATGGTCTGGCTGGGTAGGCTGTTGAAGGTCTTAAGGAATCCTTTCAACTGGCTCCAAGTCTGCTTCCTTTGCTTCTCGGTGAAGGTATCCCTGAGTTGTGGTTCACTGGGGCCAGCCACCGCTGGGACCTGGGGCCCAAGGTCTGGCTCAAGAGAGTATGGGGTAATCAGTAGATCCTCCCATTCTTATTATGGCTTCAGGTATAGCCACCTTTTCTTCTGTTGGTCCAGCTGCTGACTTTCATATGTTATGTGCCCCAGCCATCAGATTACTTCACAGGGCCCCTGTCAGTGGGTCAGGAGCTTGGACTTATTGGAGGGTAGCAGGAGCAGGACCCAGTCATCAGGTTCAAAGGTCTGGGACCAGCATGGGTCAGGTGCTTCCAGAGTTCGAAGACATACTGCATGAGTCCCTGGGCTGGCAACAGTGAGTGCTCCCAGGTCTCATGCATCAGGTTGAGCAGCCTCCAAGAGTGGTGCCCGTAGAGTAGCTTGAATTAAGAGAACTTTGTGGAGGACTGGGGCACCTCTCAGACAGCCAACAGCATGGGCAGGATCAGTGGGTCCCACCAGCACAGCTGTCCTAAGGGGGAACTTGTGCAGTACTTTAAGCTCCAATTGAAATGCTTAACCTGTCCATCGGCCTGGAAGTGGTAGACAACAATGCATAACTTTTTATCCCAGAAGCCCACACTCCTCTCACCGGGAGGTGACATTGGCACTGTGGTTGGTGAGAATTTCCTGGGATAAGCCTACCAGGGCGAAAACCTTCAGGAGCTCTTCCACAATGCATTGAGTATTGAGCTCTTCCACAATACTCTCAGCAGAATGGCCTCCGGGAACTGGGTCACATAGTGCAAGATGACTAGGATGTAGTGGAACCTGGTGGCACTCTTTGGGAGGGGCACCACGAGGTCCATGGCAACCTGCTCAAAGGGAACACTAATCACTGATCCGATCCCCTGGGGGGGCACCAGCTGGCATTTGGGGCACAAGTGACAATACTTTATGTCCAGATGCATCCAGGGTCAAAAAAAAAAGAGAGTTAGGACTCTGGACAGGGTCTTCTCATGCCCCAGTTGGCCTGCAGCAGGGAAGTTGTGGGTCACTTTCAAGATGCCACACCAGTGACACTGGGGCACCACCAGCTGGGTCTGGGTTTCTTGGGTTCAGGGTCCCAGTCATTATGATAGAGGCGGTCGTTGGTTAGCTCAAACTGGGGCCACTGGTTCACTTGTTGGGGGTTGGTTACCTCTCTGTTGGCCATGACACCCAGCTGAGTATGGGGTCCTCTCTCTGGTCCCAGCTAAAGTTGACACTCCCCAAAAATCAAATTTTCACTAAATAAATGCCCTTATTTTCAAAGGGTATAACTTCCCCCTTTCCAATGTGTGCCAACTATGTATCATTTAATTCCATTTTAACCCTACGTTGAGAAACTAAGTGGAATTTAAATGGTGTATTGTTCTTGTGCTGGCTATCTGCACTGTGGTGAATTTCATTCTGAGACAGCCTCTGAGGGTACGTCTACACTACGGGACTATTCTGAATTTGCATAAACCGGTTTTGTAAAACAGATTGTATAAAATCGAGTGCGCGCGGCCACACTAAACACATTAAATCGGTGGTGTGCGTCCACGGTCCGAGGCTAGCATCGACTTCTGGAGCATTGCACTGTGGGTAGCTATTCCGTAGCTATCTCATAGTTCCCGCAGCCTCCCCCGCCACTTGGAATTTCCGGGTTGAGATCCCAGTGCCTGATGGGGCAAAAATCATTGTCGCGGGTGGTTCTGGGTAAATGTCGTCAGTCACTCCTTCCTCTGGGAAAGCAACGGCAGACAAGCATTTCATGTTTTTTTTCCCTGGATTGCCCTGGCAGATGCCATAGCATGGCAATCATGGAGCCTGTTTTGCCTTTTGTGACTGTCACCATATGTGTACTAGATGCCGCTGACAGAGGCGGTCCAGCAGCGCTACACAGCAGCATGCTTTTGCTTTTGCATGACAGCAGAGATGGTTACCAGCCATACTGTACCATCTATGAATCCAAAAATTGGTAAAAAGATGATCATGGTTACCAGTCCTTTTGCACTGCACCATCTGTTGCTGTCATAAGTGCTCCTGGCTGCTCTTAGCCAGGGGCGCAAAAGCCAAAATTGGGAATGACTCCCTGAGTCAATCCCTCCTTTTTGGTATCTAAAAATAGAATCCGTCCTGTCTAGAATATGGGCAAGTGTACTAGAGAACCACTGTATCATAGAACCAGAGAGCACAGCTGCTCTGTGTCAGATCCTGCAGAAATTATGAGCTGTATGCTATTCACAGGGGGTGCTCCTGCAACAACCCCACCTGTTGATTCCATTCTTCCCCCAGCCTTCCTGGGCTACCATAGCATTGTCCCCCCACTTGTGTGATGAAGTAATAAAGAATGCAGGAATAAGACACAGTGACTTGTTAGTGAGAAATGAGTGGAAGGCAGCCTCCAGCTGCTATGATAGTCCAGACAGGACATTAAGAAGTGTGCAGGAGAGGAGCCCAGCATTGTGCTGCTAGTCCAGGGGCAATTGAATCTTTTCTTTACACATGAAGGGTGGGGGCTGATGGAGCTCAGCCCCCTGTTGCTATGATGAGGACGGCTACCAGCCATACTGCACCATCTACCAGGAAAAATTAGGGCCAGGCGCCCTTGATAGACCTAACGGATGCTAGTCGGCGTGGTTACCAGTCCTTTTGCACTGCCCCATGTGCCAATAGGCTGATGATGAGGACGGGTACCAGTCATTTTGCACCATCAGCCACCCATGGCGGGACGGGGGAGCAAGGATGTTGGTGTTCAGTGCTGCAGCATCGCGTCTATCTGCAGCATTCAGTAAAGATAGGGTGACATGTAAAAGAGTCAAGAGAGGATTGTTTTCCCTTTCACTTCTGGGGGTTGGTGGGGGGGTGCGTAAATTGCCGAGCTATGCCCTGACCCACCGCGGACACTGTTTTTGACCCTAGAAGCATTTGGAGCTCAGCCAAGAATGCAAATGCTTTTCGGATACTGCAGGAACTGTGGGATAGCTAGAGTCCTCCAGTCCATGAGCGTCCATTTGATTCTTTGGCTTTCCGTTACGCTTGTCACGCAGCAGTGCGCTGAGTCCCTGCTATGGCGTCTGTCTGGAGATTTTTTAAAAATGATTTTGAATTTCGTCTTCTGTAATGGAGCGCTGATAGAACAGATTTGCCTGCCCTTACTGCGATCACATCCGCATGGTCCATGCTGGAGCTCTTTTTTTATTTTGATTTTGGACTGCATCGCCACCCGTGCTGATCGGAGCTCCACACTGGGCAAACAGGAAATATTCAAAAGTTCGCGGGGCTTTTCCTGTCTACCTGGCCACTGCATCCGAGTTCAGATTGCTGTCCAGAGCGGTCAGTGGTGCACTGTGGGATACCGCCCGGAGGCCAATACTGCCGATTTGCGGCCACACTAAACCTAATCCGATATGGTAATACCGATACTAGCGCTACTCCTCTCGTTAGGGAGGAGTACAGAAACCGGTTTAAAGAGTCCTTTATATCGATATAAAGGGCCTCTCAGTGTGGACAGGTGTGGCGTTAAATCGGTTTTACGCTCCTAAAACCGGTTTAAACACCTAGTGTAGACCAGGCTTGAGAAACTACAATGTAATAGTATGCTGTTAAGACAGAAGTTTTAACAGGAAACCTAAGACACAAGTTTATAATTTCCTTTTGATATAATATGTTAAAAATCCATTACAGGCAGTTTTATAATAGTCCAGAACTTTCCTATGTGGCTGTCCAATGAACAATATCAGAAAGGAGCCTAAATTTCCACTGATACCATAAAAACTCAAATTTTACAATCTTCAGCCTTGATGTGGCTCAGTCTTTTGTTGTAGGAAACCTCATGAGTGTACTGAACTGTGATGCAAGAACACTAAAGAACTGGTCTTCCTTGTTCATGGAATACTTTCACTGTGGCTTCCCTGGAATTTTTCAGTGGACAATAAGTTCAGACTTGTGTCTGGGTGTCTAGGGTGAAACCTGAGAAAATCACAAAACTGTCTTTTGTATTTAAAGGTGTTGGTGCAAAATTCACAAGGCTGTAAAATTAAGGTCAGCTCAGTTAACTCCTGAGCTACTACAGGACCATGCTAGTGTCTTGGCAATAGTATTGCTGTAATGTTTATTCAAATCCTTAGAAGAGGAGGCTATATCTGATATATATGAATACATATTGCACAATATATTCTCTCTCTCTCTCCCTCCCTCTCCACCTAACCCATATAGCAAAGTATCCTATTTATGGCTTCCATGAGTGAACAATCAGTTTAAACTTCATTTAGAGACAGTGATGTCTCTCCATCTGTCTCTTTCTCTCCTTGACCATGCTAGGTACATTGATAAAGCAATCTGTGGGTGGTTACTAATTTTGTCTCCGAAAATTAAGGTAAGTACCTTGCTTTTGTGATCATAGCTATATCTAACTATGTAACTTTGCCTCGCAGGAGACAGAAAGGCCATGGCAGAATAATCACTATAGATTTGAATAGAGTCTGTAAGTAAATTTCTGCTAATTAATAAAACTCTTAGTTCTCCTCAGAACAAAAATCTGTGCTAAATATGGAGCTAGGTGGAATTTTAAACAATTGCCTTTTTTTCTCAAGTAAAGTATATATGTTAGTGTTAAAAAAATCATTGTCAAATAAATAAGCAACAGGACATGACAAACAGTGAGAGTGGCACTGATTGATGCAGACCTTGGATGTGTGACCGAATGCCTTCAGCACACCCAAGGCGTGCATAAATCAGAACTACCACACAATCTGAGTTGGTGGATTATGATTTTAAAATAAGCCTGAAAAATGTAACATTGTTAAAGGTTAAAGTTCTTTTACATAGGTTGCTCTGACAACTGAGATATCATTGTCCCTATGGAGAATTTCTTTGAAAAACCCATATTTCAAATGTTACCTTTTAACAATAAATGATTATTAATCACTTTTCTCCTTTTCAGTTCTTCAGATTGTTTACAGGCAGACCCTGATTTCAATGTCCCTCTGCTTTCCTGCAGGGAGGAGATTTGGTCAGAATGGCAGGGAGACGGTCAACTTCTGGGGGCAGGGAAGTGCCATTTAATCCCACATTGGACCCTGCAAGTACTGATCAAAGTATCTGTTATAAGTAATCAATGAATAGCTTATGTAAATACATTTTAACCTATGGTTGATCAGAAACTCTTGGCTTTGACTATTCACTCTGTGTAATTGGTCACTTAAATCACATATTGTTTTTTCCAATTAATTGGATGACTGAATTCTTTAAATAAGAAAACAATTAAAATGAATGGCAAATAATAATAAATAGCAAATACTATTTTTCACACTTAAATGCCCTTGTTTGCCTGAGAATATTGGGTCTGATCCTACATCCCTCATTGGCTTCAATGTATATTCAATCAGGCCTGCGTAGAAAAGCAGTTCCTGAAACATTTGTGAATAAAACCCATTCATGAATAGCAAACAGCAGGGAGAACCAAACATCTTACTGGAATTCAAACAAGTGTCCATGAACATTATTTCTGAGATATATGACCAGTTCTATCTGTCAGATTGTAAAGCTCTGTGGGTTTTATTGTTATATTAAGTGAATATGAGTCATGGAGAATGAGTGTCAGAGTAAATTCATCAAACTCCTACCTACAACATGATATATTTAATTGTGCAATGAACAAGTATTACAATTCCACACTGTATATTAGCACTTTGTGTCAATGTACAGTTAGGCACCTTACATTCTATTAAACTGAAGTTAATCCTTTATGAGCTGATTTAGAACAATATTTCAAACTCCTTTTATGTCAATTTCAAATGTTAAATTTAAATTTTATAAGCAAAGCAATTTTTGAGCTATACATGTCTTACATTTCTTTTTTTAAAACAGAAAAGATATTTTCTTTTTTCCCTGCTCAGATAGCTATAATACAGCGCAAGTGATTTTCCTCAAACTGACCTTTGAGCTGTATTTCAGCTTAAAGAAGATTTTTTTCAAGAAGTTATAAGTGAGTGAAGACAGACATTTCAAGCATAACTGCTATGTTGCTAACTACCAGCCAATTCTATTACCAATATATGCAAAATTGTATAAAAGTGTTGTGATAAATAAAGTGGGGGGGTTGGGATAGCTCCTTTTGATGGACACCCAGCCAGCCAGTTAGCTGTAAGATCCCTCTTGGTAGCTGTTCTCTACTTGCTTTACCTGTAAAGTGTTAAAAAGTCCCCCAAGTAAAGAAAAAAAAAAAGTGGGCACCTGACCAAAAAAGCCAATGGGAAGGCTACAACTTTTAAAAAATTGGGAAAGAAACTTTCCCTTTGTCTGTGGTTGTTTTCTCTGGGCTGAAGAGACAGGGCAGCAGGAATGCTGTGTAAAGTTTGAATCAAATATGATAATCATCTAATCATATCTAGAACTACTTTTAACAACCCAAATCTGGAGCATGCTGCCTGACAAATCTATACTTCAATGTGAGCTAGCTTTATTTTTGAATGAATAATCACCAAACACATATTTATGCCGTGAAAATTGAGGAAAAAAAGTTTACATTCCAACGAGAGAAAGAAAAGATTTAGACTCTATTCAACACTATTTGTGTATGTTCATTAAAGGGAAAGTTAATGGGACCTATTGGACACATCAAGGGGGTCTTTGCTTGCAGGATCTCATGTGAAAGTAGAAGAGATGTGATACAACAGAATAGGGATTGAAAAGCAAGTCAATTTAAATGAAATAATAAGCCCTATGCTGTGTTATGTGCCTTTACAGAATCATAAGACTAATAACAGGAGAATTAAAACAATGACATGAGCGAATATCTTATGAATCTGAATTTTTTAAATTACTGCCTTGATGATTTTTAAAATTGCTTTTTTACAGCAGAAATTTAAGTAAAAGAAGAAGTGGCACTTTCATAATTTTTTTTAAAAAAATATTTTATTAAATACAACTGATTAAGTGAAAAAGAACATATATAAAAGTTTTTATATTACTTTATTAGTAATGCTCCAGTAACAAATTGGAAGATAACACTATAAAAAAGTCCCTAGAATACAATATTATAGTCTATAATATCTTCATATCAGCTTATAAAATAAATATCCTTAAGGTAAAATATACTTCTCGCTGTTAAGAGCTAAATTAAATACTGTAACCATCTGTAACAGTGCATGAAATAGATCTTTTGGTTTTATGACTTTAAAAGTATCTGGAATTTCTGACCTTTTCTTTTATTTCACCAAACTTGGTGTATAGCCCAAGACTCAGTAGTCAGTGTTAAAGTTTCGAGTGATAAAATAAAATACAATGAAATAAAATGTGGTAGGAATCGACAGTGCCTTCCAAAACAACACTGAACTGTTCAGGTTTGAAGCATTAATGACAGTCACTGAAGTCACCTCACAGCAGGAATCCAAACCAGAAGTTCAAATAGCTTCAATCTGAAAAGAGAAAATAATCTTCTGGATATGAGTTACTCGAGTTAAGTACTCTGATGCTAACCTAACACAAGAGACCATTTTACAGACTTTCAGCTTGTTATTCAGACATATATAACTTGACAATACATGGCTAAAATAACGCTCATAAAATGCTAGTTGTCACATTTCACGTTTATATTATATCACAAGCCGTTCTTTCACCCAAGCAATATACCTTTTGAAGCTTCTCTTCAAATCTGCCAAAGATCTGTAGTCTAGGATTGTTCTTTCCTCTCTTACTCCTCTAAAGGTCATAAACTCACTAACCAAAAAACAACAAAAAAACACTTTTCTATTGCCTCTTAAAGGCGTGACACACAGCACACCATTGTTACCAGCTGATACTATATGGTTTTATTTTAAAAGGTAGCACTAGAAAAAGAGCAAGGTGATAAAGAAGCCACTTACAAAATAACATTAATTCTTGTACTATTTTATTAGTTTCAAATGACTATGAAAAAGGATATAATAGTCTGAACTCATCCCTGTACAGGAGCTGAGCTTCGTACAAAGGGAGGCAAATGTGACTGGGGCTGTGAGATGCTGGTTCAGCCCCAGTGCAGTTAGAAAAGCTTGAGGACTACCCAAGTTTACATCTGGTGCCCTGAGGGTTATGCAGATTTACATCTGGTAGCCTGATCCTATTGGGCCTTTCAAACATCTGTGGCTAGCTGGGATGTCTGAATATATCTGACAATTATTACTGTCCCGTAAGAGTGCACCCTATACGTTCCTAATCATAAGGATAATGTAGAGCCAGCTATACTGACCAGAACTGAGCAAATAAGGGCTTGCTCAGTTTGCTGGTAACTCCAGAAAAAAAAATGAAGCTTTTTTGATTTCTAGCATTTTTTAAACATTTTAAACTAATAAATAACATTTTTAAATAAAATTGAAATGGAAAATTAAAATATTTACTTTCAAAAATCTCAAAATTAAACTTTTATTTCTCATGATTTTTTAAAATCTTTTTTCTTATTTGGCAAAAATACACAAATTCATGAATATTTTTCTGTTGCTGAATCTGCATTTTTTTGCTAAAGAATGTTTCAGCTAAAAATTTTGCCCAGCTCTACTGCTGACTCAGCACCTGACAGGGCTCCTGCTACATCAGGGCATTTACCTAAAATAACTTTATTGCTCCTTTTTGCCACAGAAGTTGGAATAAAGGAAATGAGGAGCATCAATTAATTGGGACCCATAAAATATTTGTATTAAATTAGATATACAAAGCAGGGCTGACAAGTAATTAAAATTTTGATCATGATTAATCACATGATTAATTGTACTGTTAAACAATAATAGAATACCCTTTATTTAAATATTTTTGGATGTTTTCTACATTTTCAAATATATTGATTTCAGTTACTACACGGAATATAAAGTGCACAGTGCTCACTTTACAATTGTTTTTTATTACAAATATTTGCACTGCAATAAAGAAACAAAAGAAATAGTATTTATATTCACCTAATTCAAGTACTGTAGTTCAATCTCTTTATCATGAAAGATGAACTTACAAATGTAGAATTATGTACAAAAAAACTGCATTCAAAAATAAAATAATGTAAAACTTTAAAAAAAGAACAGGAATACTTAGAGACTATCAAATTTATTTGAGCATAAGCTTTTGTGGGCTAAATCCCACTTCATTGGATGCATAGAATGGAAGACACAGAAAGAAGATATTTATACATACAGAGAACATGAAAAGGTGGGAGTAGCCATTCTAACTGTAAGAGGCAAATCAATTGAGATGAGCTATCATCAGCAGGCAAGAAAAAAAACCTTTGAAGTGATAATTGGGATGACCCATAGAAGGTGTGAGGATATTTTAACATGGGGAAATAGAGTCAATTAGTGTAATGACCCAACCATACCCAGCGAACAGAGACTGATGCATGTTCATTTTCATTATCTGAGTCAGATGCCACCAGCAGAAGGTTGATTTTCATTTTTGGTGACTTATGTTCCATAGTTTCCGCATTGGAGTGTTCTTCTTTTAACGCTTCTGAAAGCATGCTCCACATCTCGCTCCTCTCAGATTTTGGAAGGCACTTCAGATTGTTAAATCTTGGGTCAAGTGCTCTAGCTATCTTTAGAATTCGCACATTGGTACCTTCTTTGCATTTTGTCAAATCTGTAGTAAAAGTGTTCTTAAAAGAACATTCAGTCCAATGTCATCATCCAAGATTGCTGTAACATGAAATATATGGCAGAATGCAGGTAAAACACAGAGCAGGAGACATAAAATTCTCCTCTGAGGAGTTCAGTCACAAATTTAATTAATGCATTCCTTTTTTAGTGAGTGTCATCAGCAGGAAGCATATCCTCTGGAATGGTGTTGAAAGCATGAAGGGGCATATGAATGTTTAGCATATCTGGCATGGAAATACCTTACAACACCAGCTACAAACGTGTGATACAAACGCCTGTTCTCACTTTCAGGTGGCATTGTAAATAAGAAGCAGACAGCATTATCTCCTATAAATGTAAACACACTTAGTTTGTCTTAGCGATTGTCTGAACAAGAAATAGAACTGAGTAGACTTGTAGGCTCTGAAGTTTTACATGTTTTTTGAGTGCAGTTATGTAACAAAAAATCTATGTTCAGGGGCGGCTCCAGGCCCCAGCACACCAAGCGCGTGCTTGGGGCGGCATGCCGCGGGGGGCGCTCTGCCGGTCGCCAGGAGGGCGGCAGGCAGGGTGCCTTCGGCGGCATGCCTGCGGAGGGTCCGCTGGTCCTGAGGCTCCGGTGGACCCTCTGCAGGCACACCTGCAGGAGGTTGACCGGAGCTGCGGGACCGGCGACCGGCAGAGCGTCCCCTGCGGCATGCCGCCATGCTTGGGGCGGCGAAATGTCTAGAGCCGCCCCTGTCTATATTTGTAAGTTGCACCTTCACAATAAAGAGATGGCAAATATTTGTAATAAAAATAATAGAGTGAGCACTGTATACTTTGTATTCTGAGTTGTAATTTAAATCAATATATTTGAAAATGTAGAAAAACATCTAAAATATTTAATATATTTCAATTGGTATAATCTTATTGTTTAACAGTGTGATTAAAATTGTGATTAATCACAATTAATTTTTTTTAGTTAATCACATGAGTTAACTGTGATTAATTGAAAGTCCTAATAGAAAGTTGAATAAAATTCTGTAATACCCTTGACTGATTGTCCTTAGCATTGTTTAGTTCAGTTCACAGGCTTTGTCATTTTTATATTGTCCAGAGTTAAGAAGAAAGCCTGGAATGGCAAACTTTACCTAATTTCCCTCTCCTTCGAGGTTTATTTCCCCAACAGACCCCTAAAATAAGAAGTGACATCATCTACCTTAGGTACTTACATGGTATCTGAAGCACCTCAAAATCTTCTAATGCATTTATCCTCACAAAAGCCCTTTGTGGTGTGGTATTATTCCCACTTAACTCATGGGACAACTCAAGAACAGTGACTTGGCTCAAGTTACAGAGAAAATCTAGGCTAGGGCTTGAACCCATTTCTCCCACAGCCAATAATAAGGTCCAAGCCACTGCTCCGTCTATTCTCTCCCCCTAAAGAACAAGGAAAGGTGTTTGTATGCAATTCTCTTTATTTTTTAAAAAAATAAAAACTAGGAAAAGGACCAAATATATTAAACAAAAGAAATAAAACAGACCAAAATAAACAAACTCACATGTGCTGCATCTAACCAGACAACATGTCAAAATACTTTCATGCAAAAATATTCTTAAATCTACATTCTTCACTTTGTGGAAGCACAAAAATACCTATTACAAAATGGCTTCCCAGCAATTGAACTGTGTTTCCCAGAAAACTACCAGCACAGATCAGGGTTCACATTACAATTTCAGGTATAACAAGCCCCAGCTTCCAACTGTGTTGTTACAAAGGGTTTGTAATCACAAAGACATTCTGGGGAAGTTACAATCTTTCAGCACCTATACATATAAACAAACTAATGCTTTTAACAAAATAAGATACTTTTTAGCAATATGTAGTTCATCACTTCTTTCTCAGTCTCATTATGTAATGTCTAATCAATCCCCTTTAAGTATTTGCTTTTCCCCCAGAAATCATTCTTTTGAGCTCAATTATCCTCTTAAAAGTAGAGGACTTTTAAACATCCCTTTTGCCCCACAACAACATCTTCTCTAAGGGTAATTATTACTTTAACTTCATCAAAACAAAAATGTGTTGTTCTCCAAAGGAGAAAAACATGTCAACCTTAATAATCTATGATTCTATGTCCCACCAATTCACGTCCCACAAATGTCTGTATATGGCCAGTGACTTGTGTTTTCTGCTTGGTTCATGTATACCTTTCTAACAATTCAGTTATTATATTTATAACAAACCTTGTAACAGCATGGAATTCTAAGCTAGCTAGCTGTGTATTCCAATCCCTCATGCCCCTTAACCACAGCTCCCGGTCTCTGAACCTCAAGCTCCTAGGGTTATAAAAGTGCAATGTACTCCTTCCGGCTTCTGCTGTAGCCTGGACTTTAGACACTGTGCAGCAGAAGGGTTATCAAAGTCAAAACTCCAACCCATGCCTGAATGTCTCCACTCCACTGCAATTTTATAGCCCCACAGCCTGAGCCTTGCTAGCCTGAGTCAGCTGACACAGGCCAGCCACAGGTGTTTTATTGGAGTGGAGACAACCTCTCTGTGGTCTGACACTTGCTCTGCTGATTCTTGCTAGGAGCTTTTTTAAATCATTCAGGCTCCAGGACTTTACTAGCTCAGAAGTGCTTCAGATACAATATGTTATTCTGCCACAGAAAAGGTTGTGGAATTTATAAACTGACCAGATATTGCCAGTCTTACTATTTCCATAAGATGGACTTTAGTGTTAGAGAGAAGGAGGGAGGACTCGCTTTCCTTTAGTGAAAAAGTCCCTATATTATTTTTGTACAAACAGCAAACACAAGTGCTTGTTACATTTATGATTTGGGATTTGTAGAGTATAAGGAAGAGTAGTATGAAAATGGAAGATAAGCCTATTTCCTGTTTCATGAGAGAGTCCATTTTAGGTATCTGTCTTTCAAATATTTCCTTGTCAATTATTGCTCAGAAGGTCATCTACTTCAAAAGTGTATGATTTTTTTTTAATAAGGGAAATCCAGGTTTATATTTTAGAAACACATATTTGTAGATATCAGTAATATAAAATATTTTTGTTTTCACTAAGCTTAATACAAACTTTTTTTTTTTCCTGTGGTGATAAGTGCTCGTGCTGATACCAAATGATTGGGTCTTGAGATTCTTGGAAAATGAAAGTTTAAACATGCTATCCATTATGCTGTATAAATTGTCTGAGAGCTGGATGTGCTAATTTGTAATAGAAAAAAGAGGAGATGCCTGGTGAATAGTCATGGGGTATTTTTAATACCCAGGTGTAATGATAAGTTGAAGTAATATCTGTATAGGTAAAGATCTGCAACTGCTGTAAGTTATTACCAACATGTAATTTTGTGTGCAGTCCTGATAGGTGTTCCCATCCCTCTTCCAATAATGTTTTCCTGAAATCTTGCCAGCTTTTATGTTCTGGTAAGGCAGAATTCTAAGCTCTTATTGTTGGTCATTATTTTACATGTTTATGTTGGTTAAGATTAAAATTAAATTATTTAAATTTAATTTCCTGTATGGTCTAGCATGTCTCTGGAAAAAAATAAGTGAGAGGAAAAATCCATTTTAAGTCTCAAATGGGCAGGCTGTAGAGCTGAGGGGCAGAGGAGAACTTTTGGGCTGGTTATGGTGTAACAAATGCCTGTAATGGCTTGTCATTAGTAATTGAACTTGGAGCCAAAAGAATGAGCTAATGGAGTATCTCCTGGAGTTGGTAACTTGTATCCTATGTGAATCACCCAAAAAGGGAGATGAATAAAACAGGCTTAGCAAGGGTTTGCAAATGACACATAGTTGGGAGGCTCTGGCTTCCAACCAATTGTTGCCTATCAGAATGTTGAATGATATTTCCCCCCAAAATTAGAGCACTGTGTCACTATGAGAGTAGGCAAAAAATATATCAATTCCTCAAACATGCATTGCTGCTTGGGAAATGAAAAGAATAGGTAAAGAACACTACAACACATTTAAAGTTGGTGAAACAAAATAACATTTTACACAACACATACTTAACCTGTGGAACTCATTGCCACTAGATAGCATTGAGGCCTAGAGCTTACCAGAATTTTTTTTAAAACTATTTATACTTATAGTAGGAATATCCACTGTTTCAATAGATAGGGGAAAGGCAGAGTTATAAACCCTCATACTTCAATGCATAACCAGTCATTAACTGACAGGGATCAGGAAGAAACTTTCCTTATAGATTGGTTATTTCCTGTGTGGTTCCTTGTACATTCCTCTGATGCACCTGGTATTAGCGACAGTTAGAGAAAGAAAAAGGAATAGCAGTCTGATCCAATAAGGCATTTCCTATGTTCTAGTCAGGCTTTTCAAATTCTTGCTGAAGGAGATAACAGAATAAAGGCTTTTGTACTGGAGGTAGCACCTGTTGTGTTCCCGAGGTTCAGTATTAGAAATAAGCCATTAATTATAACCATCTGCCATGTGGCACAGTGCCCATGGAACTGAAGCAAGCAGGCCAAAAATAGAGTTAAATTGCCAGAATATCACATTAGTCTCATTATTGTTTATACTTTTCATCTGATTACTGTTTTCCCTACACATTCAGTCCTTGCGGTATCTGAATTACTGGCCACAGGCTTGGCCCACTCAACCTGATGAGCATGACTTTGACATTCTCTATGTCAAGGGTTTTCAAACTTCATTGCACTCTGACCCCTTCTGACAACAAAAATTACTACATGACCCCATGAGGGGGAGCCAAACCAAAGTGGGCACGGGTGGGCACATAACCTGAGCCCTGCCACCCAGCGCTGAAGCCCTAGGGCTTCGACTTCAGCCCAGGACAGTGGGACTCGGACTTCAGCTTTGGCCCCAGGCCCCAGCTAATGTAACACCAGCCTTGGAGACCCCAGTAAAATAGGGTCACGACCCACTGATTGAGAACTGCTGATCTGTCTTGGTACACTTCTATTAATACACACTTTGATTTGGTACTAGCAATGGCTATGACATCTTAGCTGTGGCTCCCTTGAATATCATGAATTAAGAAGGCTTGGGCTTGACCAGAAACCTCCACAGAAAACAATCACTCTTTCCTTGGAAGGCTGTTTATGTGGTAGTTAACCAGTTCCCTAGCAGGGTGTTGTTGATGAGGACCCTTTGGTACAGGGGATGCTATGTTTCATGGTAAATTGAATAACCAATGCTGACCTCTTCCTTCATATCATAGAATCCTAGACCCCAAGGTCAGAAGGGACCACTGTGATCATCTGACCTCCTGTATAACACAGGCCACAGAATTTTTCCCAAAATAGTTCCTAGTACATATCTTTTAGAAAATAATAATCTGATCTTGATTTTAAAATTGCCAGTGATAGAGAATCTACCATAATCTTAGGTAAATTGTTCCGATGGTTAATTACCCTCACTATTAAAAGTGTAGGCTTTATAGTAATATAAGATATGTTTGGGGTATTTTACATGTGTTTCACTTCATTCTGTATGGAAGCAGTACATTTTGTTGTGGTGTTATTTAATACTTCGGGAGTATATTAGGTTGGCTATTTTAACCAAGCCATCTTCGTACTGTTCAGATTGTGGGCACTGATCACCTCAGACCCTTTTTCATTCTTCTCACAATGGTACTTCATATTAATGGAACAAAAGTACAAGTACAATTTCAGAGCAGAGTGATTTAACCCAAAATCTTTGTTTCCAAAGGATGTATCTTTGTGTGTGTATGTATGTGCGTATACATGTGTGCATCCAAATTGAGATTTTTGTGTATATTTCATTTGCAATTCCATGAATATTAGAAAATATTTTCAGTATCTTTATGAAAAAATGAGTTCTTAAACTATAGATAAATATTTGCAGCTCATAAATGAGCTCATTTATGTGAAGAAGTTGTTTCCAGTCAACCCTTTACTCATTAGAGAGAATATCATGAAATCCTTACTCACACTGAGTAATAGCACCTTATTCCTCAAGTAGTCCCATTAATTTTATTGGGGCTACTTAAGGAGGAAGGAGCTATGGCATGGAAGAGAGGAAATCACAATCTGGCCCTATGTTTGTCATAGGGTCCTACATTAAATGTTAGAGCTCTGCATGATTCAGAAGTGATATAACTCACACACACATTTCATAGAAAAAATAAGCAAGGTTTGATACTACAGTTTTACAAGACTATACTTTTACTAAAAGATTTCATTCAAAAACAAGTTAAAAAGAAAATATCAAAAACATCAATGTAATTTTCATTGTGTGATAAACTTCCTCCCATGTTCTGTTCTAAAAGGAAGAGCTCCAACAAAATAGATATATTTTGCACCAATCTGGAGAAATTACATAACATTCCAAGAATGTTTTGCTAGCATGTAATGCTATCTCTGATATGTTCTGTGTCTAGTCCTCCCCTGACTCCCTTTTGCAGCACAGGATACAATTCATATTTCAATGTGCACATTTACACCCTAGAAAACATAAGCTTTCTCTGCATCGGGATGCATCCTTGTATAGGATAATCACCTGAAATTTTAGATACTTACATATCAAAATGTTCAGAAGTTTTTCTATTACAGAATAATAGGATTAGAAGGGACCACAAGGGTCAACTAGTCTAGTCATAGACTTAACAAACTGCATTTGAAAAGGTAGACTTGGAATTTGGTGACAAGACTATCAAATTCCTCTATTCGTTCCTATATTGGCCTCATGAGCGAAATCACATTATCTGCTTTACTAGATAGCCTATGCTGACATTTTCTCCTTATTCAAAAGGGCTTCCCAAACAGTGTTTCAAATTCAGCTTCCACTTTACTGCTTAAGATATGCTACATGAACCTATTCAAGCCTCAGCGATTCTGCAGTTCACTGAAGTAGAAAGGCAGAATATATTTGCAATATTTTCTTTGACATTGTGAAAATGCTTTTTTTTGCCATATTTTATTGAGCAGTGGATTGCCCAGGACATACTGCTTCAGGAAGTCTTTCTAAAATGTCCCTTAAGATCTCAAAATGTGAATACTCACAGATAATAAGGTATTTCCTCATCTGACTTTCACCCAGTATTTTGTGTTCATAAAGGATCAGGGAAGTGCATTACTGGGAAACAGTATTGATACACAGTCAGATTCCCACTGGTGTTGTTGGAGAGGTCCACTGATGATCTTATTTTCAGGTTTACAACACCTATGCACACTGGGTCCACAGGCTTAAATGCAAGTATTTAACCTTCAAAGGCAGAGAAATCAATTACTTTGGGGTTCTGACAATCAGGGCCCAGACACTCCAGTGGGAGAACTGAAGGTTTAAAGAACCAAAATTTACAGTTAAACTAACAGATTGCATACAATGTTATTGTATTATAAAATATATATTGAATGGGGTCTTTTAGGAAGGCTTGTAGTGTTCTGAATTTGTTGGTCATTGTGATATATATACATACTGTGGTTATGAATTTATGCATCTCAGTGTATACAGAAAACTGTGCTCATAATCTGTGCTGCAAACTTGAACTCCATCCCACAGCAAGGTGGTGAGCAATCAAGCAGGTAGGGGTACCTTCCAAGTCAGATGTTTGCACAAAGCCAACTTCAAGTAATTGTTCACTGTCCAGCACAAGAAAATACAATGATGGACCATTAGAGTTAATGAAAACATATTGAGACAACTCAAAACAGAAAAGAACATTCCATCTCCCAAGTCAGGAAGGTGTTTCCCCACTCTGACTAACCATTAGTTTCCATTGTCAAAGAGGGGGGGAAGGAAAAAGCCTTCTAAAAGCAGCCTTGGGACTGTTTGTTTTTTTATCCAGAACTTGGGGAACAGCCTTGACTTGAGAGGTCCATGAACGCTGGGGTATACTGGGTAACTGTTTTAAGGCAATAGGTAAGTCTTATTACAAAAAGGGGATTTTATCTAACATGAAAGCATGAAGTCTGAGTTTGTCTTTATGTTTATGTTCTGTGTAACTTGTGTATGATTGCCTTTTCTTATTGTTTCATCTTTGAATCTATACTTTTTCTGTTAAATAACTTTTTTGGGTTTGTTCGTTTCTTTTACCACAGGCAGGACTCTGGTGCACAAATTGTGTGGCATGTATATGCCAAAATAAGCTGGTAACTGAGGGTCTGCTTTTACACCTTTGGGGGTGATGAACCAGGGGGAAAAATCAAGGTCTGGTAGTTAAAGATTTGGGGAAGACGTATTTGGGGAGACTTGGGACTGGAAGGGCTGTTGGTGTCATCCTGCAAAGAGTAACTGGTGTGGTGAGAACCAGCATGAGACCTTATGCTTGTGAGCTAGATGCTGGTGTCAGGGATCTGAACCATAACTGCACAGCACAAAGGCCCACAAGGTTACCGGGCAGGTGCTGACAGAACCCCTTACCATCTAGGTGATCCCTAAAACATCACAGGGGTCTTTTGGTTAAAACATTTAAAATGATTAGGGGAATGGAACAGCTTCCATATCGGGGGAGATTAAAAAAGACTGCGTCTAGAAAAGAGATGACTAAGGGGAGATATGATAGAGGTCTATAAAATCACAAATACTTTGGAGAATGTGAATAAAAAAGTGTTATTTACCCTTTCACATAACACAAGAACTTGGGGTCACCTGAATAAATTAATAGGTACCAGGTGTAAAACCAAGTTAAGGAAGTGCTCCTTCACACAATACATAGTCAGCCTCTTGCACTTGTTTCCAAGAGATGTTGTGAAAGTCAAAATTACAATGGGTTCAAAAGAGAATTAGGAAAAACTCATGGAGGATAGGTCCATCAATATCTGTTAGCCAAGATGGTCAGGGACACAACCCCATGCTCTGGATGTCCCTAACCATCTGACTGCCAGAAGCTAGGACTGAAAGGCACAATATGTAGTACTCAGTAATTGCCCTGTTCTGTTCATTCGCTCTGAAGCTTCTGGAACTGGCCAGTGTTGGAAGACAGGATACTGGGCTAGATGGACTATTGTCTGACCCATTATGTCCATTTGTATGTTCTTATAAAAGTTCCAAGCTTTGTCTGGAAAGTATATTCCCCATAGCATTTTTCATGGGACCGAGGGTTTGCTGCTTAGAACCTGGGCAGCATTTTCCATCCTTCCATTGTAGTGCAGTGTACCTTAGAAGTAGCTGAGTTTCAATGATTATTTATGTAAAGTAGCTGTAAAACCCTTTGGGATGAAAGGCTCTATATTAAAAAGTAAAATAGTATTACCATGTATTCCTGTGAACTCCCCTATTAACTGAGTATTGTAGAACTCCAACTTGAGTGACAAAACAAGTCAGCCTTCCCATATACCACTCTTTCATTTTCAATTAACAGTTGTGTGGCT
Organism: Mauremys reevesii; assembly: GCF_016161935.1. Taxonomy (NCBI): domain Eukaryota; kingdom Metazoa; phylum Chordata; order Testudines; family Geoemydidae; genus Mauremys; species Mauremys reevesii. The sequence continues at coordinate 158,109,429 of NC_052625.1, forward strand.
TACATTTGTCTGACTATAGCACAATAGTGAAATCAGTGATCAACAGGTCAAGTGCAATCTAGAGAAAAGAAGAAAACTTTGGATGATGAGTAAAGTGATTACTTCAAAGTTTCTTTACTGAAACCGCACATATGTATGCCTGTTCTGCATTTTCTCCTTCTCTGGTATACAATCCCGCTCTGTCCTTCCTCCCCTCCACTGACTGTAGTTTTCAGACTTCAGTTCTTACCTGCTATGTTCAGCACTACTATGTTGTAAATACAAGATAATTAATAAGTTCATATTAGAACATAAAAACTACAAATAGCCACGTGGGTCTGAAATAAAACTCTGGATCTGAACATTTCCAAAATTGGGAAATCCAGAATGGGTTCTGGATCCAAACTTCTCAGCTTGAGTTCCTTTGTAACCAGAGCTAATGTACTTGAACATGAAGAGGTACAATAATTACATGTTTCTTTATATTAGCCACTTAAAAATTGTCAGTGTTTTGAGAAAATAAGAATTGAGAGGTGTCTTCCAGGCAAAAAGAACACAATAGTGAATGCTAATTTTATAAACTTTATATAACAAATAAAGCCTCAGAAAGATGAGTTATTTGTCTCCACATCTCTCATGGAGATTGTGTTTCACTTACATAGGTTTCACTACCATAAATATGTTTCTTGTAACTATTTACAATAATATTACAATAATATTATTTTGGGGAAGGAAATGATACTTTATCTACTCCTCTTCTAGTTTGAGCATGCTACAATGGATTATTAATAGTTTGAATTAATTCTTATTTCTCATCAGCAGGTTCCCTTGTCTCTCATACTGTCTCTCTTCGGTATAATACCATCTGATGTTGTCACTAAACCCTCAGCGTCAGGTTTCCCTAGCAACAGAGGAGCTCTCCCTGCCTGACTGTCTGCATCTGAAATTCAGAACAAAAACAGTTAATTTATCATGAACCCTGCAAAGACAAGACAACATTAAGTGTGATACCCTCTCTATCTGGAAACAAAATGGTAAGTTACAGCTAAAGTTTGAAATAATTGAAGTATAGAGATGTCTTTTACTTATGGATATACATGAATGCCAGATGGTGACCTGTTGTATTCATCGCAGATTAGATAGATAAAGGCTAGGCCTTATGTTAGCCTGCACATGTTCTAACAAGTTTACCTGCCGTGAAACAGGTTGCAGAGCTTTTAGTGTTGCCTTTAAAAAACAAAACTTTAGAAAGCTTAGATGTATTTGATTCTAATTTGTTACAGGATAGATATTCCCAAGGTTTTACCTGTAACCTTGAAGGTCACTGTTTTCAAACTATTGTCTCTTGCCAGGCTGACAACTGACAAATAATAAATAAGCAATATTCAGTGAAAAATGGTTTAAGTATTAGTGATCACAGAAATAGGTAGTCTATTTGTCTGAAAGTATATGATGCCAAGTAAAAGGTGTCATTATAAATAAGCAGAATCACCATGTGGTTTATATATAGTGGCACTCAAAAGTAGTATTTCTAAGTCTATTTTCAAAATAGAATTTTGCTAGAAAAAAATTATAAAGGGAATTTATGTTCTTTTAGAATGATTTTTTCATAAATATGATTGAATACATCATTCTTTTCACTGAGCAATTCTGATCAATGCTACTCATGAAAGTAATTATATGCACTGAAATAGAACAGTTGTGGTTAGGGGATGGGATAACTGTGTGGTTTAAGAAGCCATGAGACTGTCTTTATGGCTTTGTACATTGGTTCCCCCACTTACCCCTTCATGTGTTTTTTTTATTTATTTACTGGTAATTTAAGTAATGCAGGAGGTAGGGAAGAATAAAATACCATTTTCATATAATAAAACATGTTTTCCTTCTTTTTTTTGGTCATAATACACCTCTCCATTTTCTTAGGGGGATAGGGTACCACTGAGAAGCAGACAGAGATACTGTAGCAATCATTAGGATGGCCTTTCCCATAGCCACTATCTTTACCCTTTTGTGCAGTTCCATAAGGAGTCTTCTAGTTGCACTTAATCATTTCTCACTAGAAATTATGTGCACTGTGTATTATATTTTTAATTAACTGTAAAAGCTATGGTTAATAACTACTGTAATTTCTAATTATATTTTTAAATGATTTGTTTGTTGCTACTGATAATTAGGATGAAGTCTCTAAGGAACTTGACAGAGACAGTATGTCCATTTAATTAAGTGTTAAACCTCTTTTCTAAGTAATCAGACAGGATTATCAAAACCATTGTCACAGGGCCTTTTTAAAGTTACATCTATTGGTGTGAGATTTTCTTCAGAGGACAACACAGTATTAAATAGATAATTTATGTCATTTATGATCATATTTATTAATTAATATTTATAAATATTTTAAAGGTAATATTTTAATATATGATTTCTGGAAATGTTATCTTGGATTTAAATAACAAATATGGAGGGAGATAAATATTGGGTTGGGGAAACACACGGTGGACGATGTACACAACAAATGTCAAACCCTATCTGTCTCTAACATACCTGTGCAGAGGAGTAAGGGAGTTAGACACACCCTGCACAGGCTCATGCACAGAGAGGAGGCAAAGGGAGTAGAGGTTGCATATCTGGTATTCCTCCCCATAAACAGGTGGAGAGGAAGTGGGCAGATCCATGACTACACACCCATTATCCTCACCAGGAGAACTGAAGGGTAAGGGGGAAGGTCAGGGAGCAGAAGTAATCTCCACCCTGTCAAGGGGTGGCATAGATTTCTTTCTTCTGGGAGCAAGGACAGGAAGAGGGAGGAAGGGATAGAACTGTGACTCAGAGGCACAGTTCCAACCTTGAACTGCTTCTATGGCGATGTAGCTAGGAGCATCCTGCTATTCAGGGCAGTGAGCAAAGGCCCAATTTATCCTTAAAGTGTTACTAATGTAAAGCTCCAAAAATTTCAGATTCTTATACACACTATCCCAAATTTTTGAGTCTGCTAAACAAAATAAGAAATTTTGTGAAGCCTGGTTATCCCAGGAGATTTTGGCACTTCCTCTCTTCAGAGGTCCAAAAAATACTCTCTTGTTTTTCTCATACTATGTTTGCACTCCAGCTTTGAGTACTGGCCAGAGTAGGGAAAGGCAGCAGCATGAAAATAACTAGAAAGAATAGTGTTTCTTATTTTATACTGTGGCCATTTTTGTATGTTGTAAAAAAAAGCTAAATTAGCAATTCATAGAAAAAGAAATGAATGAAAGGAAACACTTTGTTTATTTGGAGATTCCCCAAATTGTCCCACTAATGTGCTTCAGGCCTGACCTAGAGAGACCAATAGAGGAAGGGAGGGAGGATGGTCTAGTGGATAGGGCACTGGGCTTAGACAAAGGACACCCATGTTCAGCACTTCTGTGACCACAGCCATTTAATCTACTGTGTGCATCAGTTTCCCATCTGTAAAATGGGGTAGTACTCAGTGACAGTGAGATGCTCAGATAATATGGTGAGGAGGGCTATTGAGTCTTCAGCCTTTCCGCTGAGGCTGAAACTTCATTCCGTTTGTGCTGGTGGACATTGTAATATGGGCATTCATCTGCTGGCAACTCAACTGAGACCATAAACTCATTTACCTAGGACTTTCGTAAATATACATCCAAACAATTTCTGTCTCAGAAATTAATTCTGATTATTACATGTTGACTTGATTTTTGGATTTTGAAAATACATTTTTTCCATAAAATGTCACCAGAGGGATAAGATTTATTATACAGTGAACAGGCTGACAGACACTGACTGTGATAGATGCAGGGATAAGATGATTTCATGTCTGTAATGATATATGTTAGTTATTGATGCCATATCCTAAATTTGGTGGTTCATGATCCATTCCCCTTTCACCAATCATATCAGTTCTGGAGCGCCACAATCTTAAAACTTGCTCACCTAAACAAAATTCATAAAAAAAATAATTTCACTGGATTTTCCAGTCTAAAAAACTGATTGAAAGATATGCTTATAATAAAAAAGAAGTAAAATGTATACTGCACATTCTTCTATACTCCATTGCAAGTATTCAGTAATTTTTCTTTACAATCGGTCTGATAATGTTAACAAATCAAATGAGCAGATGATCAATGTCAGAGCCATTGTGAAACTGCCTCTGCAAATGGAATGCAAGATTAGATTGCAGTCTGTCACTCAAAGCACTGATTACCATGTGTATATTGTAATGCATGCTTTAGACAAAACTTCTTGTAAAAGTCACCTTGATCTTAAGATGCATTTAACATGAATTTCACATTAAAGTGTGAAAGATATTTAAGGTTAATAAAGATTTTCAAAGTACATGATGAAGATGCTGTTAATAGCTATAAATATACCTTGAACATTGATTTTCTGGATCAGTCCAATTATTGCCGCAATTATAAATCATAATAATTATTTGTTAAATCAAAAAGACAAAGATTCATTTTTCTATAAACTGTATTCATTGATGCTGGCTGTAAAATATCTTGGCAGCCTTTAAATTTTCAAAGTGCTAATAAGCATGTAGGTTTTTTTTTCTCTTCTTGGTTTTCTAACTTTGTGTGACCCCCAAACCTAGTTATGATTTCAGAAATCTCCTTCTTGAAGGGAATAGCTGCCACAGCTTTAAGCCATTCAAACGTATATGTGAGTAATGTGATTGCAGTGGCACTGCTCACAAAAGTACAGTTGCTCATACGAGTAAGTGCTGACAGGATCAGGCCCTTACCCTTTCATATAGATAAAAGCTACCTCACTGTTTTATTAGACATTTCCGGGAAAACAAGATGATGAATGATTTTGACGAAAAGTACATGGAATTTAGTATATGTGCAATGCTGTATAGATTTTTTTTAAAGCATTCACCACTAACAGATCCTTTCATGGGAAAAATCAATGAGACTAACTGACATTGTTCAGGATATTGGAATTATTTCATCAGACCATACAGAGTGTGAAAAGCTATAACATTTGTACTCCTTACAAAATGGCATAGTTGCCTGAGCACAGGATAGGAAGACAAGGATTATATTCTTACTTCCAGTTTAAAATCTGTCCCTGAATCTGTTTTTTGGTTTGGATAACTCACTTAGCACTAGATTGTGGCTTTTCAGTCACAGCCATGAACTGAGATTCTGTATGGAGCTGTGAGGAGAGCCAAAGCCATTTTGCCTTAAAGGTAGAATGTCTCTCAAAACTTCCTAGTGCTTGGGGAATGGAGAATAAGACTTCTTAATACCTTCCCTGAAACTGTGCACTATGTCAGAGCTAGCCAGATTCTAGCCCTTAGCCTCTTTGCCTTATTTTTTTCAGTCTGTAAAATGGGGCTAATACTTAACTACCTATCTGACCAGGGTATTGTAGGTATTCATTAATTCACTGTTTGTGAAGTGCTTTGAATTTAAAAATCTCTAAATAATTATAGTGTCTCAATATGTCATGGTTACACTTCTGTGATATGCAAAATCATCTTGTCAGGCATATAAGCATGACATCACAGTAAATATTATATAAATATTATAACAGTTTCCATTTTAATAACTTTTCATGTGGTGATATCTTCGAAAGCACTTGTTATTAATTCTAGACTATGTCAAAATAAATGGCTGTGATTTATATCCAGATGGCATATCAAACTTGATAGACTTCAAAAAATGGAGTTTCTAAAACAAGTATGTTTACTTTAAAAATCCTTTAATATTTTCATCTTAAAACCTCCTCTAAAATCAATTTTTAATTAACATTGAAATAAGGATTTTACCTCTATCTACAGCATTGGTTAGACCTATACTAGAATACTGATTCCAGTTCCGGTGTCCTCATTTTAAAATGGATGTTGAAAAATTGGAGAGGACTTATTTTACATAAGATGAACATTCCTTTAAACTGCTTGTACTGTATGGTATCAAACCAACAAAGCATTTAAGCACATGCTTAACTTTTAAGTATATGGAGTAATCAAGGGGACTATTCACATGCTTATGTGCTTTGCTGGATCAGATCCTAAATGTCCAAGTCAAACTTTACAGCTATTTTATACAAGCAAAAGGCTTATTTTATATATCTATGTATATCTGCATTGTGGTGGCATTTCACAAGGGAAAAAATGCTGGCCAGAAAACCAAGGTCATCTCATTCTATGTGTGTACTGAATGCCTTAGGATAGTATTTGTCCAAATATTGAATAAATGTCATCTGTATTTGGCGAAAGTCAAATAAAGCAATACATAAAAGTCATCAGTATTATATGTGATCATTTATTGCATCAGAGTAAAATCCAGCACCTTTAAATAACTCTATAGCCTCTCCATACTGAACATACGAGTTAAGTAAAATGTTCCTAGGATAGCGCCCGATTCTGCCCCCTTTATTCAACATGAGAAAGTAGACTCTTACTCCAGAAATAGTTCCATGGAAACCAGTAAGACTGCTTGCATAGTAAGGTCTCTGAATAAAAACAGCAGAATTGATTCATACTTCAAGAACACCATAATGATAATGCACTGTAAATAGAACACATACTTTTGATTAAGCAACTGTACTGTAACTTTAGCATTCTCATCAGAATTAATGGTTAATTACCATTTCTTACACAGACATGTTGGCAATTAGATTTATTTTGAATTGAATTGCTATTTTCTCTTCAGAATTATTACTTTTTCCTATAAAAAATATAAAAGTAGACTAACACATTATGGAGAGATTAAAGACCATAATTTGAATGCTGTTTGCTTATACTGTTGACGTAGATTGTTAAGAAAGTAAAGTCAATATGATGATATTCAGATATGCCTTTTATACCCATAGCTGCCTGATAGAAACAATATTCTCACACTTAGGGCATATCTACCTGGAGACTTAGCATGCAGCAAGCTAGGGTGTAAATCTACAGCACACCAGCTTGCCACTGTGTCAAAGCTCACGGCACAAGGCTTTACTGCAGAGTGCCAGAATCCACACAGCCGCTTAATGCATGGCAAGTTGGTGTGCTGTAGATATACAGCCTCTTCAAAATAGGACTACATTAGTGTGAACTTGGGATCTTGATATTTGTGCCTGCAGAGTCTACACAGGGGAATTACAGCACAGCAATTTGGTGCACACTGCTATTCACTCCCCTCTTAGTCCAAACTGTGGGGCAGTGAAGACATGCTCTAAGTCACCGTGTAGACAGGCTGTTACATTCTGTCATTTAAAACCAAGGTCTTGTTTCTCCAATGTTTAGCACGTTGTATAGTTATTTATACCTGTGGTGCAAAAGGTGTACAATACTCCTTAATATTTTTTTCACTCTTATGCTCACTTTGCCCTACTTTAAATCACTAAACAAAGTGCAAGGCTGTGAGGAATCAGATCTGACTTCAGACCTTCAGTCTTCTAAGGTTTCACAGTTCATTCCTGAACAGCATCAGGGCTTGGCACTAGGAGGCTGGATTGGAAAGGAAGACTGAGGGAGAAGATCCCATTGATGTCAAAGGCTGGGGACCTTAATGTAGCAGAACCCATTCATAAACTGTCTCTTTCCTTTCAACCCTTGCTGCAACACAATCAGAACTGGCCCTGTAAAAGTAGAGAAAAGTGTTTGAATCTATAATGCAGTAGATATCTATAATGTGAAGGTAGAGGCAGCATCTCCTAATTCCTTGGCTTTAAATAGTTATATTAAAAAAACAGAAATTTGTCTAGAAAAGATCAAATGCCTCTTCCAAGCTGAGACAGTCTATCATCTACTCTCTTTTTATTGTCCAGTAGAATTTATATCTAGATCTAGATCTAGATAGATAGATATAAAATCTCCCCACCAGTACCCGAAAAACGGCAAGGACATTTGCTCCATGTCCATTTTGCTAAAATAGGCTGTGTTGCTGCATCATATTGGTATGTGATGAGACATATTTTGGTGTTTAGATGTGCTTGTAATTATTAGAACTGGGAGCACTGGCTGTTGGGAGTCTGAAAGGACAGGAAACAGGAAGGACGAGGGTGGAGTTGAGGAGGCTGAGTGAGAGTTACAGAGTGTGCAGCAGCAGCTTGGTAAAGGAGTTTCTACTGTAAATAAAGTCCTGTTGAAGCTTATTAGTACCTTGCCTGCTTGATACAACACATATGCAATTGGGAGTGGATAGGATTTACAAACATTAGGGTTGTATTATAATTAAAACAGGTCCAGATCCACCAAAGCTTCAGAGCTGCCTCAAATCTGTGTACTACAAAATATTCAGGGTTCTTGAACAAATGCCTTTTTTCCACTCTGGTCAGTTTCTTCCCACTCAGACTAGCAAAACCTTTGCTTTCCTTGCACACAGCATAGACAGTCATTCTTGATAGAAAATGCTTTCATGCCCTGCCTCTGGGAACTCAATTCTTGAATACAGAGGTCCAGGTGGTTACAACATATCTTGCCTTTTAACAACAAATGCTGAGGGGGAAAAAAGCTGGAGACATATTGCTGCCTTGCAGTGCAAGAAACGAGACCTTCTGCCTTCCTCTGGCCTGCTGCCTTCCTCTGGGAGTGAACCAGAGGAATGTAGCAGTAATGTGCAACCACAGCACTGATCTCCACTGATCTCACAGACACCAACTAGCTCTGTAGCTGCTCATTCCCTTATGCAATTTAGTGACTATGAAATCTGAGCAGGAGTTCTAGTTCACTAAAATTGAGAGGTGACCAGTCCATTGAGGAAGAGAAGCCTAAGGACTTAATGTGCCCTAACATCCAAGAGAAACTAGGATGAAGAAGTACTGTGGAGGAGCAAGTTCATGTGAGAAAATGCTGTAGAAGGAGGGGGAAAGTGAAAGAGAGAGCGAGTAGGAATCTTCCTGACACTTGTACCTTTGAAAATATCCCTCTTCATTGATTTTGTGTCATGAGTCCCATTCCGTGGTGTTCTAAGCAATACCACGTGCTCAGGGAGGGCCCAACAACCAGTGAGTGTTATTTGTGCCTTTGAAAATTTCCTGCTAAGAGGGAAAGTTCTCATTCACTTTGTGTGAAAACGTTTCTCCTGAATGCAAGACTTTTCTTCACTGCTTAATGACAATGTCAGCAGTAGGTGTTCTGTCACTCAATAGAAAATGTTTTTGGCACACCCGAAATGGCTGAGTAAACAAAATAATAAACCTTGATTTGATTCCCCCCACCACCAGATGTTGATTTGATGACACTGGAATTTGGCGTTCTGGGCAACCACCTTGATTGCCTGCCACCAAGGCCAGCTCTGCCTAACAACTTCAGGTTTTGACCATCTGCATATATCAAACTAGTTTCAAGTGTTTTGTTTGTTTTTTAATTTTGTAATTTTAAATAATGCCATGATTCAGTGCAAAACCAGACACTTGTGGGAGGGATTAGTCATCTCATTAGCATTTTTCTCTCTCTTTACTAGGCAGTGTTACAAGAATAACTCTCTATATTCACTTTATGTAAAGACCTAATTGCACAAACTCCTGGCATTTTGTAAATTATGCAGCAGTAACTCACATATAACATTTCTGACTAGAACTTCTTTTTTGTCCCTGCTGTGTAACAATACATACTTGTTCTTTTATAGATAAATGATGTATTGCTGAAAGCCAGTAGTTATTTATACTCATGTAAACATAAAAAAGAGGTACTTTTAAGACATCTCATCATTAAAACGTATATGTATGTCTTTATTGTTATACAACCACATGGATGAATTACTTTCTGTAACAATGTGTCCATATTTTCCCTGCTTGTCACCTAAGAAATAATTTATTTTCACTCATAATGTCAGGTTTTGCATCTATGCAGGTTAGGTCTGTGCAGTGAAAATTAAATGGTGATTTATGACATGGAGGTGGAAAAGTGCTGGGGCATTATGACCTTGGCACACTAGTGAATTATTCACAGATTTTAGGACTAGATGCACAGGATAATAATAATAATAATAATAATAATAATAATGTTTTTCACTTTAGAAGCTTAAAGGTTACTCATGGAGATAACTAATGCTTCTGAGTCCAGCTCTTAAATACTGTAAAAACATGTATATTGTCTATTCTTCATTTATGTTGAAAAATCTTACATTTTAAGTTGTTTATTTACATTTTATCTTCAAATTACAATTTTAAAATTTCTGTAGCCTTCTATCTATCTACAATGGTAATAGGGGCCATATATCTGAATGCCTCAGAATCTTCCCAGTGAAGTAGGGAAGTACGATTATCCCCATTTTACAGATTGGGTCTGGAGGCCCAGAGAAACACCTAGGATCTCCCAAGTCTCAAGTTATCACCTTAACAGTGGATCATCCTTCCTCTCTAGTGCGGGATTGTTCATGATTTATCATATCATTGACTTAATGGGTATGATTTATCATTTTGTTACATCAGTGTTATACTGGTAAAATTCCATAGATTTCAGTGGTGTTACCCTGGCATAAAACAGAAGTAAAACAGTGGTGAATTTGGACCAGAGTATTTTGTAAACTTAACCCATCAGTTTTAATGTCTCCAAATGGTAAACAAAAAACAATGTGAATAATCTAGCTAATAATAATGATCATTTCCCAATATTCCACAACTTAAAAGCCTGTGGCTGCAACATAAAAGACATTTGATATGCCAATTAATGTATTTAATTTGCTGAACTTTTGCCTTCCAGACTGATATAATACCATGGTGTATTATTCAGATATTAGTCACTAGACTTCATCTAGTAAATTCTACTGTTTCCTTAATTTGCAGATTGATTTGTGTTGCTTGCTGCAGTAATTGCTGTACTTATAAATGTCAAAAAAAAAACCAGGACTTTCAACTTGGATAGTGAATATTGTGATTAGTTTTAAGGTGTCACCTTGCAGTGATGCAACAGAGAAGAGGGTGGCACACAGCAACTGTTAGAGAGCAAAAACAAAATACTTAGGACTGGGAGGCCGAGGCAAAGGGAACATATACCCTTTTGATCCTATTACATTAATTATTTTCATCTAAATATAAAAGGGAACAATTTTGCAAAGTCTCTTGGTTTTGCCAAGCTCCACTTTTCATCTCTACTCCTTGCTTTACTAAATTAAAGGGCTGATTTTTTTCCCTTGCCTGTTAATTAATTTGCATAAGTAGCAGCCTTTATCACTTACAGTATAATATCTGCATGGTGATTCACCGTGTTGAAGGAAGTGTAGATCCGTTTTCTGTTTTTGTGACTGATAGTGTCCAAGCAGTCACCGCTCTTATGGCATTTGAAAAGGACAGCGGATGACAATATCAAGATTAGGAGAATAGGTTTAATTTTGTATCCTGTTAAATCCTTGCTATAATCTTTGTCACAAGAAAAGATTCATGTTCTACAATTTCCCTTTCTCATTATAATCATTGTCAAAAGAATGAGTTTCAGTGTTTAATTGGCTAGAGTAGTTTATGCAGTATAACTGGGTTCTAAACTACCGTAACCTTAGTAGAATTTAGTCATGTTTTTAATTATTTTAGTACTGACATTTCTACTATTTTATCAGTAGACAGGCTGATCAATCTCAGCCTATCAAAATATAGAATATTGAAAGGATCCAGATAACACTTTTGACTCACTACTCGCCACCATCACTCCCAAAGTGATAATGTACAGTGGAACGTTGTGCATTCATATCCTCCAGTCAAGAGCAAATCAATGTCATCAGGTATTGAACCACAGCAGGACAGACGTCTGAAGCAGCAAACAGTAGTGCCATCCTGAAGTCCCTACACATGAAGCCAGCTGCAGAGTGATATTTTAAGACTGAACACTGGAGGTTTTTTTTAAATTAAACAAACTCTTAATCAAAACAGGAAACTACATTTTGTGAATACCAAGCTCTTCATTCTCATTTAACTAAGGCCATTTTATCCTGCCAGAAATGTAAAAGCACACTTACTTACACCAGAAATGTAAAGGCACACTTACAGAGCAGTGGGTGCTGGTGTTGGGGAATTGGTTAATGGCTATATTCCCAATATATAACCTATATTTTTGTTCTGTATTTGTAACCCACTTTTCAATGTGTGTTCCACATCTTCCTGTGCACCTAATACACACAGGAGATGAATCTGCTATAGGTAAAAGATAGGGGACTTAATTGTTTAGCTCAAGCTGTTGAGCTTTGTGATTTAGCTATGGAAGTCCCAATTCCAATCCCTGGTCATGAGCAAGATGGCAATCATTGCATATTCTGTTTAGAGAACCTATGCTGGGTACAAGGATTATTAGCACTAGTAGTTACAGAAGAACTCTGCCTTTCCGCTTGCTGAAGATGAAGCACTCTGTGGTTCAGTGAAGATAGTGCTTGTGGGGGTAGCCTTTGAGACCCTACCACTCAAAAGTATGTTGGGGTGGCTTCTGAGACTATCCACTCAATAGCCTCCAGGAGACTATTTACTCCATTTCCAAGAACACAGCTCATCTCTGAACTTATCACTGAGGTTTCTCTTTAGGCATACCAACAAACTACACATGAATCGATCATGCTCAAGTTCAGGGGGTGGGTACAGGGCATACTATACATTCAAAGTTACACAGAATCTCCCTTCCTTTATATACATTATACATCATGTTACATTTATTATACATTGTGTTACATGTTTTGGGATTGGCTTGATTACTTTGCAGGAGCCAATTCCAGTACAACATGGTCTGTCCATGTGCTACCCATGTTCAACTTTACTCTTTACCTCATCTTTATGCTCCTGATTTCTCTTGTCCATTGTTAGTTTGTTCATAGTAAATGGTTTACTCGGCGTCCCCCCCATCTTAGCTAGCTCAAACATTTTGTCTTTTAGTTTACTGACCCATTTACTTATCTGAGCACAAATAATTTATTTCTGATTTATTTCCTCTCTAATCCTATCTTCCAAGAAATGAGGTCTCACCCATGTTTAATTATTCATGTTGAACCAAGGCTACAGTGCTGTGGCTATAGAAAAGGTGGGGGGGAGGGGTCTGATACTGGAAAGAAGGGGAAGGCATCCATGGATCAGGAATGAGCTCTTTAGATAGTTCTTGCTGGGGGAAGCATTTATTTATGAGCTAGATTGGATATTGACCTGAATGCACTGAGGTGATTGTATAGGAACTGGAGATATTTGGGAGCATGTCATGCCTTAACCACTTCATGTACCTGTGTCCACTAGTACAGCATTTTGATAGCCCTGGTCTATCTCATCTCCTGCTCCTCCCCTCATCTTTGGACACTTACCTGGCTGCTGTGTTTGGACTCATATTCTGGATCTGTGTGCTTTTAATCTCCCCTAGATCTGGATAGGCTCCAGATACTGTCACAAGTCAATGGCCCCCTCCCCTTAAGGAGTCCCCTGGGAAGGTAGATCTGCACTGTATATTGCTAACGCTATTGCAAGCATCACAAAGCATTTTGGGGAGGGTCAAAGGTGTCTGAGTGAGGAGTGGAAGTTTCCTTTGCAGGTGTGAGAGGCCGAGCGGGGGAGAGAAAGAAGAAAGCAGAGAATGGGTTAATTCAATATTGCAGTTAGCAAGCTCAGTCCAAAGATAAGAAGCTAACTCCAGCCCAAGGCCAGCTGCTACCTGCTAAGACAGAAAAGGGGAAGTCCAACCCCCACAACCAGCCATGAGAAGAGAAGAACTATGTTGAGCAGAGCTGCAGAGATAACTGCATGAACAGTGAGATCAAATGAGACAAAGAGCTGCAGAGATCACAGCGAGAACAGTGAGAGCGAATTAAATGGCAACAGCAAAGGCCAACAGAAGGGGAAACAGTCTCATGAGCTGGGATGTTTTGGGAAACCGGGGAGGCCACAGCAAGCCTGTTTGGACTGATACAAAGAGCACCTGAACAACCCTCACCCCCACCCCAAGGACTTAAAATCCCTCCTGAGAGCTGAAGCAACTTGGAGAGCACAGCAGATCCTTGGATGGCCTGGGCCCAGAACAGCACTTCCATCCACCTTCCCTCCTCCCTTCCTCTGATATTACACCCAGACTTGGCCAGTCTTGGTCGTGCATGTGTGAGTATGAAAGTGAGTTAGGGCTTGGGGCATTAATGCTTTCCTTTTCACCTTGAGTGACGAGGGAGCGTTCCCAGCACTCTCTGCTGTTATTTTATTATTTTATCAATAAAGCTTTAAATTTTAGACACTTGGCGTGCCTTGTCATCTCCTCCCCCCAAAAAATCCCATGGCCCCAGCCTGATCAATTGTGGCCCAGGCAGATTGATGACGGAAATCTGTCACAATACCATCCCTTTCTTTGGCCACTTCACTCTCTCGCTGGGCATAGACTGTCTGTCTGATACCCCTTCTCAGAAGTGGGACTCTGTGCTCAAGCTGATCTAGGCTGCAAGTCCAGTGTTGAACCCTTCAAGACTCTGCAGTAGTTTATGCATGCCTTTCCCAGAGTCCAATCCTCAAGTGTACTCTGGATTATAGTTTACCTCTTCAGGAACACGTGATAGTTGAACCAAATGGATTGACTATGCTGAGAGATTTCTAAGCCAAATCATGGTTTACTCATAGATAGTGCAAGAGATACACAGATCTAGGCAAAACAATAAAATACTCATATGCTATCTCTTGCCTCTATTTCTTCACAACTCTTGAATGTTATTTGGGTTTTGGTTAGTGTCTTCTCAGAATTCCAAGTCTCCTCTCCTCAGCATTATGCCTCTAGCTCTGGGTCATGGAGTCATCTCTATGACTCTTGCAACCAGCTTCCTTCAGCTCTGGCTTGTGGAGTTCAACAGTTCCTTCTCACTCAGAAAGCATGCCCCTTTGTCTCTGTCTTGAAATTCTCAGACTCTATGTTTAAAGGCCTACTGTGTCTTTATTCCTCTTTTTGGGAGTGCATTGGGGATAGAATGGTAGTCACAGCATAAAAGGATTGGTGGGTGAGAGAAGACAAGCAAAAGCAAAAATGGGTATTTATTCTTGCTACTTCAAGAAACTTTATGGAAAAATTCCAAATTCATCCAAAGTCTCTTATTTCAGTTAAATTGGATTTGATGGTCTTGCCAGATATATGAAGTGCCAGTTGAATACAAAAATTATATTTCAATTGCAGTTGAAGTAAGTTTTCTTTCAAAAGGGGATAATTATTTGGAGGATGTGAAACATGAAGCATTGAACTGGTGTGGTGCTTAAAACACCCCAAGTCAAGCCTCTTGATCTTCTTTCCTTTTCCATTATACTTCCAGAGTTACAGTTCTCTTTCATGGAAAAACTATAGTGCTATTTTGAAGATAATAGTTCAGTTAGGAACATTATTAAGATTTCAAATCCCAAGGAAATGATGCCTTAGATGTAGAATAAAACGTATGAGAGAGGGAGAGATTCTGAGATTAATTTAAAATTGCAGTGAACATAGGTTAAGATTTCTAAAATTTCATATTCTGACACAGTCTTTCTCAAACTAGTAGATTAATGAGCCAGGCTTTATTCTCATTAAATTCTTTGTTATGAGAACATATCTGAATTATATGCCTCATAAGTCATATGAAATAAGGGAAGATTCTGCATTGCTTCTACTTTTCAATATTTTGTTTTGATTCATACATACAGCTGCCCTAAACTTGCAGAAGAAGGGTTTGATTGCTTAACCAACCAACACTCAGAATAATAAAAAGATCATAGTATATTGATTCTTGTTATTTTCTGAGCATTTCTGTGAATTATAGAAGATCAAAGTTTCACATTAATGCATAGTTGTGACAAATGTAAGAATAGGAAATGGCACAAATTTTACACTTGTTATCTTCTGGAAAATGCAGTCTTGTGAGCCAATTTAGATGATAAATGAGAAGGGAAGGAAAACAGGCTTAAGAGCTGCTTGTGACCTCAAAGAGATGATGAGGAAATGAGATTTTTTTTTCCGCTGTAAAACTTTTTGATTAAAACTATTTTTATTGACATTTTGGATTTTTTTTTAGAGGGAGAATGGGAAATGAGGGAGATTCATCAAATAAACAAATAACATCTAAAATTTTCAAAAAAAACAATCTTTTTTTTTGTTTTCATTTTTTGCAACAAATTCCATTTTCCTGAAAAGCCCCCCCCCCTTTTTTTGGTGGGGGTATATTGTGATGGAACATTTTCGACTGGCACTTCTTTAGTACAGCATTCAGTAATATTGTTACCATCAAGCAGACTCTTCTAATCAGATGGTATAGTGTAGCCCAAACACATGTACATGAAATAAGAAAAATAATGCTTTTTTTTCACAGTTTGGTTCTTACATAAATATTAAGGAAATATCCATACAAAATTAGATTTTCTTTTAATATTAATCAATAATCTGTGTAGTCCAGCTGCCTACAGTTAACCAAGGTATCTATCTTTTTAGTTGTGCAGTGAGCAGAAATTGCAGTACACAATTCCTTAAAGCCCCCGGGCATTTCTGTGAATGCCTGAAGTAGCATAATCCAGTGACCTACACTGTAGTTCAGTGGTTTCCTGCTATGACAAAGTATTGTGTCAATAACCACTTCTATTAAGAGACTCTGGTCCACCAAAAAAGTACTAGATGTTTAGCAATGATATCAATATTTAAAGACTAACATCAGGAACTAGGTTAGCTTTAAAAACTGATTAGAAGGTAATAAATCCTGACTGGAATGAGTGGAAACATCACTCCAGCCTAGGGCAGATTAACCAACTGGCAAATATATCTGTGCCTACTGTCCCTGGACCCTGGTTCAAGATCGTGTGATGATATCACAATGATCTCCTTACTTAGTCTTCAAGGAGCAGACTGCCTCACGGAAAAATGTGCTCCTCTAGAAATTAATGGACCAGGTGTCCCCTCCTTCCCATAATTCAGAGCAATCACTCCAGCTTAGGTAAGCGCAATGGGTGCTTTGTTTCTCTTTGGGTGGACCAGTGAAACAGAGAACTCCTCAGCCTGGAGTTATCTCTTCGGGTGGGCTAGAAAGCCTACAACATCTTTCGTCACTGGTCATCAACCAAACTGAAGCCTCCCTCCTTCCTTACTTCATTCTGTCAGTGGGCCCAAGCAGAGGAGGTCTGAAGCCCCTTGTTATATTGGTTTATCTTCAATGGACAGGCCATAGAGAAGGGGGCTAGTGGTCAGTGACTACTCAAGCTCCTCACTGCATCCACTGAACTTAGGCAGGCTCATGGTCTTCTTGCCTGTCAAGGGGCCCCAGCTCATCATTTTGGTCTTTTAAACAATCACAGCCTTCTTTTATTTTGGGAGACAGTTGTGTCCTCACAAATTAAACAGCTCTTCCCCCAAACTTAAAACTCTTTATAATGTTGACAGTTCAGTAATTCACATGATAGGTGACGGGGACAGAGAAGGGTACTTGACTAGTCACAGCTGGGACTCTGCTCCAAAATCCTGCCAAGGGAGGCAGAGGATATTGTCTGCCCACCTCCTTTGCCATCTAACCTTAAACTTTACACAATAGCTGTGGTTTCCTGAGTCCATGTACATTGCTGCATAGCAAGAAGCCAGTGATTAGGCTTCTTTTGCAAGCATGAATGTGAGGTGCTGAGATGCTCCTTCCAACAAGTTGCAGTTAATATGCACAGGAGTGGCTTGTTAGTCACCTCCAGCTCTCAATTATCTGTCATTGTTTCTCACACAGACTTGATTTCCTGTAACACCAGTGCCCTTCTCTGGGATCAGAGCTGTCCTTAAGATCTGTGGGATTCAATTCTGCTAGGAGGTAAAGGGAGGATGGAAATCAGGCCCTGGATTACCTGCTCCTCTGGCTATCAACTCTCCAGGTCTTGCTGGTACAGCTACCAAATGGCTGTGTAAAGGGAACTCTAGGCCTTTTTGTTCTGTGTTTGTACAGCACCTTGCCCAGTGAGGCCCTGGTCCATGGCTAGGGCACCTGGGTACTATGCTAATGCAAATAATAAATAACTAGAGGGCTATACACTTTGCTTCTGTGGGACGAGCCTTACACCCAGTGCAAAAGAGCAGCATTTGAAGCTGCTGTCTGTGATATGTGCAGGCAGCAGTAGGGGGCACCATAAAGATCCATTTGCCTGCAATGAGCACGAGGTGTCATGGGGAGTGGTAACAGAGATCAGGAGGAGACCAGGACGGCAGTGTCATGGAGGGCTGACAGATATCCCAGGCCCTGCATTCAGAGCTTCTCTGTCTTTTAGCCTCCAGTTTCTTGTCAACCCTGGCTCTCATCCCCTCATCACCTGACCTGAGAAGTCACACCAGAACACAATCGCATGCACACATGTGCACCTGCACACAGAGCCCTTCTTCTAGAATCAATATTTGTGGAGGCTGAGCTGACAAAAAGAGTTCATTATAAAGAGTTCCTCCCCCCCCCCACTCTGGGTCCCTGTTTTCGCTCCCAATCTCCATTTCCTCATTCCTGGCCCCTGCTTCCACATACACATCCAATTCCCCCCTCTAGTTCTCTGCTTACCTCGTCAAGAACACTCCCCTCTCTTTCCTCTGGGTCCTGCTTCCCATACCACAACTGCACCATCTCTCCATATCCCTGCTGCTTAGCCCCAGCTCGAGAACCCCACTTACAGGCCCCCATACCCATGCTTCCCCCATCACTCCATCTCTGCTTTGCTATTGCTTCTCCATACCCACTGCTTCCCTACACTCTACTATGTCCACCATGTACCTGCTTCTCCCCTTACAAACCATCCATGTAAGGCTCTCTTCTTTCTGGTAGAGTACAGGCTATGGAAAGCTAAGCTGCTGTCTCTAATCTATACAGACATCAGCACCGGGTGCAACACTCTGCTTGCACCATGAGGTAGTCTGTAGGTCTGCTTTTCTTTCAGATCAGACTTTTTTCCAGTTTTCACACAAGTAAGATACTGACCATTGATTCTTGGAACATTCCCTGAAAATGGTGGTGTTCAAAAGTAATCATGTTACTCACACAGACAGAGAAATGTCATGAAGCTGAGTTTAGGACTTCACTGCCCTTGGCCAGTAATGATAGGCCACCACATCTCCTTTTGGGGTTCTTCCTGCCACCCAAGCAGAAGGATTTGAGGAACAGCGAGCCATATGGCCAAACTCACATGCTTAGTTAGGTCCTAAAAATCATGAGATTAAAAATAATAATAATACATTTGGGGTTCTTACTTCTCTTCTGATTTCTCAGCTTGTAGTTACACTCAATGTTTTCAAGCTGTTCTCTGAAACCATCAGGGCTAGGATTTATTTATTTTTAATGAAAGCTGAGAGTCTCTTGCAATCTCTTCATTCCAGCAATTTGGGCTTTAATGAAAACCGCCAATATTGTGAGACTTATGATAAAATTACAAGAGTTGGCAATTTGGAAGAAACCCTGTGGGTCCTGGGGAAAGGTGTGAACAGGGAAGTCGACTCCATGGGGGTGTTCGTTCCCCAATCTGTAGAGCAGTGTGTCTTTGGGGATACCATGCTCTACCTCCTCAAGCAGTGCATTCTGTCTTTGGGGTGCTGTCTTCCTATCTCTCCAATAGTCTCTGTGGTTTCCCCCTCTTTCCTTGCATGTGGGGGTTGTTGTACTGTCTGCAATGGCTCACAACTGTGAGTACCAATCTCAGGTCACATTGTCAGAAAACAGGGTAGATACCCGAGACAGGTGGTATGTTCTATAATTAGATTTCATCAAGTCAATAACAAATAGGAACTCCCAGATCACTATACCAGTCTTATCATGGAGTCACAAAAATCCCCTTGGGCTCTCCAGCCATTCTTGCAACCCAGAAAAATTAGGCTTTGTGATACTGGTCAAATATCCATCAAATATCCATCGTATAGCCACCATCATATCCACCAAATATCACATCACATTTTGGGTCCCTCACTACAGAAAGGATGTGAACAAATTGGAGAGAGTCCAGCGGAGGGCAACAAAAATGATTAGGAGTCTGGGTCACATGACTTATGAGGAGAGGCTGAGGGAACTGGGCTTATTTAGTCTGCAGAAGAGAAGAGTGAGGGGGGATTTGATAGCAGCCTTCAACTACCTTAAGGGGGGTCCAAAGTGGATGGAGCTAGGCTGGTCTCAGTGGTGGCAGATAACAGAACAAGGAGCAATGGTCTCAAGTTGCAGTTGGGGAGGTCTAGGTTGGATATTAGGGAAAAAAACTATTTCACTTGGAGGGTCGTGAAACACTGGAATGGGTTACCTAGGGAGGTGGTGGAATCTCCATCCTTAGAGGATTTTAAGTCCCGATGTGGTGAATGATATATATGGGCAACAAGTTTATAGCATTTTTACTATTCTCCTGAACTTTTATGTAACTTTTGTGAAGCTCAGGGGACACCCTGAATTTACAAACCAGTCCAATAGCTACCAAACAATTGAGGAATACATTAGTATGAAATTTCAGAGCCTTGTGGATCAGCTCTGAATGTCTGTAGAAGGGACCATGAATAAATTTTATGTTGTCAAATCTACTTACCTGAGCTGATTAGAAAACTTTTTTCATAAGAATGCATGACTGTGGAATGAAATGGGGCATAATGACAAGGAGATGCACACCAAAGACATTAAAAACTGTGGCTAAAGTAGCAGATCCCTTCAGTCATCATGCCATATGAGGGATACAAGATTGCAGTCATAGCACTGTAATGAGAATGGATTTAGCTAGTGCCATTTCTCATTTTCATTACCGTCATTTTCATGAGAATGGATTAATATTGTGCTATTTTGTATTCTCATGGCAATTTTTGTCACAAGAAAAGAATTATGCCTTGCCATCTTCTATTCTTGTTAATTTTTATCATGAAAACAGGACACCAAAATTTTAATGACTGATAGAGTAAACATACGTCTATAAACCTTTCACAGAACTGGAGACTTCAAAAAGTTAAATGTTATGGGTTTTTATTGCTTAGCCATTCCACCTTTCTTTACCTGGTGGTTATTCAAGCTTTAACAGAGAAGTATAAGAATGGTCTGCCAATCAAAGCAAAGAAAATGAAAAAGGCTAGATAGTAAATGCTGCTACTCTGTTTTGTAGAAATATGAGGCATTTAATTTGTGATATCTATGGCAGAGTTTGTGTAAAAAAAAAAAAAAAGGAAGCAACCCAACAAAATTCCATATAACAACTATGGAGAAGGATGGATATAGCATGCTGTGACTACTTAGGATTATCCAAAAATGTATATTCAAGCTATCCTTAAATATGTTGTGTACCTAGGAATACTTCCTTAAATTATGAGGATATTTGTGGCATCTTAAAGACTAACAAATTTATTTAGGCATAAGCTTTTGTGGGCTAAAACCCACTTCATCAGATGAATGCAGTGGAAAATACAGTAGGAAGACATATATACACAGATTATTAAATTATGTTGACAGCGAAATCAGATGAGATGGATCACCTATATCAGACCTTTACTATTTCAATAGTTTTTCTTCTGATACCTGATTTAGAAACCCACCTGAATTATCTGATCCATCTGGTGAATGGGTAGTAAAGTACTGTGACTCAAAAACCCCTCAATACCAACCGATAAGGGGTTATAAGAATATCCAGATCCTGGTATGCACATTGTGGTTCACCAAAGATTGTCATGTTAGATCTTAAATGAAAGACAGGGTCACACTGCTCATGAATATTGTTGAGAATTGCCTACATAGATACTATGGAAGGAATTATGTATGTGTACAGAAAATAAACTTTAAAGGCTATATCAGTGTGGAGTGACAAAAGGGTTTTCTGTCAGAGAAAGGATGTTTATTCGTCTGTCTCCTTGGCATGTAAATTGAGCATTGTAAGTTAATACAACAGAGTCTTTTACATACAATGTCAATGGGTGGAGGAGGATGCAAAATCTTCAGGGAGACAGCACACTGGAGAATAAACCAGAGAGGGTTATCCTGGCTCTGGAGACAATGAACTTTGGGGATATAAGGAGAAGGCAAGACATCCCGTTATCCTGCACCTAGGAAGTTCATGGACAGTGTGTTTATATTCATGAAAGCAGGATCTCTGGCTACCTTGGTAGCCAAAAGACTTTGGGTGAGATAAATTTATTGAGACAAGAGGTTAGTGTAGTCTCTAGAAAGCATGTTTAATTTTGTTTTGTATGTAACCTGTTGTTTCTATTATCCTTACTCACTGTCTCTTAAATCTTGAATTTTTGATAATAAACTTATAGTTGTTTTCTCAGTGCTGTAGTATTAAACAAAACTCTGACCCTGAATTGAATCATACAAGCAGGTATGCGCATTGTTAAATTGGGGACAGCAGACCTGGTATGTCTGTATCTGTTCACTGGAGAAGGAGTGGCACACTACAGAGAAAAGCTTGGAAGGAACTCGGGGACTGAGGTGCACTTACTGTTCACCTGAAAGGCAAAGTAAGGCCTGGCACAGGTCAAATAAGATTGTTTGAGTGGCTAACAGGCTGGAGGTGTTGGGGACCTGACAGCAATTTAAGCACAAGGAAATCTTTCTTTTACTGGAGGCGGAAGGAGGTAGGATAACAAGGTGACCCACAGTCCTGGGTATTCTCAGAACCATTACAAATACTGAATATGATCTACCCTTTGAATCCAATTATTTCTAATTCAAATCAGTGCAGTCCTAAACTCTGTGAAATTTATAGCCATTTATGTGCTGTGGTAAATACGTTGAGAGAGTCATTATAGAAACAGTGCATTAGCAGTTGCCACCAGCTCTTTTCTTTGTGTCTTTGCAGATGAGTTTAAAAAATTGTGAAGGAAAATTTATCAAGGTTTCCATATTAACCTTTTTATCTTATTTCAACAGAGTCACTGTTTAAAATTATTGCCTGGATATAGAGAATTCTTTCCCAGGGGTCTGGCTTGTAGATCTTGCCCACATGATCAGGGTCTAACTGATAGTTATATTTGGGGTCAGGAAGGAATTTTTCCTCAAATCAGATTGGCAGAGATCCTAAAGGTTTTTCCCTTTCTTGTTCAGCATGGGATATGGGTCACTTGCTGGTTTGACCTAGAGTAAATGGGGGAGTCTCTGCAACTTGAAGTCTTTAAATCAAGGTTTCAGGACTTTCATAGCTCAGCTAGAGGTTATGGGCCTATTACAGGAAAGGGTGGGTCAGGTTCTGTGGCCTGCAGTGTGTAGGAGGTCAGGCTAGACAATCATGATGGTTCCCCCTGGCCTTAAAATCTAGGAGTCTCTTAACAAAAACTAGCTCAGGATAGTCTTCTGAGCTGTCCACCAACAATGTGAAGCTAGTAGCTTGAACTCTCTGATAACATGGTAAAAATTGTATTTGAATCTTGGTAGCAGTTAAATACAAAGCATGCATATTTCATTTCCCTGTAGGTATAGCTTTCAGGTACTACACATACTGCTCCACCCTGAGTGCTTGCAATGCACTTTACCCCTGTTACCAACAGAGGCCCTTCTAGATGTTGCCTTCTTCCTATTGTCTTTCTGGTTTCTGGGCATCATATTGCACTTTTTTATTTCTGCCATCATCTTGCTGTGCCTCTGGAATTCCATACAGTAACTTCCTTTTTGCACTGTGGGATTCCAAAATATCATCTGAAGCAAATTTCAGTTGTTTACTTTGCACTCAAACAATTTAATAAAAGGAAATATCACTTGCACAAATCTACACTTTTGGGATATTCACTGCCTTGGTACTCCCTAGACAGTCAATTAATCTTCACATCATGTGCATGGCCCCTGATGGATCTGAAATCCAATTAATGGGGAATAAACTCTTTTTCAAGACATCTGCTTATTTTTTAACACTTTTTATAGCTTTCAGCCTTAGCTTCCAACTCCTCACTAGTTAAAGCAGCAAAGAATCCTGTGGCACCTTATAGACTAACAGACGTTTTGGAGCATGAGCTTTCGTGGGTGAATACCCACTTCGTCGGATGCAAGTACGAAGTGGGTATTCACCCACGAAAGCTCATGCTCCAAAACGTCTGTTAGTCTCTAAGGTGCCACAGGATTCTTTGCTGCTTTTACAGATCCAGACTAACACGGCTACGCCTCTGATACTCACTAGTTAGTAGCTATACTGTTATCAAGCATCCATTAGCAACACAATCCTTGTTCCTGATTATGTATTACATTCTTATACCATTATTAGTGTTGAGTAGTACTGTTCTCAGACCAGAAATCCAATCGTTTTCAGTGGGGTGGCTTATAGAGTAAGGGTTTGAGAACCTGGTCCTATGACATTGTAGCTACTTTCTGCTCAATCTCACTGATACTGGCTTGATTCCCATATTTAAATAGTATAAAAATAAGTTTTTGAGGAGTTAAAATTCAGTCCAAGTAGCTAACTTTTTAATCCTATAGCTGTCTTCTAATTGCTGCCAGAGATACATTTTTCATTATTTTAAATTAATTATCTCAGAATAAGTATAATGTGATTCTACACCAAGTGAACAAGTCCAGTCTTCTACAGAACAGCCAGGTCTCTGGTCCTTCTGGTGGTTGGATGCTCAGTCAATATCTTCAGGTTTATTTTCTTGTTAGGAAAGAGGTCGAATAACTTTGGTGGAAAACAATCTTTTTAGATATACAGTCATTAGTGGATATGACATCCAATAATGTTCTATCTCCAAGGCCCATAACTCAACAGGATTTCAGTGGCTCCAGAATAAAGGCTCACTCTGCAAACATTACTAGATAGTCTTCCCATCAGGCTTAGTGCCATTGAAGTCAATGGTTCTAAGCACTATGGGCCTGATCCAATGCTCACTGAAGTCAATGGAAGAACTCCTTTCACTTCAATGGGCCATGAATCAGATCCGGTGATGTGCACTAAATAGTTGTGAGATATTTTTTGTTAAAAAAAAAGAAGATGGGAGGCTTGTTCTGCATTTAAAATATCTTCACTTAAGATGGGCCAAGTTTTCATAACCCTTTATTTATAGTCCATTCTAGGATTCTGAGAAAGAATTTTAGGTTTATCTTGAAATGTGGATAACTAGGAAAACAAATATTTGTCTTTCAGTTTAGATAAATAACATGAGGAAATATAAAATTTATTGTATAATATTATTAGTATTTTTATCCCATATGCAATAAACCTGAGAAGTCCTTATAAAGCCTTTGTTGCTGTGTAAGTATATATTGCAGTATTATTTATTAAAATATAGAGATTAAAATATATTTTAGTAATAAAGGGATATATAATGTAATGTTTCATTTGTTGAACAGTATAAGCTTTCCTTGCATTTTGGAGCACTAAAACTCACTGACCTGTGAAGTATATTCTAATAAGAAGATTCAAGTCTGAGAATGCAGAACCAGTCATTATAACAATAAGTCCCCTATGTAGTATTCAATAGGCAAAAGGTTACATTAAAACACCTACTGCCTAAAGGGCACTGCCAAGTACTTATGTTTAAACTTTGATCACTCTCTATTCTGTCTAAAACTCTTAAAGTTTAAATGTAATATCTTTTTCCTTACTAGTTCTGACCTTTCACATACATTCCATCAATCCATCACCATTTAGAAACCCACAGTGTTTCCTTGTTTGACAAAGGTAACTTCCTGTGATTTCTTTGATCCCCACAGAGTTAAGGGAAAAGGTTTTATTAGTTAATTGAGCTGCTTCCTTTGGTTGGTTGGCTGCTCTGCATGAGCAAAACAATTGCAGGATTATGAATTAATGCTGCCAACTTGTGTTTTGGACACCTAAGGCTCACACTTGCAGTCACTGGAAACTGTGCCAGAAGTTCCTAGATATAATGGAAGTAGGACCAGAAACGCATACTGATGAGTTTTTAATCATTACTTTAAAAATGTTATTAGTTGTTGTTGTTTTTTTCAAAGATTGAATAGATCTGAAAGTAATACAAAATTACAACTTCTTTGGATATATTTACCTGATATTGATCATAAAAAGCTATACATATTCCCTAAGTATAAAATCTAAAAACAACATTTGTGTAACAGAAAATCTCCTTCAAACATCTGAAGAATGAATCTGAAACTTAAGAAGAAAAAATATTTAGAATTTGAAGTATGTCCCCAATAGATTATAATAGTGTTTAGAATAGGTCAGACTTTAGGCCTCAACTTTTTGGCTGTGTTCCTGCTTTTTAAAAGCTAGAAAAGCCCTGAATATTAGTTAATGGTGATGGAAAATTTATTAATAATTGGGTTGTGCTGCATAATGCTATTATAACATCTGGTAACTTAGTGTGTGTATGCGTAAAATAACATTAGCCCCAACAAATTATTTACCCTGGTAGCACTATAACTGAGTATACATTTTTGTCTGTTGTTCCATTACATCAGGGGTCGGCAACCTCTGGCATGCAGCTTGCCAGGGTAAGCACCCTGGCGGGCCGAGACAGTTTGTTTACCTGCCACATCCGCAGGTTCGGCCGATCGCGGCTCCCACTGGCCACGGTTCACTGCTCCATGCCAATGGGGGCTGCGGGAAGTGGCATGGGCCGAGGGATGTGCTGGCCGCGGCTTCTTGGTGCCCCCATTGGCCTGGAGCAGTGAAGCATGGCCAGTGGGAGCCGTGATTGGCTGAACCCTCTGGGCGTGTCAGGTAAACAAATTGGCCCAGCCTGCCAGGGTCATTACCCTGGCAAGCCACGTGTCAGAGGTTGCCAACCCCTGCATTACATGATGATTTTGAACACATTTTATATACATCAACCAAATGTGAAGGCTACAATGCAAGCAAGTCTATTTTCATAAAATGAAAATAAAACTTCAAAGAGATCACCAAATGTTCACCCAACTAGACGAGATGCAACTTTGATGGGTCCAGGAGCAATGGAGACACTTTCTGGGACTAGCACTGAGACTGGGGAGATATCTTAACTGGGAGTAGCTGAGGCAGTGTTCCACATGTCCCTTCTCATTTCCTTTATATCCCTTCTCTCTCAACCTTCTTTCACTATGTGGGAATTCCTTCTTCGCTCTTCCTTTCCCATTGGGGAGGAGGAAGGAGAGGGAGAAAGTCAGATACTGCTTTTGAGGACTGGGCTCCAGCACCTGTCCTGCTCACAGCTGCTGCCACCATTAGATGGGGAGGGAGTAGTGCTGGGGCCAGGTGATTGGCTCCCCTTTCAGTGGTGTCATGTTATGGGGATTGATACAGTTTCTGCTTAGACAGGGTAGCCATTTTTTTTAACCATCTACCTGGTACACAGAAGGTCTGGTTTGGGGGTTTAGGTTACAACTGCTGCAACTATGACAAGTTCCATTATGGTTGGTTGGTTATGGTTGGTGTCCCACTGAGGACTATCTAACCCAATGGGCTGCCTGGGCATAGATTCTGAGTCCAGTATTGCACAGTGAAGGGGTTTGTTTCTATGTTTCCTGCAGCAAGTGGGTCTCCTCGTCTTAGCTTTCCTATCTCTAATGTAGAAGTGGAAAGCTGGTCTGAACTCTGACTTCCAGTCTGGGCTCTTGGCAGTCCTTACAGTGCAGAATGGGAGCATGGCCTTCACACCCATCCTCTGGTTTATAGTTCACTGTGAACATTGCTGTCACTTGAGATCATAAGAACATAAGAAAGGCCGTACCGGGTCAGACCAAAGGTCCATCTAGCCCAGTATCTGTCTACCGACAGTGGCCAATGCCAGGTGCCCCTGAGGGAGTGAACCTAACAGGCAATGATCAAGTGATCTCTCTCCTGCCATCCATCTCCATCCTCTGACGAACAGAGGCTAGGGACACCATTCTTACCCATCCTGGCTAATAGCCATTTATGGACTTAGCCACCATGAATTTATCCAGTCCCCTTTTAAACATTGTTATAGTCCTAGCCTTCACAACCTCCTCAGGTAAGGAGTTCCACAAGTTGACTTTGCGCTGCGTGAAGAAGAACTTCCTTTTATTTGTTTTAAACCTGCTGCCTATTAATTTCATTTGGTGACCCCTAGTTCTTGTATTATGGGAATAAGTAAATAACTTTTCCTTATCCACTTTCTCAACATCATTCATGATTTTATATACCTCTATCTTGTCCCCCCTTAGTCTTGTCTTTTCCAAACTGAAGAGTCCTAGCCTCTTTAATCTTTCCTTGGGACCCTCTCTAAACCCCTACTCATTTTAGTTGCTCTTTTCTGAACCTTTTCTAGTGCTAGAATATCTTTTTTGAGGTGAGGAGACCACATCTGTACACAGTATTCGAGATGTGGGCGTACCATGGATTTATATAAGGGCAATAATATATTCTCAGTCTTATTCTCTATCCCCTTTTTAATGATTCCTAACATCCTGTTTGCTTTTTTGACAGCCTCTGCACACTGCGTGGACATCTTCAGAGAACTATCCACGATAACTCCAAGATCTTTTTCCTGACTCGTTGTAGCTAAATTAGCCCCCATCATGTTGTATGGATAGTTGGGGTTATTTTTTCCAATGTGCATTACTTTACATTTATCCACATTAAATTTCATTTGCCATTTTGTTGCCCAATCACTTAGTTTTGTGAGATCTTTTTGAAGTTCTTCACAATCTGCTTTGGTCTTAACTATCTTGAGTATTTTAGTATCATCTGCAAACTTTGCCACCTCACTGTTTACCCCTTTCTCCAGATCATTTATGAATAAATTGAATAGGATTGGTCCTAGGACTGACCCTTGGGGAACACCACTAGTTACCCCTCTCCATTCTGAGAATTTACCATTAATTCCTACCCTTTGTTCCCTGTCCTTTAACCAGTTCTCAATCCATGAAAGGACCTTCCCTTTTATCCCATGACAGCTTAATTTACATAAGAGCCTTTGATGAGGGACCTTGTCAAAGGCTTTCTGGAAATCTAAGTACACTATGTTCACCAGATCCCCCTTGTCCACATGTTTGTTGACCCCTTCAAAGAACTCTAATAGATTAGTAAGACACAATTTCCATTTACAGAAACCATGTTGACTATTGCTCAAGAGTTTGTGTTTCTCTATGTGTCTGACAATTTTATTCTTTACTATTGTTTCAACTAATTTGCCCGGTACCGACGTTAGACTTACCGGTCTGTAATTGCCGGGATCACCCCTAGAGCCCTTTTTAAATATTGGCGTTACATTAGCTAACTTCCAGTCATTGGGTACCGAAGCCGATTTAAAGGACAGGTTACAAACCTTAGTTAATAGTTCCGCAACTTCACATTTGAGTTCTTTCAGAACTCTTGGGTGAATGCCATCTGGTCCCGGTGACTTGTTAATGTTGAGTTTATCAATTAATTCCAAAACCTCCTCTAGTGATACTTCAATCTGTGACAGTTCCTCAGATTTGTCACCTACAAAAGCCAGCTCAGGTTTGGGAATCTCCCTAACATCCTCAGCCGTGAAGACTGAAGCAAAGTATCCATTTAGTTTCTCCGCAATGACTTTATCATCTTTAAGCGCTCCTTTTGTATTTTCATCGTCAAGGGGCCCCACTGGTTGTTTAGCAGGCTTCCTGCTTCTGATGTACTTAAAAAACATTTTGTTATTACCTTTGGAGTTTTTGGCTAGCCGTTCTTCAAACTCCTCTTTGGCTTTTCTTATTACACTCTTGCACTTAAGTTGGCAGTGTTTGTGCTCCTTTCTATTTGCCTCACTAGGATTTGACTTCCACTTTTTAAAGGATCCATACTGGAACAAATGGCTGGATAGTTTTCAGATAGTTTGAGTGAGGTGATAGATCTTAATAACATTGTGGCCTCCAAATTTAATGATAATATGATGTCTGTGTTTCATTGTTTCTATGTCTGCATCAAGAAGAGCAATCGAAGTCAAAGCTGAACTTTATTTTTCCTTTACATGTTTATGCCTGGGTATTATGTATTTTGTGATGCTTCCCGGGGGTTACCCAGGGTTGTGAGGCACCTCGTTACTACCTGCCCTTAGTATGAGGAAACCTTGTCTGTGCCTGCCGGGGTAAGCTCCCCAACTTCACCAGCCAGAGGCAATACAAGAAATCCCCTCTAGTCCTAGGCTGGCCCTGCTATCTCTTTACAGATTAGCAATAGGCACACAGCAACCTCTGAGCCCTCCAAGCCTCTCCGTGGAATGTCCAGCTCCTGCGCCTTTGGATCCTCACAGTATTCACAGATTCACTGCTCCCAAAGGAACAATAGAGTCCACTTTACCAGATACACCTTACATCACTGCTCCTTTTAACCCACAGCACTTAGACATGTTCATTGTGAAAACAAACATAAGTTTATTTAACAAAGCATAGAGATTATAGTAATAGCAAGCAGAAATATTGGACACAGATTTTTATGTGTAAAATAAAAATTATAACATGCATTCTAGAATCCAGAATTATTTAAGTCGATACTTTTTATGTCTTATAGAGCATTGCTCAACCATAGTCCGTCTAATGTTTTACAGCCAGGCTTGCCTGTGATAGTCTGTTCATGAGACAAGTCACACTGTCCCTTGTTTTCTCAGTGGAAGATGTTGTGTGTTTCCTTGCATAATTTGATACTGAGACTAATATTTTGATGTTAGGTCATAAACTGGACACACTTCTTCTGTTTGTTTGTTTTTTCCTGAAGGTTTTCTCTCTTGTAGATTTCAGTGTTACATGTGGTATTTAGCTTAGTATGCAAATAGGCATCCATTGTAAAACATACAGTGGACAATACACACATGACTAAATGGAGAGAAGCATTTGCTACCTGCTTTCTGAAAAGGACACATCCGAGATATGTCACCTTCTGGTGATCTCCCTTAACTCCCATACATTAAGAACATAATTTTCAGTATAGATATATCTCCTTAAATACTATCTGTACATACATTTCACAGTTATTATGATTACTGGGGGCAACTGGCTCTCAGAAGTCATATGCCACCCTTTACGGAATTATTATGAATATAACCAGCCCAGTGGATCCATGTAAAACACCCTCTGTGTCAAACAAAAATATTAAAGTTTGGAGCTTGATGGAGAATATCTGTTAGAAAGATATTCAATCTTGATTTTAAAAAAATGCCATTGGTGGAGAATCCACCATGACTCTTGGTAAATTGTTCCAACGGTTAATAACCATCACCATTAAAAATAAAATCCCTATTTCTATTTTTTATCACCTAATTTCAACTTCCAGCCATTGGATAATGTTGTATCTTTCTCTGCTTGACTGAAAAGTCCATTATCAAAGATTTGCTCCCGTGTAGCTATTTAGACTATAATCAAGTCACCCTTTAACTATCTCTGTGTTAAATTAAATAGCTTAACTTCCTTGAGTCTATCACTGTAAGGCATGTTTTCTAATCCTTTAATCAATCCCATGGCTCTTCTCTAAACTCTTTTCAATGTATCCACATCCTTCTTGAACTTAAACACAGTTGCCAACTTTCACGTGATAAACAAGCACCCCGACTTTCACGATAAGCCAAAAATCAAGCTAATCCCATTTCAAAACAAGACCAAAACAACCCAATCACCTAAGAACCCCAACACTCTATGTGATTAGATCCCCCTGGCATGCAGTCTTGAACTGTGCACCCCTGACTCTCTCTCCCTCTTGCCCCTCCCTTGCACCTGCTTGCCAGGAGCCAATCAAAAAAAAAGAAACAACAAGCTATAATAAGTAACAAGCTACAAGCCAAAAACTAGCCAACAAGCAACTTACACCCAATTAAGCCAAAAACAAGCCCAATTTCTGCATTTTTTCACAGATTTGTCATGTCTGCTGTGGACACCAAAACTTGACACAGTATCCCAGCAGCAGTCACACCAAATGCAGAGGTAAAATAACCTCATACTCCTACTAAAGATCCCCAGTTTATGCATCTAATCGTATTAGCCCTTTTGGCCACAGTCCCACATTGGAAATTCACATGATCTATTTTTCCCAACTACAGAACAGTAATATTTATTAACCATTTCTGCCTTTTTGGCATTATTGATCATTCTATCATTTACATCTAGTAATGGATCAATACTATTCTTAGGATTATTATTGTTCCTAATATACTTAAAACCTCATTGTTATTGTCCTTATGCAAGCCTGCAAGCCACAGATTTCTCCTTGTGTCCCTTCACTTCTCTTATCAATTTTCTACATATCTTAGTTTCTAATTTATATTCATTACTATCAACTTCCACTTTCTTTCCCCATTTGTGTGTGTGTGTGTGTGTTTGGAGAGAGAGAGTGAGAGAGCGAGAGCACTGTCTTCACTTCTTCTCTAACCCAGGTCTATTTTAAAAAAAAGTAATAAAGCCCTCTTTCTCAATTGTGGGATTGCAGCTTTTTAGACATCCAATAATGTTTTCTTAAACAATTTCCAATTATAATTAATATTTTTTCTAATTATATTCTTCCTTTCAGCTGATTTATCTCAATTACTTTCAGTTTAGTGATAATAGATCTTTTAAAGTGCCGTGTGTGTGTGTGTGTGTGTGTGTGTGTGTGTGTGTGTGTGTGTGTATATCATGTCTTGATCACATCTATAATGCACAAAAAGTCCTATGATTTATAATGCACAAAAAGTCCTGATTAGTGTATAATATAAAAAAAAATATAAAAAAATAACGTGTTAATTAAATTTTGACTGAACTCCTTAGTGGAGAATAGTATGTCTACTGCTCTGTTTTACCCACATTCTACCATGTTTTTCATATTATATCAGTATCAGATGATGATCTAGCACATGTTCATTTTAAGAACACTTTCACTGCAGATCTGACAAAATGCAAAGAAGGTACCAATGTGAGATTTCTAAAGACAGCTACAACACTCGACCCAAGGTTCAAGAATCTGAGAGGGACAAGGTGTGGAGCATGCTTTCAGAAATCTTAAAAAGAGCAACACTCTGGCCTGGTCTACACTACGCGTTTAAACCGAATTTAGCAGCGTTAAACCGAATTAACCCTGCACCCATCCACACAACGAAGCCCTTTATATCGATATAAAGGGCTTTTTAAACTGATTTCTGTACTCCCTGACGAGGGGAGTAGTGCTGAAATCGGTATTGCCATGTCGGATTAGGGTTAGTGTGGCCACAATTCGACGGTATTGGCCTCTGGGCGGTATCCCACAGTGCACCATTGTGACCGCTCTGGAAAGCAATCTGAACTCAGATGCACTGGTCACATTGACAGGAAAAGCCCTGCAAACTTTTGAATTTCATTTCCTGTTTGCCCAGCGTGGAGCTCTGATCAGTACGGGTGGCGATGCAGTCCCAAATCCAAAAAGAGCTCCAGCATGGATCGTACGGGAGATACTGGATCTGATCGCTGTATGGGGAGACAAATCTGTTCTATCAGAGCTCCATTACAGAAGACAAAATGACAAAGCATTTGAAAAAATCTCCAGGCTATGATAGACAGAGGCCACAGCAGGGACTCAGCACTGTGCTGCGTGACAAGCATAATGGAAAGCCAAAGAATCAAATGGACGCTCATGGAGGGAGGGAGGGAGGGAGGGGGGACTGAGGACTCCAGCTATCCCACAGTCCCCGCAGTCTCCGAAAAGCATTTGCATTCTTGGCTGAGCTCCCAATGCCTGAAGGGTCAAAAACATTGTCCGGGGTGGTTCAGGGTATATCTCATCAATTTACCCCCTTCTTCCCCCCCCCGTGAAAGAAAAGGGAAAAAAAATTGTTTCTCGCCTTTTTTCAATGTCACTGTATGTCTACTGCATGCTGCTGGTAGACGCGGTGCTGCGGCGCTGAACAGCAGCATCCCCTCCCCTTCCTTTCCTGATGGCAGATGGTACAAAATGGTGGAAAACCATCCTCATCATCCCGTGAGTGCTCCTGGCTAGCCTCGGTGAGGTCGGCCAGGGGCGCCTGGGTAAAAATGAGAGTGACTCCTGGTCATTCCCAGAAGATGGTACAAAAGGCTTGGTAACCATCCTCATCATAGCAGCGGGAGGCTGAGCTCCATCAGCCCCCGCCACTTCATGTCTAAAGAAAAGATTCTGTACTCCCTGGACTATCATAGCAGTGGGAGGCTGTGCTTCTCTCCCCCCCCCCCCCATTAATGTCCTGCCTGGACTATCATAGCAGCTGGAGGCTGCCTCCCCCTCATTTTATCTCGCTAAAAAGTCAGTGTTTCTTATTCCTGCATTCTTTATTACTTCATCACACAAATGGGGAGACACTGCCATGGTAGCCCAGGAGGGTTGGTGGAGGAGAGAAGCAATGGGTGGAGTTGTTGCAGGGGCACCCCCTAGAATTGCATGCAGCTCATCATTTCTGCGGGATCGCTGGGGCTCTGACACGGACTGGCTGTGCTCTCTGGTTCTCTAGTACACTTGCCTCATATTCTAGGCAGAACATAAAGAAGGGAATGACCCGGGGAGTCATTCCCATTTTGTCTATGCGCCCCCGGCCGACATCAGCGAGGCCAGCCAGGAGCACCCATGACAGCAGCAGACGGTACAAAAGGATTGATAACCATCATTGCCAATTTCCAAATGCAAACGGTGCAAAATGACTGATAACCATCATCTCATCGCCAATTTACAATGGCAGACGGTGCAATAGGGATGGTAACTGTCTCTGCTACCTTGCAAAGGCAAATGAATGCTGCTGTGTAGCACTGCAGTATCGCCTCTTTCAGCAGCATCCAGTACACATACTGTGACAGTGACAAAAGGCAAAACAGGCTCCATGGTTGCCATGCTATGGCGTCTGCCAGGGCAATCCAGGGGAAAAAGGGCGCGAAATGATTGTCTGCCATTGCTTTCACGGAGGAAGGATTGAGTGATGACATTTACCCAGAATCACCCGCGACACTGTTTTTGCACCATCATGCATTGGGATCTCAACCCAGAATTCCAATGGGCGGGGGAGACTGCGGGAGCTATGGGATTGCTACAGGATAACTACCCACAGTGCAACGCTCCAGAAATCAACGCTAGCCTCGGTACATGGACGCACACCACCAAATTAATGTGCTTAGTGTGGCCACGTGCACTCGACTTTATACAATCTGTTTAAAAAACGGTTTCTGTAAAATCGGGATAATGCCGTAGTGTAGACATACCCTCTGATGTGTAAACTACAGACTTTGAATCACCAAAAAAGAAAATCAATCTTCTGTTGGTGGCATCTGACTCAGATGATGAAAATGAACATGTGTCGGTCTGCACTTCTTTGGATCGTTATCGAGCAGAACCTGTCATCAGCATGGACACATGTTTTTTGGAATCATTGTTGAAGCATGAAGGGACATATGGGTCTTTAGCACATCTCGCACATAAATATCGTGTGATTCTGGCTACAACAGTGCCATGCAAATGCCTGTTCTCACTTTCAGGTGACATTGTCAACAAGAAACAGGAAGCATTATCTCCTGCAGATGTAAACAAACTTGTTTGTCTGAGCGATTGGCTGAACCAGAATTGAAAAATACTATTTCTTTTGTTTTTTACATCACAAATATTTGTAATAAAAATAAACATAAAGTGAGCACTGTACACTTTGTATTCTGTGTTGTAACTGAAATCAGTATATTTGAAAATGAAGAAAACATCCAAAAATATTTAAATAAATGGTATTCTATTATTGTTTAACAATGTGATTAAGCACACTTAATTATTTTAATTGTGTGATTAATCATGTTTATTTTTTAATCACTGGACAGCCCAAATAGTAACACTTGAATAATGACTTATCTTTCACTGGTATTTTTGCCCTATACAGAAGTTGACTCTAGTCTCTACTGGTACTTCATCTGTTTATAAATGTTATCTGTGAATCAGAGTTGGTGTGCAGAATATATTTGCATATTAAGTCCATTGAAAAGAGCAGGGATTTCACATGGGTGTTATGAGGCTTAATTAAGCTACCTTTTTAAAACAGATTCACACCTTGAGATCGAAGTTACTGTGGAAAGATGCAGTGTTAGTATTATTTTCCTTAAGAGAATGTGTGTTTATTCTTCTGTTGCAATGACACGTTTGTACCTGTTTATATTTCAAAGTAAACAAATTTAATCACTGAGTAATTCAAATGGGTGACTTGATAAAAGTATATGCAAGTTATATATAGTTAAACGTTTGGATGACTAAAATGACTGCAGTGGGTTTTTGTCATCACTTGAAAGGACAAAAATAATTTGTGGATTTTGCTCTTGTCTCAGCACTTGCTTAATTTAGTTTGTCCTGCAGGGTGAATTCCCATTTATAGGAAAACTAGGATTCCAAGTTTCTGGACGTAAACAAAAGTAATAGGTGCTAATTTTTGGAAATTAGTATTTTTAAAAGTAAAAACATTAAATCATTCCAGTGGGAAAAGCAGCCAGATGTGATGATCAACACACCAGCTCTATCTACTGACATGCTGAACTGTAAAATGCAAAACTGACAAAACTTTTCCAATTAATTATTCCTGTCAATATGTGGCTATGGATCCATATTCCTCTGCCTCAGCAAGCACTGAGTTACTTTGTTTGGCCCAACTAATTAGACCCTTGTAGGAGTTAGAGGCTTCCCTGCAAGTCCAGATACAATGCAGACTACCTATTTCAGAGATTACTATATTAGCCCAAAACAGACACAGTCTTGAGTAAGAAGTAGAATGTTCTCAACCTTCTCCTCCCTGCCTTCTCTTCCCTGTCTTGCATTGATATAGATGTTTTCTCTCCAACCTTCAATCTCCTCCGCCACATTTGACCCTTGTGTCCACTCTCCCATTGCAAGGGTCTAAGGGAGTGCACGAAAGGGGGCAAGCAGGGACACGGCCCCTCCAATAACCCACGGGGGCACAGAACTCCTCTGGCCTGCTGCTGTCATGGGCAGAGTGAGCTCCTCTGGCCCTGGGGCCATGGCAGGGTCACAGAATGTGTCCCTCCAGAAGCCTCAAATTTTTATTCATGTGCACACCCCTGTAGGAGTCAGCCCTGGCTCAGCCCCTCTTCCCCACTTCTGCTCTCACACTGTGGAGCATCTCAGTCAAAAATCATGTGACCAGTTTGACTTACTGCGCTACAGGTGTTGCTCTGTGCTCTGGATTTCCAGGGGGAGTTTAAGCTCCAGGAGTCTGAACAGAGTCCAGCCACTGCCCCAAACTCAGGGTCCCTAGGCATAATCTCAGGGCACAATCTTTTATCTGACACCCCTCTTCTGAAAGTTAGAACCTGCTGTCCAGCCACCTTGCCCCTCTGGACACAGTGCTCACCCTTAAGAATCCCCAGCACTTGAACACACCCCTCTCCCAGAACTCCAACCATGTAGAGGAAGATTTTGGCAAACCAGTAAAGTGCCCTGAAACCACTATGACTTATTGCTAAAAGCAGCAGGTTGTAATGTGGCCATGTAGCACGCTCAGCTTGATGAAGGCAGGAGGGGAGGCGGTTTTGGGTACCACAGAAAGGGCAGCTTGACCACATGTCCTTCCTGTGAAGAATTGTGTTGAAGTTGCTGATACATGCATTTTAGAAATGCCTCAGGAATGTCTATTGGGGCCTCAAGGCTGCAAAACTCTAGAGAAACCCACACCTGGTTAATAAATAATCAGAGGGAAACTTGCTAGACCATTGAAACTGCTTGCTTAACAAGTTTTCTTTAAGGGACATGTCATTGTGTTACTAATGTATAAAATAAGGGGCAAGAGTGGGGGTGGGGACTCTCCCTCCTTATGCATCTTGTGTTCCCTACCAGCAGATGGGCTGCCGCTGTGCCACTTGAGAGCCACACTCAGCTTTGATAATTATTGAGGGTTGAGAGTGTTTTATTACCCTTTCATGGAATATCAGGTTTGGAAGGGACCTCAGGAGACCATCTAGTTCAACTCCCTGCTCAAAGCAAGACCAATCCCCAATTTTTTCCCCCCAGATCCCTAAATGGGTTTAGCAGGCTAATGCTCAAACCAGAGTTATTCCTCCCCCCCTTGCAGATTTGTGTAAAGTGTAGCTTTAAGTGAATGCACTCTTGCATTGTCCTGTTTGTGCCAGCCATCTATCAGTCAGACAGCCATGTCTCCCTTGATTTATTTCCAAACACCACCTCGCACAGAGTAAAAGTTACTAAGAGCTTTCGGGTGAAAGACCCCTGGATAACACCCAAAGGTGTGAAGCTTTTGGTTACAGTTTAACTCTCACAAGGGCACACAGTACTTGTGAACAGTCAGTACACACACACACACTTTGTTCAATCTATCAGCTTTAGGTTTATGTTTGTTACTTAACAGACAAAGCACAGGAGTTGGCCTGCTAAACCCAGAGTTGTGAGTTCAATCCATGGATCATACAAAACAATAAAACATCCTGAATACAAAGTCCATCATTAGCTCACCCTTCCCTTGGGAGTCTTTGGGGGATTACTGGTATTTGGGCAGGTAGGCAAGATCCTCCTGCCCCTTCAACAGTCCCCCTTATCTTAATCTGATGTGAAATGTCTCTCACACATTCGTATATACCCCCTGTGAGTTTCTTTATAGACTCCTGCTGGGGTCACCTGCTTCTTTTGTTCTCTTCCTGGTAACTTTCCATTACTGTACTTACAAACCCCCTACCTCTTCAGACACGAGGAGAAAGTGTCTTCTCCCATCTAGAGGAAACCCATTGTGCCGAGCAAGACATTTTACTTTGAACAGACAATGGTTTCATACTCATCACTTACTGTTGTCTCTGTCCTGCAAGAAACATAACACAACCCTGCTAACTCATGGGGAATCCACATTCTCTATCGCATCAAACATAAGATACTAGTTTTCACCTTCAAAGTCCTTCATGATATCCCCAACCAATCTTTCATCTTCCGTATACTGTCCAGCTATCTATTCCTGCCTCCGATTAGCAATGATGCCATACTTCATTGCCCACTTGTTAAACTTTCAAACAAACACCTTTATGCTTTCTCCCAAGATGCCCGTTAGGCTTAAGAATAGCTACCCATAAACATCTGCAAAACCACACCATTGTCTTCATTCAAATGCACCCTTCAAACTCTCCTTTCCAGTGTTGACTACCAAAAAAATGACAACAGTTAGTCAGCTGAATACTGCTTTGTTTCCTTGGGCTTCCCCATCTGGCAGTCTGTATCCATCTGTTGTCTCTGTCTTCTATTTAGATTGTAAGCTCCCTTTAGCAGGGACAGTTTCTGTTCTGTGTTAGAACAGACCATAGCACAATAACTGAGGCTTATGAGCCTATTGCAATTCAAATAATTTATCGGTGCATTGTTCCCCTTTCCCCCCATATCAGGTAGCACAGGTGCTGGTCAGGATCCAGTGGCCAAGGAGTGGGCTGTTGTACTATTGCTGCTTATGAAGGAATCTAGTAAGAGGAAAGAGAATCTTTAACACTGCCATCCCCCCAGACTGTGGAACATTGGATTTGTGACCCTACAGTGGCCATGTCTGTGGCTTTTGCACAATTTCTCTGTACCTGACTGGGTTCACAGCCCAGTATGAGCTTAGGCTGCTCAGTGTAACTGGCTTGTTGCTTTCAGAAACCCTCTGCACTCTATGGTGGGGAAACAGGATTGTCACCTCTAACAGCTGAACTGCTTTCTGTAACAGAGAGATTCCGTTTCTACTCCATGAACTACCTTTTAAAACGAGACAGTGCTGATCTGTGTTAACTTCATTTGTTAAATATACTGTATTTGTAATGTTAATTGAAAAAAATTCATACACACAAAAAAAAGAAATGTAAAGGAACTCTAATGACATCTAATTTAGTGAAAGGAGCTAGCTTCAGCCTATGCTTTTTTCTCAATGCATTTTGCAGTGCTGCTGCCTTTAGCCAACTACAGATTTTTTTTAAACCTCCTGTTTCTCTTAACCTAAAGCAATTAATAGCTTCATGGCACAAACACTTAAGGCTTCAGGCAGGTCACTCAATTAATAACAAGCGTAAATAAAAAAAATCAATTTAATCTTGTCCTTTGGTAACATTTATAGATTCAGACATATTTCCAAAGGTTTGGACTGGATCCATTAACAGTAGAACTATCATGTTCATATGGATTTAACTTCAAAATAAATTAAAAGTACTTTGATAGTTTACATGGAGCAATTTATGATCACCGAAAAATAATACAATCCTTCAATATGCAGGTTTTGACCATTTGCTTTGAAATCAGCCAGAGTTGTTTTAGAGGTTCAGTGAACTAAAAATAATCATGCTAAAACCCAGATTAAATTTTCTTCAGAGCTGGCAAAATTTAGACATGTAAGAAACTGTCCACTGCTAGAATGTTTAAATGGCTCCACTAGCCTTACTCAACCATACTCTGCTTGAAATCTGTAGGATATTTGGAGGACTGCAGAATGAGGCTGTTAACATGACAAACGTAACTGTCTAGTCAGATTTTGAGATTTATACTGACTGAATATATCTTTTGAGCATGATTTGTAACACTAGTCAAAATATTCAAACTTGGATACATAAAGTTAGGAACTCAAAGAAATGAATGTATTGTCCCAGAGACAATGGGAAGAATGTCAAGACACTGGGAAAGTGATTGAACTAGGCCACATCTTTATTAAATGACACATCTGGAACTATCTGGCAAAAATTGGTCCAGTGTAGATCATCCTTCCTACTGAAATCTACATCACCTTGAGGACGACAGCTATCAGCTCCCCGCACAAACCATCCACACCATTAACCTTGTTTGCATGTTTTCCATGGCAAGGCCCCAAAATCTTGTCTCACTCTAACCCCAAGAAGAGAACTTTTCTTCCCAATGCAGAATAGTGTCCTGGGCAAGGGGAAGGGCTTATAAACTCCTCTCTTACAGTGCATGGGAGCCCATAGTCTTATGCTGCACCTGTCTGTCCAGCCAGTCAAACACAGAGATACTCTCCTTAGTGCCATGAGGAGGGAAGGTAAACAAAGAAGAAGGGGGGAACAGTTGTTTTGTTTTCTTTGCTGTGACAAAATCTCCCCAGCTCTGAGGCTGCAAGGATGGGAGCACGTTCATATGTGCTGAATATCTATTGATGATGAATTGCATTTTTACCGATTCTCTGAAAGAGACAAAATGAGCTTCTTGTCTTAAGCACCTACCCAAACAATGGGTTACCAACAGAGTTTGAAATATTCCAAAGTATTGGTCTCTTGTTAAAAAAAAAAGTCTACTAAGTGTACATCTTTGCAACAGCACAGTAATAGTATTCAAGGAGTTAATAGTGGGGAAAAAAACAAGATGGAAGAGGACAAAAAACAGAATAAATAAAATGGTTACAGAAAGTGTATCTGAGTGAGAAGTGACAGAAACAAATAGACATTAACAATCGGGAATCAAGGGACCAGTCAGAAAGGCGCAGAACATAATAACATGAGTGGAATATGCAAATCGGAGATTTGCAATTTAAATTAGATATTCCACATTGTCCAGTTTAGTTTGTAAATGGAACTACTGCATATTGTCAGTGATATTTGCATTTTATTAATTCTATCAAAAGCACTCTTAAGAAATGAGTAGATCAGTAATCTAAACTTTAGACATTTCAGAAAGATTCTACTAACTTGATGAAGCTGTCTACTAATTTGACTGTGCCTTTTCACGCAGCGCACAGTCAACTTGTGGAACTCCTTATCTGAGGATGTTGTGAAGGTTAGGACGATAACAATGTCCCTAGCCTCTGTTCATCACAGGATGGAGATGGATGGCAGGAGAGAGATCACTTGACCATTGCCTGTTAGGTTCACTCCCTCAGGGGCACCTGGCATTGGCCACTGTCGGTAGACAGATACTGGGCTAGATGGACCTTTGGTCTGACCCGGTACGGCTGTTCTTATGTTATGTTAAGCACAAGGGAGACTGTTTTAAGTGAAATTCCCAGTCATCTTTAATGGTCAGAGAGATTAGAGAGAGAGAGAGAGAGAGTTCAGCATGACAGAGGGGGTGGGGGAGGAAATAATGTAGGGCATTTGTTGGGCATTTCTACTTGCAAATGATAGCAGTCGGTTTTGTGTTTTTGTTGATGGTGTAGCAAACACACTTTTCTTATTGAATCATGCTGAAAGTCAAATGATGAGTCATTGATTAATTAGTACTGTAGTTCAATAAAATGGTCACAGAATATTTGGGAAAGCAGATGCCACAGAAAAGTCAGCCCAACTCAACAGTACCAGTTATCTGAAATATTCATTAAATTCTATTCTAAAAATAAAGCATATGGATCAAATTCCTGTAAACTGCTGAGTATTGAAGTGTGCTCATCACTTTTCAAGATCAAACTCTTGTTTTTCAGTATCTACATATGAATTTGTGGTAACTATAGCTAAATGCTGATTTTTAATGGCAATTGTTGGATGTATTTCAGTGTATCCAA
Organism: Mauremys reevesii; assembly: GCF_016161935.1. Lineage (NCBI taxonomy): Eukaryota > Metazoa > Chordata > Testudines > Geoemydidae > Mauremys > Mauremys reevesii. The sequence goes on from NC_052625.1 coordinate 158,151,505, forward strand.
AATCATCAAATGAATGCAAGGCAGTTGACATTTTCATGCCTGAGAAACTTAGATGCAGAATCTCACTCATAAAGCATGTGTGTGCATTTTATCTGATAGCTATTCTTGCTAACCGATAAATGAGCCTACATTCTTGTCAGCTCTGGAAGGAGTCATTCACCCACCTAATGAGGAGCTCAGTAAACTAGAGGTCTTGTCATAAATTGGGAAACAGTTGGACAGTGTTTTTCTTAACAGATTCTAAAGGTATAAAAGTCTGTCACTTTCTGCAGAGTAGCACTTTTCCTAATACTATAAAATATGCATCATCATATAAATGACATACTAAATCCAATACTGCAGGCATTTATGCAAATGAGTAGCTTTACACATGCAAATAGTTTCATTCAATTAACATATGTAAAGTGTCTCACAAGCATACATGTTTGCAGGCTTGAAGCCTAATTTAGGATGTGTACTAGTCACTTGAGCTAAATTAGGAATTGATTCAAACCTCTTCTCCAAACCTCAGACTGAGTCAGAGCATTTTCTGAGGTTTAGAACAATTGAATCATTAATTTGTGTATTATGCACTTGTATGCTTCTTGGTTGGAGCTGCAAATGGAAGAAGTGCCAAACTATCACTAGAGATTCTCTCGTTGCAGTATTTCAAGCACAGACAAGAGCACAAAGTATATTAAAAAAATTATGAAAGAGCATTATTGTGTGACAATTCAAGCAGAATATCTGGGGGAGGAGAGAAGGATATGGATAACTAACCAGATCTGGTGCAAGCCTCTGAATATTTTGAAGTATGTCTCTAATGATAATAATCCCTAATTTATTATACAGTATTTTCATTCATAGATCTCAAAGTACTTTACAAAGGAAGTATCATTATTCCCATTTTATTGATGGGGAAAACATAGGAGTGAAAGTAATTTGCCCAGGGTAAAACTCACAGCTATTGAAACAAGTTGATTTGTTTTTAAAAGTTACAAAAAACTTTACACTGTGAAGAACACAAAATGTTAATTTGTAGCTGTGTATGTAAAGAAATGCCAATATTAACCAAATGTAGCAATTTTGCATTTTTATTTGGGTGGAGGGAGGATTGGAAGTCCTTTGCTCTATATAAAAAAAAAAAATCTTATGGTGCCTCTACTGCTAGCTTCAACCCCATAAAAGATTTATATATGTAACCCTTCTGCCCCTCTAAGTTGGCAGCAACAAGGGCCGGGTTCAGTATCCAGGGGTTCAGTTTCAATAACACAATGCAAAACCGGCTCGAGCCCCCACCCAGTGACCTGGGACAATTACGTACCCCCCCCCCCCGGGTGCCTCTAGGAGGCAATACTTCCCCACTCGCAAGCACAGAGTCTGAGTGTAGCAAAATCCTTTTAATAAAGGAGGGAACCAATGCGGCATCACATTGGAGAGACACCACAAACAGGACTATACACAAACCATAAGCAAAAAACCCACCTCCAAGTACATTTGGCACTGTCCCTTAGGGTCTTAAGTTCAATCACCCCAAAGTCCAACAACCCAAAAGTCTCTGTCTCTGGTCAGTGCCACCCCAGAGTTCAAAAGTTTATCTGCAGAGTTTTACCCGCCCCCAGCCTGGGTGGAAATGGGGCGGGGCGCACACAGGGTGTTAAGGGACACCTTACGTGGGCCAGGGCCGACTACCCCACTTTTCCGTGGAGTTCTGCTGCAGCCTTCACCACGACTGGCTCCACTCCACCAGCTGTGCTGTTCCTCCAGCAGACCTGTGAACCACGTCAGCTGTCCCCGCAAACCGCTCCACACTGCTCACTGTTCTATGGGCTGCTCCAACATGCTGCAGACTGCTCTGCTCTGCCAGCCGCTTAGCGATCGATCTTCAGGCTCCCCCACTCAGTGATCTCAGCTCAGTAAGCTTAGCTCTTTTAGTGATTTCAGCTCTTAGTGGTTTCAGCTTGTAGTAGGGGAGCCCCAGTGCCACATTGGCCCAACGTGAATTCAGGTCAGCAGCCTCTAGATGGACTCCTAAAGGATTCAAAATTAGCTCTGCTCTTTAACAGTGGAGAGAGGAGGATGTGCAATTGGTGTTCCAGGCCCTCAAAAGGGGCCCATACCATCAGGTACACACACCAGTCCCCAACCTCTCTCTCCCTTCATTGGGTTTTGGAACCCATGTCCCTTGTCTAGCAAGTACTATTTAATGTAGGTTGAGTCATTTCTATCATAAAGCAGTCTCATAATTCCTCATTCACATAATTAAGGTGACAGCACTTTTTTTCCTTCCTGTCCCAATAACAAAGAAATTGGGGAACCCACAGCTATGAAAATAACCATCCCAGGCTGCTGTGTGTTATGCTAAGTGGAGTCGGTTTACCAATGCAAATGCACATTCTTGAAATTCCTTTGCCCACTCCTCATAATTTACCACTGGATGTCAGGGTAGAGCTCATCCTGACTCTGCTTACATATACAACAGGGTTATATATATTTTAAAAAATTACACTGCTTGAGACAATGCGGGCGAGGTAATGTCTTTTATTTGACCAACTTCTATTGATGAGAGAGACAACCTTTTGAGTTTAAACAGAGCTTGAATTCAGATTAAAAGGTGACCTGAAGAAGAGTTCTCTGTAAGCTAAAGAATTGTCTCTCTCAACAACATAAGTTGGTCCAATAAAAGATATTACCTCACCCACCTTGTGTCTCTAACATCATGGTACCAACACAACCACAACATTGCATATTTACATAAGAACAGCCATACTGGGTCAGACCAAAGGTCCATCTACATCAGTATCCTGTCTTCCGACAGTTGCCAATGCCAGGTGCTTCAGATGGAATTAACAACAGGTAATCATCAAGTGATCCATCCCCTATTGCCATTCCCAGCTTCTGACAAACAGAGGCTAGCAGGAGCACCGCTAGCTTTTTTGGTGCCCTAGGCAGCGGAAGGTCCCACCCCCAAAATACCGCTGACGACCGGGGCGGCCGAAGATCCAGCCGCCACGGTCGCCGCCCCCCAAATGTTAGCACCCTGGGTGACCACCTAGATCGCTTAATGGGTTGCGCTGGCCCTGGAGGCTAGGGATTTACACTAGTTGTCAGTGTAACTAGTGGGGTTTGGATGTGGGCATATCTGTTCTGTACTCACTATCCTTCAGTTTTTCCTCCATCTTCTCCTGAAAGCCTGGAGTCTTTTGCAGTCCTCTGCTCCTTTTTTTTCCTAGCATGTTTTATCAGTCATTTTCAAAAAAAAATATTTTAGTGTTAAAAGTATGTGAAATAATAGGTCATGTACACTGAAACTACTCAACTCACAACAGAAAAGAAAAAGCTCATTAACATTCAGTTATATTATTTACTCCTATTTTTATGGCATTGTTAACACTCTTAATAACCAAATATATATTACATATATAAATGGAAGTAACCTATTAAACTGGGAAACATTAATTCTTAGCCTGACTATATACAAAATTGTGTTTGAATCATTCAATGTTACTGCAATTTTATTTTTTACTGAGCTGATTAAATTAAATATGAATAATTCTTGTCTTGCATTAACCAATATGCACATGTGTTTTCATATCCTTCTTCCTTACCAAAAAGTCATTAAAAATAGTAGGACTCAGTAATGTTAGATATTCCCAAGGTGGGTGGTACAAAAGATTCATTATCATTAAACCATCCTGGACTCACTGAACTGAATCATTTTATAGCTTTACAATTTTCTTGCAAGCAATGTACTCAATAATTTTTGCTAAATGCTTAAGTATCCTATTTGACCTAAAGGAGACTGTTTTCTACTTGCTCGATAGCTAACATATTAATAACCCAGAAAATGTTTCATACTTCATTTACTGCAGAATATTCTCCTTTTAATATGTGGTAATATAGAATGTAACACTAATATCTTTAATCTTATGATATTTAAAGAACTCCACATATAGCTTTTTCAAATATTATCTCTACATTTTTGGACCATGTGTTTTGTCACATTGTATTTCATACATAGTTAATCCTTGTATGTAAGTGAAAGGAAAATAAGCTAAATTATTTAAATTGTTAACTTTTATAGATATGCACTCTTAAGTTCAAATTTTATATGATCATATATTGCAAGCACATTGGTCACAAAGATCTTGTACCTTCTTTAATATGAGTATGTAATGATTACTCTATATGTAAAATATGAAATCATGTGTGTTCTTCTATGCAACTAACACATTAGTGCAGAAAAATTTCTTTATATTTAGGAGAACTACGTAAGTTTAAACGTTCAGATGATCATCTTCCTGAGAACAGCCTAGACTATGCCCTTCCCTCTTTTCATCCTCACAGAAAGGTCAGGCTTAGGAGCATCTACACACCATACCCTCTGTCCCTCGATTTTGCGGAGGGCTTTCTGTGTACTCTGTGTCCATGCAGGAGGAAGGCAGGATTAGGATGGGTTAAAGGGTTACCATATCTCCCACCCCCCACTCTTGATTTATGATTATTACTATTAAATATTTTATTATGGTAGATCCCAAAAACTTCAATCAAGATTAGGGTCCCATTGTTATGAACAGTCTTCAGGCACAGAAAAGAAACAGTCCCTGCCCTAAAAGGACTACAGACTAACAACACAAGAAGACAAGGGGCAGAGGATGGTAATACAACAAACAAGCAAATAAATGTGAAGAAAAATTGTTGCAACTTTGTAAATTGAATGTACTGATGTACTGAAGCTTTTTAAATGAGATTAGAAGCTGGAAAAGGAAAGAAGAATAGTCACAGCTCATCACCAGTCTAACCATGATCAGCAAGGTAGGCTTTGCAAACATCACAGAACAGATGAGTTTTAAGGAGGGATCTGAAGGAGTGTAAGGTAATGACAGTCAGGATTGTGAATGGCAGGAACAAATGAGAATGGACACAGACATCAGGAATTTTGACCAACTGGCTGCAACATCATTAAATCCATAGCAGGATTATTTTCCAGCAAAGGAAAAGGGGGAAGAGCATGGATGCTTACATGTCACCAGTGCTCCTGAAATTAAGAGCATCACATTCCCATGGCTCAACTTGCCCACTTAGAACCAAGGCCTTATAAGAGCCAGTATTGCAAAAGGTCTATACTGTCCTAGAACCCAAAATAGTCTACTGCCTGGGAAAGTGCCAAGCCTCACAAGATGGCTCAGAGCTTCTGTGTGAATCCAATTGTTTTCTAAGAAAGGTGTGTTGATACCTGATTCACAGGGAGAAGGGATTATCCCCAAATCTACCCTTTGAAAATTTGAAACAACCACTTCCAATAACTATGCTGATGAACAAGGGTTCTGACACACCTGCTGCCACAGGTGTCTCTGGAGAGCCCACAATTATTTCTGAAACAAAGTCATAATATCCCAGTTGAAGTCATCCACCCTAACATCTAATAGGTGCATGCAACCTTGACAAAAAATGTTTAAGGGAGTTTTATGACCTTCTCTCTTGCCTCAACTTTGTTCTGCAACCACATCAGCAAACAATCTCATTATCCTAGTGATCTGCTTCCTAGCCCAATCAACTGCCACTGGTGCATGAGCACCTCTCCAAACTCTGCATGGTGGCAGCAACTCTGACTGCACCTCCAAGGTAAAAGGAGACAGGAGCTTCAGGGCTATCCAGTCACATTTCACATGTCCTTGTCTACAACTGAATTGTTGCTTCCATGATGGATGAGAAGGAAATTCAGGGCAGGGTGCTATCCCCACAGCTCTTGAATCCAGGACATCTGCTCTTGCCACAGGATGTCCAGCTGACTGAATGATTGCTCTGAGAGAAGCTCATCAGTGCCCCATAGAGATGCACTGGCTCTTTTATTAACTGTCCCTCACCCAGCCAACCCAGGAGTCGGTTATAAACACATGGATTATCCACTATGAAGTACCCTTCCAGCTGAGCAGGCTCATTGACTGACTGGTTTTACAGGGTAGCCCAAGGGTGTTGCTCACCCTCTCAGCACCATTCCACACATCTGCACTGGCTAAGAAGGTCAATCAGCATTTTACTAGCTTTTACTTGATACATAATGGGCAACAGGGGAGAATAACATGTGGAAGTGTTTAAGGAAGACGCTGACTGGTGGATAGCAAAACTTTGGGGATGCTGGTGGAGCAAAGGTCGGGGTTGGTGTTTTCATGCATTACTAGATCAGCCTGAGATATAATACTCAAAACAGTTATTACCCCAGATCATATTAACTGCATGTGTAGCAGCTGAACCCCCACTTCAGGGAGGCTAGGCCCTGGCCTTGCCCTTTCCACCTGAGGTAAGCACCCCTGCACACCAGAGCCCTCAGACAACCCTCCTACAGCCACAGACAGGAGCCCCCTGCAGCCAGAGGAGCCCCACCTGCCCCGCCACCCCGAGACATTGGCCATCCCTATCCAGCCACGCCAGCTATCCCAACCCTCTGGCCATCCTGACCTCCAGGCTGCCAGCTGGCCTGAGCCCTGGCCCAACCCCTAGGCCACCAGTTGGCCTGAGTCCTGAGCTCCAGGCTGTCAGCTGGAGCTGAGCCGCCACCAGCTTCAGGGGAGGGGAAGAGGGAGAGCAAAAATGGGGAATTGGGACGGAGCATGTGTGGGGCCACGGCCTGGGTTAGCGGAGTCTTAACCTCCCCTGCCCTACGATACCTGCTGCCCATGCTCCCATGTTTCCCCCTTTCTCTCAGGATCCACCAGGCATTCAAGCAATCCTTACTAGATCTATTCCAATAGAGCCATGCTGGCAGGAAGTTGTGGGAAAGGAGCCAGAGCTGCAGAAGGTTTGCAGATCCTGTTTACAGGTTGCTCTAGGGTCTTCCATTTTTCCACAGGGGGAAGAAGGGCAAACCTTCCTGACTAGGTATTGGGAGTAATTTTTTTCCAGGATTTCCTCATGGAAGTGTTCAAGAACAAAGTCCTTGTACAGCTGTCACACAAACCTCACTACTGGCTCCACAGAAGAGAAGTTCTCATGAACTACAACAAGAATATATGGAAATGCTTGCAAAATAATATATAGAGTCCGAATTTCAGAGGGATTGAGCACCTGCCTTCCCATTTACTTCCAGTGTATCTAGGGTTATTCCCTACTCTGAATATCAGAACATGGTGTTATACATTTATTCTTTGCGAAAAAATACATCTGACTGAATAACTGGATATGAATTAGGACAGTGGATTTATGCAAATAGAAATACTAAGAGATCATCAAAATAGAAAAATCAAAGGAATAGGACTGAGTTACAAGATAATAATAAAAAAGAAATGATGCATTTATGTGGTACACTAAAAAAGCAAATTTGAAAAATAGACTAATGAAAAATGTGTGATTGCTTGTTGGTTTTGTTTCAGTAATATATGACAAAAAGATATTATAATGTGTACCTATTCCTCAAATGATTGAGTGAAGCAACGTCAGCCACGTACTAGCTTTCCTGAAGAATGTTGTTCCTTTTAACTTGAAACTATTATTGCTGATGGATCAGCAATGCTGATCAGATGCTGTTTGTCTCAACCTCAGTGCTCAGTCATTATAACCTTGCTTTTCCATACAAAGAGTCATGAAGGGGATTTATTTTTTTTTATTCAACAACATTCTTTTTTCCTTGCCTTCTGAAAACAAAATATGGTGAGAGCTGGTAGAGACTGCAATAGTTAGATTTTCTAATGCTTTCTATTGTAAAATAGGTTTTTCCCTCTGTTTTGAGATCTGACACCTCCATTTTTAGCAACAGGCCTTTGAAATTTCTTGGGGGAAAAGCTCTTAGGTTAGAATAGTGAATTTTCTTTCTCCCATGAAATTCAGTTCAGGGTTAGCTGACTTGTAAACTTTTGAAAATTGTAATTTCCCTTCCATTTTGCCTCCATTGTCAGCAAAGTTTTGGTCATCTGTACAGAGGGAGGGATAGCTCAGTGGTTTGAGCATTAGCCTGCTAAACCCAGGGTTATGAGTTCAATCCTTGAAGTGGACACTTAGGACTCTAGGGCAAAAATCAGTACTTGGTCCTGCTAGTGAAGGCAGCAGGCTGGACTCAATGACCTTTCAAGGTCCTTTCTGGTTCTAGGAGATAAGGTTTTATAATAATAGTTGGAGATATACCTAACTGATAGGTTTCCTAACTTTCAAGTGTTTGACTATGCACCCTAAGTAATGCTTCTTTAGTAGAATAAATTGAAGTACAATACCTTGCTCACTCCTCCAAAAGGTTCTTTATTGTGATCTCACTAGAAAACACTCCATAAAGAAAAAAATAGATTTCTACCTTTATCTTCCTTGATACATCATCTTTTGTTCCAATAGGCTAATGCAGGAAATGTTTAAAAAGGAAAAAAAAATCACCATGTTCTTTGCCAGTCTTTATATACTCAAATTAGGTAGGGCAGGGGGTGCTGCCTCATTGCTTTTACCTAAGTTACTCATGTGCCTGCAGAAATTAGTGTTCCATTAATTCCTCATTCATCACGTTGAGTTATGTTGTGCACATTATGTACAGTTCTGCTTCAGGAACAGGGCTGAGTTACTCAGCTCCAGCAGGAAAACAGAGAGGCAGCCTGCCTCATCAGGCTTCTGGAGGTCTGGGACACATACAGGCTCGGTGACTGCTGGTGCATATCTTTGTTAAATGCAGATTCTTCTACACTGCAAGTGTCCAGCCACCTACATAGAGCAGAAAGTGGTGTGGCCCTGCTTCTTCTTATCCTTTTTGAGAAAGTGCATGCTCCAAAAGGAGCAGTCCTTGTGGTCCCCAGAGCACAGAGACTGGAGTTGTGCCTGGCCACACAAGGTTGGGGTAGGCAATTTAAAACCTACATAGAATCATATAAATGTACTCCTAGCGGGACTTCCAGAGATCATCTAGTCCATCCCCCTATACTCAGGCAGGACCAAGTCCACCCAGACTAGCGGTTCTTGACCTGCAGCCCATGGGCCACTTGTGGCCTATTCAGCACAGAGCCACAGACATCCTCAGGGCCATACAGGTAGTATTGAATGCATCCCACAATGGTAAATAGGTTGAGAACCACTGATCGAGACCATGCCTGACTGGTGTTTAGTATAATCTGTCCTTAGAAACCTCAATGACAGGGCTTCCACAACCTGCATCGTTAACTAGTTCCAGTGCTTAACGAGCCTTATAGCTAGAATGCTGTCCGAACATTCAGCCTGAATCTCCCTTGCTGCAGATGAAGCCTATTACTTCTTGTCCTGTCTTCTATGGACATGGAGAGCAATTGATCACCATCCCTTTTATAACATCCTTTTACACATTTGAAAACTGTTATGTCCCTGCTTTTTCACACTTTTCTTCTCTAGACTAAACGTGTCCATTTCTTTCAACCTTTCCTCTCTTTTCCAAACCTTTTATCATTTTGTTGCTCTCCTCTGGGCTTTCACTAATTTGTTCAGATTGTTCTTGGTGTGCTGCCCAAAACTGGACACAGTTCACCAAGTAAGGCCTTACCGGTGCAAAATAGAGAACAACAATGGCCTCCTGTGCCTTATGTACAACATTCTTGTTAATACTTCTGAATGTGGTATTTGCCTTTTTTGGAAAGCATCAGTTCAGGGCTAAGGAAAATGTGACCCTCTGACTTTTTACCTGAAATCAGCAAAACAAACCAGTAAAGAAGAGTGTCATAAAATTGATTAATCCTGCAGATTAAAGCTTATTTTTTCCTGCCTTCTATTTCCCATACGAGTCCAATAATGCAAAGATAGTAAAATCTTTCAACTCCTGTTGAGGGTGCTCATAACTAAGGCTGTGAGTTTGTCACGGAGGTCACAGATTCCATGACCTTCGTGACTTCTGCAACGGTTGGTGTGCCTAGCTCGGGGGCAGATCAGGCAGCCCCTGCACCAGGCATACTGGCGGCTGCTGCTGGGGCAGTTTCGGGCCACCGCACCCCACCAGCAACGGAGATTGGGTGTGGGAGGGGGCAGGAGATTGGAACACCAGATGGAGTGAGGCGAGATCTGGGCCACACTTACCTGGGAGACTCTCCAGAAGTGGTGACATTCCCCTTGCTCAACTGCTAGGCAGAGGCGTGGCCGGGCAACTCTGTGGGCTTCCTCTGCCCATAGCGCTGGCTTTGCAGCTCCCATTGGCTGGGAACCATGACCAATGGGAGCTGCGGGGGTGGTGCCTGCAGGCGGAGGCAGCACGCAGAGCTGCCTGGCCACACCTCTGCCTAGCAGCCAAGTGAGGGGGATATTGCCACTTCCAAGGAGCCCCCCAGGTAAGCACTGCCCAAAGCCCACCTCACCCTATCCCATGCCCCAACCCTCTGCCTCCCCCGCACCCAAATTCTGCTGCTGGGGGAGAAGGCACAGAGCCAGGTAGGGAGCCTGCCAGCTCCACCAACCCCTCCACCAGCACCACGCTGCCACCCCCACAAGCAGCCGAGCTGCCCTCCCTCAGGACCCATGGGGCCCCTGGGCAGCTCCCCTCCAAGTTTTATTCACGGGTATTTTTACTAAAAATTATGCACAGGTCACGGGCCATGAATTTTTGTTTACCACCCATGGCCTATCCATGATTTATATTAAAAATACCCATGCCTAAAACGTAGCCTTACTTGTAACCTCCCAGAAAATTCTCAGTACTTTGCAGAATTAGACCCTATATGAATAATTAAATTACCACAGCTATCCTCAAACAATGGATATCCAAGAGAAATACACATCCTATTGTTACAGTATATCATACTTTAAATTCTTGAATTTAATCCAATTGAAATTCAGTATCTTCTACTTTCATTGCTATGTTGTAAAATCTTATATTGGCCAACTTGTTTTCTGTGTACAAATAACGTATGAACCACAAATCAGGTAGTTAAGTACATGCCTTCTATATTTTGCAAGAACAACTGCTTGTGTCAATAAAACTATAGGTGAAAATAGTTTAGATGTAAATTGAGAGACTAATTTGAGATATCTTTGAACATTTGTATAATTAAGTCAATCTGCAATCAAAACATTAGCAACCATTAGATGCAAAAGGTTTAAAGCAGGTTAAATTAACATCTTTTTTTTTGTATTTATTAGACTTAAATAACTGGAACATTTTGAACACATTTTAAAATTGATTAAACAAGAAATGCACTACGTACATAGAGATATTGCTTAATATTTTTGTCAATTTGCTTGTCTATCTACAATTTTTCTAAGGCATTTATTATCATGCTATCTAAGTGCTACAAGTTATCTGGATCATACTGACATTTAAAACTTCAAATAGAAAACACCGTAAAAGTGGAAACTATTTAATTTTAGTGTGAAGTTTTATCTGACTTCTTTAGGGGGAGACCTGATTTACCAATTAGTGACTTCCAAGTAATTAATAATAATAATATCAGAAAAAAAAAGGCTGCCAAAGACTCCCATACATACTCCCATCCCCTGCAGGGCCCCAGTCTTGGAAGCCTGAACATCAATAATACAAGATTGGATGCATCTTGTCCATCTAATACAGTCCCAGATCAGTTCTTGCCACTTGGTTACCAATTATTCTCATGGCAGTCCCAGATTTAACAAAAACCAAAAAACCTACTTGATTTAAATAGTGTGTAATATATGTTAATGATATACCAGCACCCCTGATGTTTTTGGTTCCTCTGGGGCAAGCACATTCACACTGGATTTACACTTTGGATCTATCTTTAATAACTGTCAAACATAAACTCCTTTTGATAGTTCTATATACTGAAAAATTGCACAAAGGTCCTTACATGTTAGTGCAGTATGTACAGAAGGTTTGTTTTGGGGTGTGTAATGTTTGCAAGTTTTGTAAATGTATACAGGTGAGTCTCATCTTACGCTGGGGTTACGTACTGTCATGTATAGTCAAAATTACATTGAGTGTAATGGCGGGCGGAATCGCCCGCACTACAGGTACAGTATTTAAATTGTTATGTTTTCTCTTTTTTTTTGTTTTTGTTTTTTTTTGTTTTTGCCAACCTCGCAAAGCTGAATTAGCGCATGTTAAATGCGAGTAAGATGAGACTCGCCTGTATGTGAAAGATATACATTATGTCTAGGTGTGTGTGTGGGGGGCGGGGTGTATGAGAGAATAAATATAGAGCCATTGGATAAAAAGCAGAGCAGTTTGTCTTGGTTGTGAATATTTGGGGGAAAAAACAAAAAAAAAAAACTTGTTCCAAATAGAAAACTATACCTCAAAAGTCAAAGAAATTAGCAGAAAATGATGACTAAAGCAGCTGTCTCATAGATGCTCCTGCAATTAATAGAAGAAAATCTGCAGAAGAAATCACAATAGCACTAACAAATAGTAACAGCAAAAGGAGTAAGGCAGTTAGGAAGGGAAAACTTGAGTAAGAAATCAGGCCCGCCTTTGTAAAAGAAGAATTGACATTGTAGCAAGGAAAAGAGAAAAGCCAACTAATTCTTGTGCTAGATGTCTGCAAATCCTACTGAATTTCATGAGAAACTGAGGGAGTCAGGTACAGGAGAATTCTCCCAGGCTATATTTGCAAGGGAAAGAGAGAAACGACCAAACTATAGAGTTTGTTTTAGGAAATTTAGCAGCAAAGCACCATCAAAAAGAAGTGCACACATTTCAATATGACAGTGCAAGTAAGAGGAAAGAAAAGATTGAGATTCAGAAAAAAGGATATTTATCTGACAATGGAACTATTAGTTCTGACCTTCCTAGGAGAGGCTAATAGGCTGAAGGTTTGTGAATTTGAATCAAGATTAAGGGCTAGATTTTCCAAAATTCTTGACACAGAATCTCCCACTGATTTCTAAATTTATTGTTTTCAGTAAGACCTTCTGCATGCTGATCATTTTTGACAACCTGGTCACTCCATTTAGTTACCAGAATGAGAGCAGATGTCCTTTTAACATCACATGGAGTGGTTAAGGAGTTAAAGCTTTAAAAAATGGAAAGGCATGCAGTTGACCAAAGACCTGAAATAGCTTTAGCTCTCTTTCAGATCAAGATCAGAGGTTTGTTATGGATTCATCCAGAGTACCAAAACCTTAATCTGGCTATTCCAATGAGGTTCAACCCTAAAGTTTTAGCATTAGTTGTTGAAGGCATGATGTAATCACTGCTAATTAATCCATAAACTGCAACATTTTCAGGGCCTGTCTGGACATGTCAATGGTGGTGGGTATGCTCAGCTTGATCCATACTCCAGGTCCTCATTTTCCCTTTGAGAGATGTACTAAAGGAGGGACAGTTTTTGAAAGGCCATGAGTAAGTATTTGTTGTATAGTTTGGGTTTCCACTGGCAAACAGTGCTATTACTCCCAATGACTTTTCCTGCATTTTAAACCAGAATAATGCCTTGACCCTATTCCCACTGGAATAGGAGATAACTGAAACTGGTGTAGTATTGACAATAATCTAGCATGACTGTTCCATCTGTGTTCCTTGTCGGAAAATACCCATTGGGAAAATAGACAGCAATCTGTGAACTTTACCGTCTCAAAATTTTACTTTTTCAAAAGTCAGATTTTCTTCCTTCACTTAGAAGTTAAAAGACAAAGTGTTGGTGTTTGAAAAAATGCTAACTGTGAACAGAGTGTCCCAGAGTGGTATAAAATTCAATACGATTTGACAGTTGTTTTTGGAGAAAGAGTGAAGATTCCACCTCCTGGCCCCCTCTCTTGATTTTGAAACTCACATGCAGAATCACCTGCGAAGTACTACTGCACTAAAAGAAAATGAGAAGCTAGAGTTAGAACCATTTTTAGGGAGTTTGTCAGTTTTTGTCAAGGACAGTTTAAATACATCCTTTCATAATACCATAGTGATCAATGGCTCCATGTCTAGTTGGCAGCTGGTATCAAGGGGAGTGCCCCAAGGGTCGGTCCTGGGGCCGGTTTTGTTCAATGTCTTCATTAATGATCTAGAGGATGGTGTGGACTGCACCCTCAGCAAGTTTGCAGATGACACTAAACTGGGAGGAGTGGTAGATATGCTGGAGGGTAGCATGCAGAGGGACGTAGACCAATTAGAGGATTGAGCCAAAAGAAACCTCATGAGGTTCAAAAGGACAAGTGCAGAGTCCTACACTTAGGATGGAAGAATCTCATGCACTGCTACAGACTAGGGACCAAATGGCTAGGCAGCAGTTCTGCAGAAAAGGATCTAGGGGTTACAATGGATGAGAAGCTGGATATGAGCCCTTGTTGCCAAGAAGGCTAATGGTATTTTGGGCTGAATAAGTAGGGGCATTGCCAGCAGATCGAGGGACATGATCATTCCCCTCTATCTGACATTAGTGAGGCCTTGGCTGGAGTAGTGTCCAGTTTTGGGCCCCACACTACAAGAAGGATGTGGACAAATTGTAAAAAGTCTAGTGGAGGGCAACAAAAATGATTAGGGGGCTGGAGCACATGACTTATGAGGAGAGGCTGAGGGAACTGGGTTTGTTTAGTCTGCAGAAGAGAAGAATGAGGGGGGGATTTGATAGCTGCTATCAACTACCTGAAAGGGGGTTCCAAAGAGAATGGATCTAGACTGTTCTCAGTGGTAGCAAATTACAGAACAAGGAGTAACGGTCTCAAGTTTCAGTAGGAGAGGTTTAGGCTGATTGTTAGGAAAAAAAATTCAGTAGGAGGGTGGTGAAGCACTTGAATGGGTTACCTACGGAGGTGGTGGCATCTCCTTTCTTAGATGTTTTTAAGGTCAGGCTTGACAAAGCCCTGGCTGGGATGATTTAGTTGGGGATTGGTCCTGCTTTGAGCAGGGGGTTGGACTAGATGACCTCCTGAGGTCCCTTCCAACCCTGATATTCTATGATTGTCATAGGCTCCGAGGCCAGAAGGCACTGTTGTGATAATCTAGTCTGACTTCCTATAATACAGACCTATATAACATAGGCCATAGAACTTCCCCAAAATAATTTCCAGAACAAATCATTTAGAAAAAAAATCCAATCTTAATTTTAAATTTGTCAATGATGGAGAATCCACTACAACCATTGATAAATTGTTCCAATGGTTAATTACTGTAAAAAAAATTACACCTTATTTCCAGTCTGAATTTGTCTACTTCTCGTCACTGTACCATGTTATATCTTTATCTGCTAGACTGAAGATTCTACTATTAAATATTTGTTCCCTTGTATTTATACACTAATCAAGTCACCCCATAACCTTCTCTTTGTTAAGTTCACTAGATTGAGCTCCTTGAGTCTCACTATAAGACAGGTTTTCTAGTCCTTTATTCATTCTTCTGGCTCTTCTCTGAACCCTCTGTAGTTTATCGATATCCTTCTTCAATTGCAAATGTCAGAACTGGACACAGCAGCAATTGCACCAGTCCAAATACACAGGTAAAAACTTTTCTACTGCTCTATATACCCCAGTTTATGCATCCATGGATCACATTCTATTTAGATATAGATATATACATTTTTTTCCCCACTTCATTCACTTCCTTTTAAAAACAGGTCTTTTTAAAAACATTTTGGCCTTCTTCCTTAATTGTGGGGATTGCTGGAAGACACAAGTGCAAAGTTACAATCTACACCATTTCTGGTTCCAAAATAGTGTGGATTTTTTGGGGCTTTATGCCCGGCTCAAAGCAGGGTCTTGAATTTGGGTCTCTTTTATCCCCAGTGTGTCTGAAGTTTCATGAAAACCAAAACGGGAGTTTTAAGAGGGTTCTCTACCTATTTCAGAGCAGAGGTTTGAAGCTGTGTCCCACACATCCTAAGTGAATGCCCACCTGGCTATTCTGGGATGATTCTTCTCTCTCAAATTTTGAATGGTCTAACTTTTGTTCAACAACAGAACAAATGTCAAAACCTGCCAGAACTAATTCTTCCCCCTGTATGTGTGCTTTATGTTATAATCTTTACTTACTTGTTCACATGCTATTAGTTCCACGGGATCCCTGCTTTATTAAATGTGTATGAGAGACAGTTAATGAAGCAAAAGGTTGCAAAAAGTGAAAGGATGTTTTCCTGTGGTTAAGAAGCTGGGAGAGGTGGGTTCTATTCCCAGCTGTAGGAAGCCTGTGTCATATTGGGCAAGACTGTATGAAAATAGATATATTTCAGGGGGGGAATCAAGGAAAGATCAGATAGGCAACCTTAATACTGGCATTGCCTACCCTCTGAATGCTTGCAACCTTACTGTTCTTTTAATATGATATTTTGGTGTGTTGAACACATAATACATAGTAAAATAAAGTGCACAAGAATATTCCTTGCCATGAATGTATTATACATGTTTATCCATTGTGTTATTGTAATATTGGCTTCCTTTGCCTTTTGAAAGACAGATTTTAAAATGCTTTTTCCCCCAGAGTTATTCTTTACTGTATTTTGTTTGTTGTCTTTTAATATTGTAATCGTGCAGTGCAGCTGATGCACTGGTTTCCTCTGGTTTCAGCAGTATATACAAACTGCTCATCATTCTCCTTTTTAAAGCTTTGTTCAGATCTATTACTGCTTACATTGTAGCCCTAATTTCCACCACATCCCTCTGGACCCCATGCTACCTAAATTTTTTTAAGAGACCAGTAAATCTGTCACAAGGAATACTTGTGTGTATATAATATACAATGAATGTATATGATATACAGTATGTTCTTAACTCATGTAGAGTTTCATTTTTCAGATTACTTTAAGAATAATAATTAATTCTCAAAACAGCACTCTCAGACTTACTAGTAGGTAAATATGAATGCTTTTGTGCTTCCAGCAGGATTATAACGCACAGGTTAAAGGACTTGCTCAATGGCCACAGAGCCATTGTGAAAGCTGATGTTAGAGCTGAGAATTTGCTGTACTCTAGTGCCATGCTATAATCACAAAACAACATTGCCTTGAGATTCAGTATGTAAGGATGAGTAAATAGCTTCAACAATAAGATAGATTTTACAAAACCAGTAGATAAAATTCCAAATGGAATTAAAAATCATTTAAGTTGGGGGAAAATGCTTTGATAGATATAATTGAATGGTAAAACTTGTTAACAAAATGTAATTTAGTATAGAAAATACATGAAATATCTGAATCTTTTGGAGTAATTAATAAGAACTTTCAGGAGGGTACATTACCACATGCAGGGGAAATGACTAACTTGCCAGTGGCTAGATACTAGGGAAGTGTGCTCTCTCTTTTTTTAAAAATACATCATTTTTTCTGCCAAACCACTTGATGACTTTTCACAGTATACTTAACTGCTTGTTACCTACAGCTGAACATTAAACTCTTACTAAAAAAAACCCTCTAAAATCAATTCAGAGCTTAGGAAAAGTGCCAAATTAAAGATGCTACAGTTCTTTATTTATCCACAAATCAAGTACAGCATGAATAAGCATGAATGCATTCCTCACATTTTGCCTATAATGTCCCTCAGTTCTGAGATAAAACAACCACTTCTAGTGATTAAAAGAGTTGTCTAGTATCCATGCCCATTCAACTCTTTGCTTCTCTGTGAAGACTGACAATTTAATTCCATTTGGCACCTATTTTGATGGTTGCTTAAGGAGACATCACTGGGAATGGGACTGCACACACACCACATCAGTTCAGAGTACATTTTAACTGAATATTTATACCTCTTCCATTACCTCACTGACTGCCTATAAAGAAGATGCTCCCTTCTGAGCATATTCTAGGAAAACTTATCTAGACCAATATAACTACACCTTTCTGCCTGGATACTGAATATGATGGATGCTTGGTACACCAGCACTACTCAAGGATAAGACCAGTAGAAGCCCAAATAAATGTGTGATGTTTTACTTTCTTGTAGGCCAGTGCAAGCCAATTGTTCTTTTTTTCATAGCAGCACTGTGCAATAGCTAACTAAATACATATAGTGAGATAATTAATTGAAATAGCAGAATTTAATTCAGGAAAGATTCAATACAGCTGTTATAAAAGCAAATCATACATCATGACTGATCCAGTGATAGTGTACTTGGACTTCCAGAAAGCTTTTGACAACGTCCCTAATCAAAGGCTCTTAAGTGAAGTTGACAGTGATGGGATAAGAAGGAACGTCCTCTCATGGATCAGTCACTAGTTAAAAGTCAGGAAACAAAGTATAGGAGTAAATGCTCAGTTTTCAGAATGGAGAGAGGTAAAAGTTGGTGTCCTCCAGGGGTCAGTATTCAGACAAATGTTGTTCTATGTACTCATAAATGATCTGGAAATATGGGTAAACTGAGGTGGCAACATATGCTGACAATACAACTATGAGAGGGGTAGCCGTGTTAGTCTGGTTCTGTAGAAGCAGCAAAGAATCCTGTGGCACCTTATAGACTAACAGACGTTTTGCAGCATGAGCTTTTGTGGGTGAATACCCACTTCTTCAGATGCAAACAAGTGGGTATTCACCCATGAAAGCTCATGCTGCAAAACGTCTGTTAGTCTATAAGGTGCCACAGGATTCTTTGCTGCTTTGACAATACAATATTACTCAAGATAGTTAAGTCCAAAGCTGATGGCAAAGAGTTACAGAGGGCTCTCACCAAACTGGGTGCACATTGGAAAACAATCCCAACCACATATACAAAATGATAGGATCTAAATTAGCTGTTACCACTCAAAAAAGAGATTTTGGAGTCATTGTCGATAATTCTCTGAAAACATTCAATCAATGTGTAGCGGCAGTCAAACAAGCTAACAGAACATTATCTATCAGTTTCCTGATGGTTCCTAATAAGACAGAAAGTATCATAATGTAATTATATAAATCCATGGTATGCCTATGCCTTGAATACTGAATGCAGTTCTGGTTATGCCATCTCTAAAAAGATATATTGGAATTGGAAAAGGTACAGAGAAGGGCAAAAATAGGATTAGGGGTATACAACAGCTTCTGTGTGAGGAGAGATTAAAAAGACTGAGACTTTTCAGCTTGGAAAAGAGACGACTAAGGGAGCTATGACAGAGGGCTATAAAATCATAATGGTGTGGAGAAAGTGAATAAGGAAGTGTTATTTACTTCTTCACATAACACAAAACTAGAGGTCATGCAATGAAATTAATAGTCAGCAACTTTAAAACAAACAAAAGGAAGTACTTTCACACAATACACAGTCAACTTTTGGAACTTGTTGCCAGGGGGCATTGTGAATGCCAAAACGATAGCAGAGTTCAAAAAAGAATTGGAAAAGTTTATAGAGGCTAGGTCCTGCAACACCTATTAGCCAAATTGGTCAGAGACACAACCCCATGCTCTGGGTATCCATATCCTGTGACTGCCAGAAGCTGGGAGTGGAAGATAGGATGAATCACTCAATGATTGCCTGTTCTCTCATTCCCTCTGAAGCACCTGACATTGGTCACTGTAGGAATACAGGATACTGGGCTTTATGGATCATCAGGTCTGATGCAGCCTGGCTATTCTTATGTTCTAACAGATACGTTGCATTTACTTTTAATTAACAAAGTTCATCTAATTGTAGGTTTGATAGTCATTTTATGAGGTTTCAAAATTGAAACAAACTCTTTTTTGTTCTTACTAGTAAACACATTTTCTCAAGCTTGACACTTATAGTATGTCTACACTGCCAGAACACACCCATGGCCGACCTGGTTCAGCTGACTTGGGCACACAGGGGCTTATGCTTCAGGGCTATTAAATTGTCATGTAGAAGTTCAGGATCAGACTAGAATGTCTTCAACGCAATGCTATAGCCTCTCAGCCTGAGCCCCACAAGCCTGAGTCTGGTGACCTGGCTGGCCCAGGTGTTTTATTACATTGTAGACATACCCTTAGTTTTCATTTAGTCTAAAACTTCTGCAATTTTGCAAATCTTTCTCCAGAAATACATGTACTATTTTATAGTATGTATTTGCATGGATATTTTCTCTAAAACTCTCCAGTGGATAAGAGATACAGGCTAGTAGATGATGTGATAGTTTTCTGAAGTTTTCCTTAATGTCCTCATGTACCTGAGAACCCAATATAGTTTCAGATATTTTATGCAGATTAAAATATGTATTCTATACAAGTATGATGACCACTTCCACAAGATGTCCAGGAAAGAACCTCTTTCCTACTTTTGCTAGAAAGCAAATGCTCACTTTTTGCCAACTTTATTACAACTAATGTTGCCGTAAAAGCTGTTATTCCACAAATATCTCCATTAGTGAGATTCAGACTTACACTTTATGGTGGAAAGGTGTGAGAGCCAGACATACTGCTCTAACAACTCTTCAGCAGTTGACTGGAGAAGGATCACTTTTCACTAAGAAAGTTAACATGAAATGTATTCATATACTATAAGAATAGTAGCATTATGACAAATAGTAGCATTATGATTTATCTAACAAAGTTTTTCTTCATGTTTTTGAAGATTGATTCCTAATGAAGTCTTAGAATTATGAGCATCTAAATAGCTCTCCACTGTACTCTTACCTAGACATCTTTTTTTCTCTATTTATACCTACAAATTGAATCTGTTTCATGAAAAACAAGCCAGAAGCAATTTGTAGTTTAATGACTTTTATATTAAATTCAGTGCCATTATTGTTGGTATTAACATACACATATACATTCTTCATATATCTACCTCCATAGATGTTTTATACATAAAAATGCCCAGCTAAATCAGTGTCAGAGACTTAAGTCTTAACTGTTTAATGATTGATTTTGTAAATAATAGTCTCAAAAGCAGTTTGTAAATTGGAGAACTTTATATGTAGCAAGAGGTTTACCCTGCTACACTTTTGTAATTAAAACAAGCTACTCTTTCACTTCAAGAATCCATTAGCCATTCCCATGGTAGTTCAGAAAACTCTATGTTTTCAGGAATCGATATTGAGTTTAACAGAGATTAATGATGATGCAACAGATTCCTCAACCTTCAGTAATCAAAGCTTATGGCAACAAGGTTAATTTTTAAATCTTGTATATCTTGTCTACATCCAAATTAGGCTACTATATAAAGTATTCAGTCACATATACAATCAGTGACTCTTCCAAACTGAATGAATTGCTCATCAATAGTAAGCTGAACTTGTTAAACAAGATATAGAATATAATATAATTGCATTTAAGAGAATATTCAAGTTTCATTTTAAGTACTCATAGGTTAAGAAATGGCAACCTGGACATTGCACATACAATCTTAGCTATATTCCTTTGTGGATACGCATTATGACACATGTAGTTATATGATCACATAACATATCATGAATGGTTTTAGATATCGTGTAAACGGGTCGACTCACCCCTGTGGCGCCTCCTACTGGTAGCTCTCCGAATTTAGCTCAGTCCAGCCCTGGAGCACCCTCTGCAGGCTGGTGATCTACCTGTTCTTAGGCCCCCCGTGTCCCTCCCTGGACCCAGTGCCCTTTTACATGGGGTGCTGCCCCCAGCAGTAACCCCTTTCTCTCTCTGGGTCTCCCTTTCTGTCTCAGGGAACTCCCACCCTCTATCCCTACTTTGCCTCAGTATTTGGCTACTGACAGTCATTGTCTAGCCCCACACTCTGGGGCAGACTGCAGTATCAGCCTACTCATCACAGACAAGGGGGTTTGGACCTGCTGCCTTGGCCTACCCCTAGGTTGCCCTCTGCAACCCACAGTACCTGTTGGCCCACTGCTAGGCCGCAGCCTGGGGCTTTCTAGGCTGGAGCTCCCCAGCTCCTCAGCCTTCCCCAGCCCTGCTGCACTCAGGTATCCAGTCCCAAGCTTCTAAGCAGCCAGGCCCATCTCTCTCTATAGCCAGAGAGAAACTGTGTGGCTTCTGGCTTCCCTGCCTTCTTATAAGGCCCTGTTGCTCTGTTTGGGGCGTGGCCCCCAGCTGCAGCCACTTCCCTAATCAGCCCAGCTTTTAGAGCCACTGCTCTCAAGCCCTGTCAGGCCACTTTTTAAACCCCTTCCAGCAGGAGCAGGGTCCACCCTGCTACACACCTCCCCCCTTAAAACCCCCACCCCTGGGGATAGGGAGGTTTCTTGGCCTGGCTCAGTCACCCATGTGCCTCCAGTGCCACTCGCTTCTTCTCCGATCCCTGCAATTTGCAGGCCAGGGCTTCCTTCTCCTGGCGGACCTTTTGGAGCTCTGCTACGGCTGTCTTCCAAGCCTGCTCCGTGGCATCTAGCTGCACCCGTAGATCCTGGTCCTCCCGGCAGTCTTCCTGACCCTTCGCACTCAGGGTCTCGGTTCCTACCGTCACCTTGTCTACCCCCACCTGGGTCCCAGCCTCCTGCTGGGCCCTGTCCATTTGGGTCTCCTTGTTAACGACCTCCCTGGTGATGGTCTGGGTCTGACCCTCTTGCAGGGTCCCCACCGTCCCAGTTGCAGTCTTCACCACCTCCCCTGGGTGGCCCACTGGCCGGTCAGCCACTCTCTCGGCTGCCTCCAGCTGTGTTGCCCTCCCCACTAGGGGGCAGTCTTTCTTCAGGTGGCCCCGCTCCCGGCAATGCCAACAGGCTCCCCGCCTCGGTGTTGCCTGGGCCCCCTGCTTTGTCCTACTGTCCCTCCCTGGGCCAACACTTCCGGGGTTGCCCTGGGTCGTGTTTTCTGGGCCAGGCAGTCCCGCCAAAAGTGGCCTCACCTCCCACAGGCCCAACACACCCGCAGCCGCCTGGGTTCCCTCACCCAGCGTGCCATCTGAGGGACTGGGTTTTGTCCCAATCTGGGGTGAGGCACCCTGCCCCCAGCCCCATAGGGACAGTCTTGTTTTATGTGCCCACTCCTGGCAAAGACAAAACAAGTCCTTCTTTCTGCCCTAGGCCTCCTGGCCCTAGGGCCGGGCTCCTCCCTTGGTGGTTCCTCCTGAACACCTGCCGCAGGAGTTTCCGCATGGCCCGCTGTTCCTCCACCAGCTGGGCCATCTGTCCTTGGAGGGCCCATTGCGCCTCCTGCAGTCCCTGTGGGTCATCAGTCCCCTTCCACTCGGGTGCTGACTCCAAACCCCACCCATGGACTACGCCTGGAGTCTCCGCAAAGAAGACCCCGGTATAACAGGGATCCATCACTCCCTTGGGTTTCCTACCCTGGCCCCTTGTATCAGGGGCGGTTCTTACTCCTGCCTGGCTTGCCACGTGTAAATGGGTCGACTCACCCCTGCGGCGCCTCCTACTGGTAGCTCTCCAAATTTAGCTCAGTCCAGCCCTGGAGCACCCTCTGCAGGCTGGTGATCCACCTGTTCTTAGGCCCCCGTGTCCCTCCCTGGACCCGGTGCCCTTTTACATGGGGTGCTGCCCCCAGCAGTAACGCCTTTCTCTCTCTGGGTCTCCCTTTCTGTCTCAGGGAACCCCCACCCTCTATCCCTACTTTGCCTCAGTATTTGGCTACTGACAGTCATTGTCTAGCCCCACACTCTGGGGCAGACTGCAGTATCAGCCTACTCATCACAGGCAAGGGGGTTTGGACCTGCTGCCTTGGCCTACCCCTAGGTTGCCCTCTGCAACCCACAGTACCTGTTGGCCCACTGCTAGGCCGCAGCCTGGGGCTTTCTAGGCTGGAGCTCCTCAGCCTTCCCCAGCCCTACTGCACTCAGGTATCCAGTCCCAAGCTCCTAAGCAGCCAGGCCCATCTCTCTTTATAGCCAGAGAGAGACTGTGTGGCTTCTGGCTTCCCTGCCTTCTTATAAGGCCCTGTTGCTCTGTTTGGGGCGTGGCCCCCAGCTGCAGCCACTTCCCTAATCAGCCCAGTTTTTAGAGCCACTGCTCTCAAGCCCTGTCAGGCCACTTTTTAAACCCCTTCCAGCCGGAGCAGGGTCCACCCTGCTACAGGGCCTGCTCTGCCTGCTTGGGCTGCCCTGCTGGTTGGAGTGCCCCCCCTTCTCTGGCTGCCTTGCTGGCTGGAGCTCCTTCTCCTTTCCTGGGCTGCTGCTGCTGGCTGGAGTGCTTCTTCCCAGGACTGCTACTGCTACAACTGCTGCTGAGCAAGTGAGTGAGGGGTGGGGGGGGCCTTGCTGGCCAGCCCCCACTCCCCCACCTCTGGAGGGAGAAGCCAGGACCCCACCACCACCACTACAGCTACCACCTGGGGGGGTCCTTCCTGCCTGGCCACCAGGGCTGCTGGAGGAGGAGAGGCTGCTGCTGCTGCTGGAGTTGTGTTTGTCCCGGGGAGCTGCTGGAGCCTGGAGGAGGACTGAGAAGACCACCGGCTGCTGGGAAGTGCACAGGAATCTGAAGACCACTGTGGAGGGGGCCTTAAAAACTGAGTAACTTTTTGACTGTGCTCTAGTGGTGGGGGTTTAGACTGTGTTTGTGGGGACACGGGGGTGTGGCGTGGAGCCTGCCCCCTGGTCCATCTGTGTCCCCCCCCAACCCCCACCACCACCGCTGCCCCCTCCACCACCCCTGCAGTCCCTTACCATCTGCCTCAGTTCCTGCCTCTGGGACTCAGCTGCTCGCCTGGCCTGCCACGCCCTATTGCCACCGTTTGGGCCTCCAGCGGCAGCCAGCTAGCCATTGACTGTGCACAAGTGCTTGTGGGTGCACGCACCCCCCCCTTCCCCTGGACTGACCCCTTCCCCTCTGCAACAGGCCCCCTAGCTTTGCCCCTTGTTGCCTGCCCCTTTCGCCCCTGGCAGCCTTCCCCCCCCCACCCCCCCTGCCCAGCTTCAGTTTGTTTGCCTGCCCGCCCGTCTCCCTTTGAAGCTTTGTTTGTCCTGCCCCAGCCCTGAAGCCAGCCCCTTGGTCCCTCTGACCCACCCCAGCCTGGTTGCTCCCCTCCCTCCGCCCCTCACCCTGATTAGCCCCTCCCCTCGTGCGCCCATAGTCCCATCAGTGCGCTTGTGCCTCTCCCCTGTTTACGTTGCCCCTCCTGCACTGCACCCCCCATTGCTCTTGTTTCCCCCGCCCCCTCCCTTAGTGCAGCTAGAGGGCCGGATTTTGCTCCTGTGTCGGTACCTGACCCCCAAAGTCCTCGATAGTCCCGTATCTGCCCCCTCTATTGTTGGCACCCTCCTCCTGCCCACAGCCTAGCAGGGAGGAGTGGGTGACCTGTTCTTCCCCCCCGCCCCCGTTCTCCGGTGTTTGCCCTCCCTCCCCATTCAGCATGGCGGGAGGCGCGGCGGGTGGGATTCCCGGGACGACGTCTGTCCCCCCTCCCTCGCCTGCTCCCCCCAAACGCCTCCCGGTCTCAACCTCAACCGCCGCTGCCGGACCACCTGCCACCGCTCCCGCCGAGGCGCCGGCAGCGGCGACCGACGGGGTGCCCTCTGCTGCTGCCACGTCCCTCGCCCCTTCTGCCTCTGGGGGAGCCCCCCCAGCCGGCGGGAAGGGCCAGGGCAAGAAGGAAGGGCCCCGCTAGAAAGGCTAAGCCCTCCATGGCGGGGCCTGCCACCGCTGCTGCGGCCCCGCCACCGGCCGCGGCGTCCCTCCCCGCTGTTCCCTCCACCAGCTCTGCGGGTGCCCCTCCCTCGGCCCCCAGAGCGTACGCCCAGGTGGCGGCGGCCCCCCCGCCCGCCGCTACGTCATCTTCCCCAACCGCCGCCTCCGCTACCATCTACAGCGGCCGGGGCCCCTTCCCCACCTTGACCCGGAAGCACGGCATCCGTTGCCTCCTGGTGCCCGCCTCGCCCCACGTGGAGACCTACGTGCGGGCGTTGGCGAGGGTGGTGGGGCCCACGGCCATCGTGGCGGCCTCCAAAATGTACGGCAAGGTGGTCTTCTTCCTTGCCTCGGAGGCCGCCGCCCAGGAGGCGGTGGAGAAGGGCCTGGCGGTGGGGGGCGTGTTCGTCCCCCTGGAGCCGCTGGAGGACCTGGGGGTCCGTGTCGTCCTGACCTCCGTCCCTCCCTTCCTGCCCAATGCCGCCCTGTTACCCGCCCTCTCGACCCTGGGGAAGCCCATTTCCATTGTGAGCCCTCTCCCCTTGGGCTGCAAGGACCCCGCCCTCCGTCACGTCCTCTCGTTCCGCCGGCAGGTGCAGCTTCAGCTGCCGCCGGCGCTGCGTGAGAGGCGCTCGAGTCCTTCCTGGTCCCCTTTCAGGGGGCCCAGTACCGGGTGCACTACTCCACGGGGGAGGCCCGGTGCTACCTCTGCCGGGCGACGGGGCACGTCCGGAGGGACTGCCCTTTGGCCCGGCTCGGAGGAGCTCTCGAGACCCCCGAGCCCCGGCACAGCGCCGGCCCTGTCATCGCCGGCGCCCCTGGCTGCCCGGTACCCAGAGCCGCCCCTCCTCCTCCTCGGTCCATCACTGCTCCCGCTCGGGCCTCAGGGGGTCGTCCTCCAGGGCGCCCTGATGAGCGGGAGAGCCCCGCCTCCGCTACCTGCACTCTGGCGGGGCCTGTGGAGGAGGGTGCGGCAGGGATACTTCCGGGCGTGGGAGAGGGCTCTCCCCAGGGGGACTCTTCCCTCTCTCCTGCTGTCCCCCCAGTGCCTCTCCGAGCCCCCGAACTGGCCTCCTTGCCCCCCGACCCAACCCCTGTCGACCGGCCCACCGATGATGCCATGGAGGGCTGGACCCGGGTGGAGGGTAAGCGGGGCAAGCGGAAGGCTCGAGCTCCGCCCGTGCCACCTGAGGCGGAAACCCCCCGTAAGACCAGAAAGGGGGCCGCCGACACCGAGCCTTCTGCCGCGCCCCAGGGGTTGACCCATCTGCCGATGACGGCTAGGGAAGACGTGGCAGCACCGGAGGGTACCACCATCCCTCCTCCGCAGTCCCCACCTGCGGAGGCCTCCGCTGCGGCCCCTCCTGGTCCCTTGCCGCCGGTCCCCCCTGCAACACCCGAGGTGGCGTCGCCTCGGGCGCGAGTGGGAGGACTCGGGGTGGTGGGAGGTGAGCTCCCCTCCATCTTTGAGAGATCGAGGCCCTGGGTCTGACCCCGGTCACCCCAGGGGAGGACGACCCTCTGCCGACGGGCCTTGATCTGGCTGACCTCACCCCAGCTTCCCCTTCCCCGTGCTCCACCAACACTCCAGCTGCGTCTGCTCCCGCCTCCGGGGGTCCCCTGGACACCTCGACCTGCCCGGCTGCGGATGGCACCCCGCTGCTGGCCGCCGAGCCTGTTGAGGTGACGGCCGGTGCCTCGTGGCAAGGAGATGGGCTACCGGGGGTGTCCCTCGGTGGTGCGGAGCAATCGGGTTCCTTCCCGGGTGGGGGCCCCCCTGAGGGTTCCACATCTCCCCGTGCCGGGGCTGCTCTGCCTGCCGTTGAGCCTGAGCCCGGTGTCACTGGGGACCCCCTCCCTACCCCTCCAACTCCCGTACCTGGCCGCGAGGAGCCACTTACTGATGGCTCGGCTCCTGAGGCCCAGGGTCCCGTCTCTCTCCCTCTCCCCGCCCCAGCTCCTGACCCCAGCCCTGCCCCTCCACCTCCCGTGATGTTCTTGCCGCCCCTGGGCTGTCTCCTTCCCTTTCCAGGAGGATGGCTCCCAGGAGCGGCCTTTGAGTTCCACAGTCCCGACCCACTAGGGGCTGCAATCTTCCCTCCGCCGCCCCCCACTGAGCCGGGGTCCGCCCCTTGCTTGCCCGTCCCAGTAGGCCACGGGGCTGCGCCAGAGGCCCCATCCCCCCATACGCTGCGAGAGGAGTTGCGGGAGTTCTTGGAGGACGTCCGGGGCTCCCGCAACAAGGTCGTGCTTGCTCTCCAGCGCTGGGGGGACTTCCACCGGATCCTCCTGGCCACGCGGGCCCTCATAGGGGAGGGCAAGGGGACCGGGAAGCAGAATGTCGCGGCTTACCACCGGGCGCGCGGCTTCCGTGACTCCCTGCTCGCCGGGGTGGGCCACGGTTTGCTGCGCGGCCCAACGGGGGTCGTGAGCGCCCCTGCTGACGTGGATCCCCCCCAGCCCTCCTCATGGCAGTCATCACCTTTGCCACACTAAACGCCCGGAGCTGTAGGGTGGGTTTCCGCAGGAGCCAGGTGCTCTCCTTCCTTCGGGAGGGGGGGTACTCCGTGGTTTTCCTGCAGGAGACCCACACGGATCCGGCCGCCGAAGCTAACTGGCGGCTGGGTGGGGACGGGGTCTACTTCAGCCATCTCACCACCCATCAGGCTGGAGTGGCTACCCTGTTCTCCCCGACCTACGGCCAGAGGTGCTGGGGTCGCCGAGGCTGTGCCGGGCCGCCTGCTGCACCTCCGGGTCCGCATGGCGGGCTTGTGGTCAACCTCATCAACATCTATGCCCGGCATTTGCCCCGGAGCGGCTGCAGTTCTATCGGCAGGCGTCCGCCTTCCTCGGCTCCCTGGATCCTCGCGAGTGCCTGGTCCTGGGCGGGGACTTTAACACCGTCCTCGAGGAGCGGGACCGCTCGGGGACCGAGCAGAGCCCGGCCGCCGCGGACGTCCTCAGGGAGATCGTCGCCCATCACTCCCTGGTGGGCGTCTGGCGCGACCACCACCCGGACGACGCCTCCACGTACACCTATGTCCGGGTGGGAGCCCATCGGTCGTGCCACTCCCGGTTGGACCGCATCTATCTGTCCCGGTTCCATCTCTCACGGGCCCAGTCCTCCAGCGTCCGGCCGGCCCCTTTTTCGGACCACCACCTCGTCACCGTGGCGGCCTCTCTGCGCGGAGAGGCCGGGGCCGGCCTATTGGCACTTCAACAACAGCTTGCTGGAGGATGGGGGCTTCGTGGCGTCCTTCCGGGAGTTCTGGCTGGCCTGGCGAGGGCAGCGGCGCGCCTTTCCCTCGGCGCGGCGGTGGTGGGACGTGGGGAAGGTGCGCGCCCGGCTCTTCTGCCGTGACTACACCGGGCGCCAGCCGGCGGAGGGATGCGGCGATAGGGCAGTTGGGCGGGAGGTCTTAGAGCTGGAGGCGTCTGGCCGCCAGCCCGAGGATCCATCGCTGCGGGCGTGCCGGGAAGCGGGAGGAGCTCCGGGTCCTCGAAGACCATCGGGCCGGGGCGCCTTTGTTCGATCCGCATCCGCCTCCTTCGGGAGATGGATCGCGGCTCCCGCTTCTTCGCCCTGGAGAAGCGGAGGGCCAAGAAGCACGTCACCTGCCTCCTGGCGGGGACGGCTCCCCCTCACGGATCCGGCGGAGATGTGCGAGAGGGCGGACCTTCTACGCGCCTTTTCTCCCCGGATCCGACCGATCCTGCCGCTTGCAAAGTGCTCTGGGACGGACTCCCGATGGTCAGCGCGGGCGACCGGGACCGGCTAGAGCTGCCTCTCACTCTGGCTGAGTTCTCGGAAGCCCTCCGTCGCATGCCCACCAATAAATCCCGGGCATGGGCGGGCTGACCGTGGAGTTCTACCGCGTGTTCTGGGGCGTCCTCGGCCCAGACCTAGTCACCGTCTGGGCCGAGTCCTTGCGGGCGGGTCCTCCCTCTCGTGCAGGCGAGCCGTGCTCGCCTTATTGCCGAAGAGGGGGACCTCCGCGATTCTGGAATTGGCGTCCCATCTCGCTCCTCAGTACGGACTATAAAATTGTTGCGAAGGCCATTTCGATTCGGCTAGGGTCCGTGCTGGAGGACGTGATCCACCCAGACCAGACCTACACCGTCCGGGCGTACTATCTTCGATAACCTGTATCTGGTCCGGGATCTCTTGGAGCTTGGGTGCAGGGATGGTCTGTCGTTCGCCCTCCTGTCCCTGGATCAGGAGAAGGCGTTCGACAGGGTGGACCACGGGTATCTCCTGGGCACTCTGCAGGCGTTAGGCTTCGGACCCCAGTTTGTGGGCTTTCTCCAGGTGCTGTCCGCTTCCGCAGAGTGTCTGGTCAGGCTCAACTCGACCCTGACCGAGCCGGTCAGCCGGGCGGGAGTGCGGCAGGGTGCCCCTCTCGGGCCAGCTGTACGCCCTGGCGATCGAGCCCTTCCTCTGTCTCCTCCGCGGGAGGTTGGCGGGGTTGGTGCCGGGGCGGGCTGCGGCTGGTCCTGTCGGCGTCGCCGACGATGTGCTCCTCGTGGTCCAGGACCGGGCGACTTGGCGGGTGGAGGCCTGCCAAGCCGTGTACTCGGCGGCCTCCTCCGCCCGGGTCAACTGGGTCAAGAGCTCTGGCCTGGTGGTCGGGGACGGGTGGCAGGCGAGCTCCTCCCACCCGCGCTTCAGGCCATCCGGTGGAGCGCGGGTCCGCTGCTCTATCTCGGCGTTTACCTTTCTGCCACGCATCCCTCTCCGCCGGAGAACTGGCAAGGTTGCTGGGCAGGGTGGCGGAGCGGCTCCGGAAATGGACAGGACTCCTCGGTGCCTTTCCCTCCGAGGAGGGCACTGGTGCTCAATCAACTGGTCCTGTCCATGCTCTGGTACCGGCTCAACACCCTGGTCCCGGCCCGGTGTTCCTGACCGACCTCCGGAGGGTGGTGCTGGAGTTCTTTTGGCCAGGACTGCACTGGGTCCCTGCAGGGTACTCCACCTGCCCCTGGAGGAGGAGGGCAGGGCCTGAAGTGCCTCCGCACTCAGGTCCACGTCTTCCGCCTCCAGGCACTGCAGAGGCTCCTTTATGGTGCGGGTAGTCCGGCATGGAGAGCCCTGGCGCCGCCTTCCTGCGCCGCTTCCGAGGGCTCCGATCGACCGGCAGCTCCTTTATCTCGACCCGAGGGCCTTCGCGAGACCTCTCCGGGCTGCGGTCTTCTACCAGGACCTCCTCCGGACCTGGAAGCTGTTCTCTGCGACCAGGTCGGTGGCGGCCACCGAGGGGCAGACCTCCTCGCGGAGCCCCTGCTACACAACCCTCAGCTCCGTGTGCAGGTGGCGGAGTCCCAGCGGTGCGCCAGAGGTTGGTCCTGGCAGAAGCCACCAGGGTCGGAGACCTCCTGGACTACGACCGGGAGACTGGCTGGATCCCCTGGCCTTCGCTCGGCGGATGGGGCTCTCAGACCTTGTACTCCCGGCGCGTACTACAGGAGGTGAAGGCCGCTTGCCGGCCGCTGCTCGGGCTTAC
Source organism: Mauremys reevesii (assembly GCF_016161935.1). NCBI lineage: Eukaryota > Metazoa > Chordata > Testudines > Geoemydidae > Mauremys > Mauremys reevesii. The sequence continues at coordinate 158,182,235 of NC_052625.1, forward strand.
CTCGACCGGGTCCTGCGTGAGGCACGCCCGCCCACCCCACCCGAGCCCTCCGGACCTCTTCGCCGGGCCCCTGCCCGTGGACCCGACCGGCCCCCGCCCCTTCTCCGCCAGCCGGCTGCACGATCTGCAGCCGGTCCGTTTCAAACCGCGCCAAGGAAACAACTCTACGCGCTCGTGCTCCATACCGTTCACTTCCTCACCTCGTGTCCCGCCCGACACCAAGTGGCGGGACCTCTTGCCACCTGTGGAGGGTGAGGAGCCCCGATGAGCCAGCCTGTACTCCACCCTGGTCCCGAGGCCCGCCGGGATATCAGCTGGCGGCTCCTTCACGGGGCCGTGAGCACGGGCGTGTACTTGGCGCGGTTCACCCCTGTCCCGGACACCTGCCCCTTCTGCGGCGTGAGGAGACCCTGGCGCATGTTTACCTAGAGTGCGCCAGGTTGCAGCCCCTATACCGGCTCCTCACTAATATCCTCTTGCGTTTCTGGTTGCACTTTTCCCCACCTCCTTATCCATGCACTCCTATCCGTGGCCCCACAAAGTCGCGGGACCTCCTGGTCAACCTCCTCCTCGCCCTGGCTAAAAAGGCCATCCACGCGACCAGGGAGAGGAGGTTGGCCGACGGAGACTCCTGCGACTGTGGGGCTTGTTTCCGGTCCCTTGTCCGCTCACGTCTCCGGGCGGAGTTCCTCTGGGCGGCGTCCGCTGGCTCCCTTGACGCCTTCGAGGAGCAGTGGGCGCTGTCCGGGGTTCTCTGCTCGGTGTCCCCATCAGGCTCCCTCCTTCTGACCCTTTGACCTCACTCCTGCCCCTGTTCTTTTATTAGTTGTCCCCCGCACTTAGTGGGTTTCCGTGGCCCTGTGGATCCTCCCCTTAGGCTGGGGGCGGGATCCGTTAGCATGGGGCGGGCTTCCGCCCGCCCCCTCTCCCGGATAACCCAATAGTACAGGGCCTGCTCTGCCTGCTTGGGCTGCCCTGCTGGTTGGAGTGCCCCCCCTTCTCTGGCTGCCTTGCTGGCTGGAGCTCCTTCTCCTTTCCTGGGCTGCTGCTGCTGGCTGGAGTGCTTCTTCCCAGGACTGCTGCTCCTGCTACAACTGCTGCTGAGCAAGTGAGTGAGGGGTGGGGGGGGCCTTGCTGGCCAGCCCCCACTCCCCCACCTCTGGAGGGAGAAGCCAGGACCCCACCACCACCACTACAGCTACCACCTGGGGGGGTCCTTCCTGCCTGGCCACCAGGGCTGCTGGAGGAGGAGAGGCTGCTGCTGCTGCTGGAGCTGTGTTTGTCCCGGGGAGCTGCTGGAGCCTGGAGGAGGACTGAGAAGACCACCGGCTGCTGGGAAGTGCACAGGAATCTGAAGACCACTGTGGAGGGGGGCCTTAACAACTGAGTAACTTTTTGACTGTGCTCTAGTGGTGGGGGTTTAGACTGTGTTTGTGGGGACACGGGGGTGTGGCGTGGAGCCTGCCCCCTGGTCCATCTGTGTCCCCCCCCAACCCCCACCACCACCGCTGCCCCCTCCACCACCCCTGCAGTCCCTTACCATCTGCCTCAGTTCCTGCCTCTGGGACTCAGCTGCTCGCCTGGCCTGCCACGCCCTATTGCCACCGTTTGGGCCTCCAGCGGCAGCCAGCTAGCCATTGACTGTGCACAAGTGCTTGTGGGTGCACGCACCCCCCCCTTCCCCTGGACTGACCCCTTCCCCTCTGCAACAGGCCCCCTAGCTTTGCCCCTTGTTGCCTGCTCCGTTTGCCCCTTGTGGCCCCCCCTCCCCCGGCACCCAGCTTCAGTTTGTTTGCCTGCCCCGCCCGTCTCCCTTTGCAGCTTTGTTTGTCCTGCCCCAGCCCTGAAGCCGGACCCTTGGTCCCTCAGCCCCACTCCCAGCCTGGTTGCTCCCCTCCCTCCGCGGCCCCTCACCCTGATTAGCCCCTCCCCTCGTGCGCCCATAGTCCCATCAGTGCGCTTGTGCCTCTCCCCTGTTTACGTTGCCCCTCCTGCACTGCACCCCCCATTGCTCTTGTTTCCCCGCCCCTCCCTAGTGCAGCTAGAGGCGGACTTCAACCCTCTGACGGTGACTAACCCCCGAAGTCCTCGATAGTCCCGTTATCTGCCCCCATTGTTGGCACCCTCCTCCTGCCCACAGCCTAGCAGGGAGTGGGTGACCTGTTCTTCCCCGCCCCTTTCTCCGGTGTTTGCCCTCCTCCCCGTTCAGCATGGCGGGAGGCGCGGCAGGTGGGATTCCCGGACGACGTCTGTCCCCCTCCTCGCCTGCTCCCCCCAAATGCCCCCCGGTCTCGACCTCACCCGCCGCTGCTGGACCACCTGCCACCGCTCCCGCTGAGGCGCCGGCAGCGGCGACCGACGGGGTGCCTTCTGCTGCTGCCACGTCCCTCGCCCCTTCCGCCTCTGGGGGAGCCCCCCCGGCCGGCGGAAAGGGTCGGGGCAAAAAGAAGGGAAAGGGCCCCGCTAGGAAGACTAAGCCCTCCATGGCGGAGCCTGCCACCCCTGCCGCGGCCCCGCCACCGGCCGCGGCGTCCCTCCCCGCTGTTCCCTCCACCAGCTCTGCGGGTGTCCCTCCCTCGGCCCCCAGGGCGTACGCCCAGGTGGCGGCGGCCCCCCCGCCCGCCGCTACGTCATCTTCCCCAACCGCCGCCTCCGCTACCATCTACAGCGGCCGGGGCCCCTTCCCCACCTTGACCCGGAAGCACGGCATCCGTTGCCTCCTGGTGCCCGCCTCGCCCCACGTGGAGACCTCCGTGCGGGCGTTGGCGAGGGTGGTGGGGCCCACGGCCATCGTGGCGGCCTCCAAAATGTACGGCAAGGTGGTCTTCTTCCTTGCCTCGAGGCCGCCGCCCAGGAGGCGGTGGAGAAGGGCCTGGCGGTGGGGCGTGTTCGTCCCCTGGAGCCGCTGGAGGACCTGGGGTCCGTGTCGTCCTGACCTCCGTCCCTCCCTTCCTGCCCAATGCCGCCCTGTTACCCGCCCTCTCGACCCTGGGAAGCCCATTTCCATTGTGAGCCCTCTCCTTGGGCTGCAAGGACCCGCCCTCCGTCCGTCCTCTCGTTCCGCCGGCAGGTGCAGCTTCAGCTGCCGCCCGGCGCACGCGTGCGGGAGGCGCTCGAGGTCCTTCCTGGTCCCCTTTCAGGGGCCCAGTACCGGGTGCACTACTCCACGGGGAGGCCGGTGTTACCTCTGCCAGGCGGCGGGCACGTCCGGAGGACTGCCCTTGGCCCGGCTGCGAGGCGCCGGGACCCCGAGCCCGGCAGGGTGCCGGCCCGTCATCGCCAGCGCCCTGGCCACCCGGTGCCCAGAGTCGCCCCTCCTCCTCCTCAGCCCATCACCGCTCCTTTCGGGCCTCAGGGGTCGTCCTCCAGGGCGCCCAGCCGAGCGGGAGAGCCCTGCCTCTGCTACCTGCACTCTGGCGGGGCCTGTGGAGGAGGGTGCGGCAGGGGTACTGCTGGGCGTGGGAGAGGGCTCTCCCAGGGGACTCTTCCTCTCTCCTGCTGTCCCCCAGTGCCTCTCCGAGCCCCCGAACTGGCCTCCTTGCCCCCCGACCCAACCCCTGTCGACCGGCCCAACGATGATGCCATGGAGGGCTGGACCTGGGTGGAGGGTAAGCGGGGCAAGCGGAAGGCTCGAGCTCCGCCCGTGCCACCTGAGGCGGAAACCCCCCGTAAGACCAGAAAGGGGGCCGCCGACACCGAGCCTTCTGCCGCGCCCCAGGGGTTGACCCATCTGCCGATGGCGGCTAGGGAAGGCGTGGCAGCACCGGAGGGTACCACCATCCCTCCTCCGCAGTCCCCACCTGCGGAGGCCTCCGATGCGGCCCCTCCTGGTCCCGTGCCGCCGGGCCCCCCTGCAACACCCGAGGTGAGCGTCGCCTCGGGCGTGAGTGGGGAGGACCCCGGGGTGGTGGGAGGCGAGCTCCCCTCCATCTTCGAGGAGATCGAGGCCCTGGGTCTGACCCCGGTCACCCCAGGGGAGGACGACCCTCTGCCGACGGGCCTTGATCTAGCTGACCTCACCCCAGCTTCCCCTTCCCCGTGCTCCACCAACCCTCCAGCTGCGTCTGCTCCCGCCTCCGAGGGTCCCCTGGACACCTCGACCTGCCCGGCTGCGGATGGCACCCCGCTGCTGGCCGCCGAGCCTGTTGAGGTGACGGCCGGTGCCTCGTGGCAAGGAGTTGGGCTACCGGGGTGTCCTCGGTGGTGCGGGCAATCGGGTTCCTTCCGGGAGGGGGCCCCCCTGAGGGTTCCACATCTCCCCGTGCCGAGGCTGCTCTGCCTGCCGTTGAGCCTGAGCCCGGTGTCACTGGGGACCCCCTCCCTACCCCTCCAACTCCCGTACCTGGCCGCGAGGAGCCACTTACTGATGGCTCGGCTCCTGAGGCCCAGGGTCCCGTCTCTCTCCCTCCCCCCGCCCCTGCTCCTGACCCCAGCCCTGCCCCCTCCACCTCCCGTGATGTTATTGCCGCCCCTGGAGCTGTCTCCTTCCCTTTCCAGGAGGATGACTCCCAGGGAGCGGCCTTTGAGTTCCACAGTCCCGACCCACTAGGGGCTGCAATCGTCCCTCCGCCGCCCCCACTGGGCCGGGTCCGCCCCTTGCCCGTCCCAGTAGGCCACGGGGCTGCGCCAGAGGCCCCATCCCCCCATACGCTGCGAGAGGAATTGCGGGACTTCTTGGAGGACGTCCGGGGCTCCCGCAACAAGGTCGTGCTTGCTCTCCAGCGCTGGGGACTTCCACGGATCCTCCTGGCCACGCGGGCCCTCATAGGGAGGGCAAGGGGACCGGGAAGCAGAATGTCGCGCTTACCACCGGGCGCGGCTTCCGTGACTCCTGCTCGCCGGGGTGGGCCACGGTTTGCTGCGTGGCCCAGCGGGGCCATGAGTGCCCCTGCTGACGTGGATCCCCCCAGCCCTCCTCATGGCAGTCATCACCTTTGCCACACTAAACACCCGGAGCTGTAGGGTGGGTTTCCGCAGGAGCCAGGTGCTCTCCTTCCTTCGGGAGGGGGGGTACTCCGTGGTTTTCCTGCAGGAGACCCACACGGATCCGGCCGCCGAAGCTAACTGGCGGCTGGAGTGGGGGGACGGGGTCTACTTCAGCCATCTCACCACCCATCAGGCTGGAGTGGCTACCCTGTTCTCCCCGACCTACGGCCAGAGGTGCTGGGGTCGCCGAGGCTGTGCCGGGCCGCCTGCTGCACCTCCGGGCCGCATGGCGGGGCTTGTGGTCAACCTCATCAACATCTATGCCCCGGCATTTGCCCCGGAGCGGCTGCAGTTCTATCGGCAGGCGTCCGCCTTCCTCGGCTCCCTGGATCCTCGCGAGTGCCTGGTCCTGGGCGGGGACTTTAACACCGTCCTCGAGGAGCGGGACCGCTCGGGGACCGAGCAGAGCCCGGCCGCCGCGGACGTCCTCAGGGGATCGTCGCCCATCACTCCCTGGTGGACGTCTGGCGCGACCACCACCCGGACGACGCCTCCACGTACACCTATGTCCGGGTGGGAGCCCATCGGTCGTGCCACTCCCGGTTGGACCGCATCTATCTGTCCCGGTTCCATCTCTCACGGGCCCAGTCCTCCAGCATCCTGCCGGCCCCTTTTTCGGACCACCACCTCGTCACCGTGACGGCCTCTCTGCGCGAGAGGCCGGGGCGGCCTATTGGCACTTCAACAACCGCGTGCTGGAGGATGGGGGCTTTGTGGTGTCCTTCTGGGAATTCTGGCTGGCCTGGCGGGGGCAGCGGCATGTCTTTCCCTTGGCATGGTGGCGGTGGGATGTGGGGAAGGTGCGCACGCAGCTCTTCTGCCAAGATTACACCCCTGGTGCCAGCCGGCAGAGGGACATGCGGTGATAGGGCAGTTGGAGCGGGAGGTCTTAGAGCTAGAGAGGAGTGTGGCCGCCAGCCCGAGATCCATCCCGCTGCGGGCGTGCCGGGAGAAGCGGGAGGAGCTCCGGGTCCTCGAAGACCATCGGGCCCGGGGCGCCTTTGTTCGATCCCGCATCCGCCTCCTTCGGGAGATGGATCGCGGCTCCCGCTTCTTCTACGCCCTGGAGAAACGGAGGGCCAGAAGCACGTCACCTGCCTCCTGGCGGGGACGGCTCCCCCCTCACGGATCCGGCGGAGATGTGCGAGAGGGCCCGGACCTTCTACGCGCGCCTTTTCTCCCCAGATCCGACCGATCCTGCCGCTTGCAAAGTGCTCTGGGACGGACTCCCGATGGTCAGCGCGGGCGACCGGGACCGGCTAGAGCTGCCTCTCACTCTGGCCGAGTTCTCGGAAGCCCTCCGTCGCATGCCCACCAATAAATCCCGGGCATGGGCGGGCTGACCGTGGAGTTCTACCGCGTGTTCTGGGACGTCCTCGGCCCAGACCTAGTCCCCGTCTGGGCCGAGTCCTGGCGGGGCGGGGTCCTCCCTCTCTCGTGCAGGCGAGCCGTGCTCGCCTTATTGCCGAAGAGGGGACCTCCGCGATTCTGAATTGGCGTCCCATCTCGCTCCTCAGTACAGACTATAAAATTGTTGCGAAAGCCATTTCGATTCGGCTAGGGTCCGTGCTGGAGGACGTGATCCACCCAGACCAGACCTACACCGTCCGGGCGTACCATCTTCGATAACCTGTATCTGGTCCGGGATCTCTTGGAGCTTGGGTGCAGGGATGGTCTGTCGTTCGCCCTCCTGTCCCTGGATCAGGAGAAGGCGTTCGACAGGGTGGACCACGGGTATCTCCTGGGCACTCTGCAGGCGTTAGGCTTGGACCCCAGTTTGTGGGCTTTCTCCAGGTGCTGTGCGCTTCCGCAGAGTGTCTGGTCAGGCTCAACTGGACCCTGACCGAGCCGGTCAGCTTCGGGCGGGAGTGCGGCAGGGTGCCCCCTCTCGGGCCAGCTGTACGCCCTGGCGATCGAGCCCTTCCTCTGTCTCCTCCGCGGGAGGTTGACGGGGTTGGTGCCGGGGCCGGGCTGCGGCTGGTCCTGTCGGCGTCGCCGGCGATGTGCTCCTCGTGGTCCAGGACCCGGGCGACTTGGCGCGGTGGAGGCCTGCCAAGCCGTGTACTCGGCGGCCTCCTCCGCCCGGGTCAACTGGGTCAAGAGCTCTGGCCTGGTGGTCGGGGACGGGTGGCAGGCGAGCTCCCTCCCACCCGCGCTTCAGGCCATCCGGTGGGCGCGGGTCCGCTGCTCTATCTCGGCGTTTACCTTTCTGCCACGCATCCCTCTCCGCCGGAGAACTGGCAAGGTTTGCAGGGCAGGGTGGCGGAGCGGCTCCGGAAATGGACAGGACTCCTCCGGTGCCTGTCACTCCGAGGAAGGGCACTGGGGCTCAATCAACTGGTCCTGTCCATGCTCTGGTACCGGCTCAACACCCTGGTCCCGGCCCGGTGTTCCTGACCGACCTCCGGAGGTGGTGCTGGAGTTCTTTTGGCCAGGACTGCACTGGGTCCCTGCAGGGTACTCCACCTGCCCCTGGAGGAGGAGGGCAGGGCCTGAAGTGCCTCCGCACTCTGGTCAACGTCTTCCGCCTCCAGGCTCTGCAGAGGATCCTTTATGGTGCGGGTAGTCCGGCATGGAGAGCGCTGGCGCACGCCTTCCTGCGCCGCTTCCGAGGGCTCCGATCGACCGGCAGCTCCTTTATCTCGACCCGAGGGGCCTTCCGCGAGACCTCTCCGGGCTGCCGGTCTTCTACCAGGACCTCCTCCGGACCTGGAAGCTGTTCACTGCGACCAGGTCTGTGGCGGCCACCGAGGGGGCAGACCTCCTCGCGGAGCCCCTGCTACACAACCCTCGGCTCCGTGTGCAGGTGGCGGAGTCCCCCGCGGTGAGCCAGAGGTTAGTCCTGGCGGAAGCTACCAGGGTCGGAGACCTCCTGGACTACGACCGGGGAGACTGGCTGGATCCCCTGACGCTCGCTCGGCGGATGGGGCTCTCAGACCTTGTACTCCCGGCGCGTACTACAGGAGGTGAAGGCCGCTTGCCGCCCGCTGCTCGGGCTTACCTCGACCGGGTCCTGCGTGAGGCACGCCCGCCCACCCCACCCGAGCCCTCCGGACCTCTTCGCCGGGCCCCTGCCCGTGGACCCGACCGGCCCCCGCCCCTTCTCCGCCAGCCGGCTGCACGATCTGCAGCCGGTCCGTTTCAAACGCGCCAAGGAAACAACTCTACGCGCTCGTGCTCCATACCGTTCACTTCCTCACCTCGTGTCCCGCCCGACACCAAGTGGCGGGACCTCTGCCACCTGTGGAGGTGAGGAGCCCCGTGGGCCAGCCTGTACTCCACCCTGGTCCCGAGGCCCGCCGGGATATCAGCTGGCGGCTCCTTCACGGGGCCGTGAGCACGGCGTGTACTTGGCGCGGTTCACCCCTGTCCCGGACACCTGCCCCTTCTGCGGCGTGAGGAGACCCTGGCGCATGTTTACCTAGAGTGCGCCAGGTTGCAGCCCCTATACCGGCTCCTCACTAATATCCTCTTGCGTTTCTGGTTGCACTTTTCCCCCCACCTCCTTATCCATGCACTCCCTATCCGTGGCCCCACAAAGTCGCAGGACCTCCTGGTCAACCTCCTCCTCGCCCTGGCTAAAAAGGCCATCCACGCGACCAGGGAGAGGAGGTTGGCCGACGGAGACTCCTGCGACTGTGGGGCTTGTTTCCGGTCCCTTGTCCGCTCACGTCTCCGGGCGGAGTTCCTCTGGGCGGCGTCCGCTGGCTCCCTTGACGCCTTCGAGGAGCAGTGGGCGCTGTCCGGGGTTCTCTGCTCGGTGTCCCCATCAGGCTCCCTCCTTCTGACCCTTTGACCTCACTCCTGCCCCTGTTCTTTTATTAGTTGTCCCCCGCACTTAGTGGGTTTCCGTGGCCCTGTGGATCCTCCCCCTAGGCTGGGGGGGGGATCCGTTAGCATGGGGCGGGCTTCCGCCCGCCCCCTCTCCCGGATAACCCAATAGTACATATGGTTTGTAATGTTTAATGTGTATTCATTCAGGTGTGCTGACATACAAGGATAGATAGGAGCAGTGAGGAAGTGTGTCAGCTGAAATTCCTTTGGAATGTCTGACAGAACACCTGCCAAGGTAGAATCTGCCTTACTCTCTTATGGGTGCAGCATAAACTCCCCTGGGTAGGATCAGCTCTAATGGCCTACAAGAAAAGGGGCAAGGCCATGGCTTGGCCTCCTGACTGTAGCTTGGAAGCCTAGAACCAAAATCCCTCCCTACTTTGTGAGTGACAAAAATGAAGGGAAAAAAAACATTCACTTATAGTAGCTTTTATGTAGATCCAAAATAAGAGCCAACTAAACAAGAAAACTAACAGCATGGCCTGGTCTGCACTACAAACTTATATCGGTATAAATACATTGCTCAGGAATGTGGAAAATCTACACCCCTGAGCAAAATACTTATACCAACCTACCCCCTGGTATAGACAGCACTGTGTCAACAGGATGGCTTCTCCCAGAAACATAGCTAACACCTCTCGGGGAGGTGGAGTATGCTGATGCGAGGAGCTCTCCTGTTGGTGTAGGCAGTGTCTTCACTAAGCACTACAGCAGTGCAGTTGCACATTGCAGCTGTGCTGCTGCACTGCTCTCACTGTAAACAAGCTCAAAGACTCTGACAGAATCTGAGGAAAAATTAGTTTTTGCTATGAAAATGAAGACCAAACTAAGCCTGAGAGAAAGTTAAATGCTGTCTATGGGAAAGTGATGCTATTTGGAAAGCTATGGAATAGTGACAGTACATAGCACAGGTTCTTGTTTTTCCTCACAGTCAGTTTATCCTTTCCAGCATGTCTCACTTTCATTCCAGAACAGAAAACTAATAAAGCCAGAGGTTGACACTGGGTGTGATCCCTTACCATTGACTAGCTTGGTGATTTGTGCTAATGTGATCTGACAAACAGGGCAAAGATGCCTTCAGTTATCTAGACAGACTTGAAATGACTGGGTTAGATCACTCCTGTCACTATGTCAATTTAGCAACAATAATCAAGGTTTCTGAAATCTATTGCTGCTTTATTATAATACAGTATGGCTTTGTATATTTAGCTTTTTCTAGCAGTAATGAAATATTGGGCTTTTCTCTCCAGAATAAGATGTTATCATTCTCACACTTACACAATTTGAGAAGATCCTGGTACTTCTGTCCAGTACATTAAAAGATAAAAAACTTATCTCACCATTCACTAGATCAGTTCTTTCATCAAGAGGGTTGAAGAAATGACCGAAGTGAATTTATGGAGATTTGCCAAGAAGTTTAAGGTAAAAAAGAGGAGAAAGTCCAAGTTAGCTGATGACCGTTTATTACAAAATGAGTGATAGCTACAGTGGGAAAGAAAAAAGTTAATGAAGAGCTGAAAGTTGAATATGTAATATAAACAGATGAATTTATGTCTTTATTCAGTAGTAGAGTATCAGTGAATGTTTATAAATCATGGATTCAAATGGGTATCTATGCAATTGTGTCTAAATGCAACCCTGTATTCACCCCCTACATACTATTGCTATGCTGTTTGTTCAAAATATGCCTTGTGAGGTATCATTTGAAAACTAATAACTCACTGGTCAGTAATCATGTGGTGAAATGTGTGTAGCCACATTATATGTTAAGTTATCAACATAAGCTGAAATTATGACTGAAATGTGTTTACCAGAAAAATCTGAGGAGGGGATAGGCCTGTTCCTCAAAGGCAAAGCACAAGCTAATGCCTCCAACTAGGTGTCATTAAAGGTGATTGCCAATCACCTGTGACATGGCTATTTTTTGCAACAAAGTGGGGCAGGACCAGATTGATCAACATTTTAGCATGCAACAACATGGAACTTCCTTCACCATGAGACTCCATGTCTCTGTCCTCACAGCTGGATGGAATTTATCTAGGAGTAACCCTTAGGAAAATGCATTTCAAGGGGGGACTGGTCTATAAAAGTGAGGGCATAAACACCCAAGGGGCTCTCTTTCTTTCTTTCTCTTTTTCACATAAGAAGGCAAAAGAACCAGCCTTTGGACATTGAGAGGGGTTCTGACCTGAGGATTTGATCAGCCCTTTTGCTTGGAACATATGTTGAGGGTTTTACTGGGAATCAATTCTAGTTTGTAAAGTTTTAGTTACTAGAAGGTGTTTTATCTTCATTTCTCTTGTAACCATATTTTATTTTAATACCTGATTCATATTCTCACTTAAAATCTATCTTTCTGCAGTTAGATAAACATGTTTTATTTTTTAATCAAAACTAGTCCAGTGTTGTGTTTAAACTGAAATGTTTAATAACTTCCATTAAAGTAGCAAACTGTTGTATGTTGCCCTTACAGGGGCAACAGACCTCTAATATGTGAACTGCCCAGGAAAGGGCTGGGCAGTGCAGAACACACATTTTTGGGAAAATTCAGGACTGGGAGTGTATTGGCATTAACCTGCAGATAGTAACTAGGGTGGCTGAAAGCCAAAGTGTGTCTGGTGTGTTGCTGCTGGGGTCAGAGTAGCTGGACCAGGGCTGTAGCTATACACAGAAATAAAGGGTATAACCTGAATGGTGATAAGCTGTTTGTTAGTGGCCCGTTTGGGAGCTACAACAACAAAGTATTTTGGGGCACTCATGTTGTGGGGCAGGCACTGATATAACCCCTCACTGGTCTGGATTCCACTGGTCTGGAATGTGACCACAGTATTAGTGGAAATAGGCACACATTTCTAATACTTTAATATTCTTTTCAACAATTCTTGACAGTTTCAGTACTGAAAAGGGGTTGGTGGACACTGCCTTGGGTAGAAATAGAGCTGGTTAGCTTTTAACATTGTTTTATGATAGCTAGTCATTTATCATACACATCTGTTCTACCAAAGTAGTGACTGTCTACTTATCACTATTCTCATATTTCATCATCCATCACACTCGTTGAAAGTTTGGCCCTACCTAGCTACTGTATGATGTTTTATATCTTGAAAGATGAATGGCTGGATTTTGTAGTTATGCTACAAGAATGAGCACACAGCTTGACAAAACACAGAAGTATTATATTGTAAAATTAAGTATTTGAAAAGGCCTGCTCTGTGGGGGGAGAGGTAGCTCAGTGGTTTGTGCATTAGCTTGCTAATCCCAGGCTTATGAGTTCAATCCTTGAAGGGGCCATTGGGGGACTTATTTGGGGATTGGTCCTGCTTTGAGCAGGGGGTTGGACTAGATGACCTCCTGAGGTTCATTCTAACCCTGATATTCCATGATTCATAAAACTTTATATATTTGTGTACACACTTCAGTTTCCCTTCTCCAAATGATTGTCACAATTAATAACCAAAGCAATAGAGAGAATACAACATTGTCCTGAACACGAAGGAAGAAAAATATGAATGAAGGGATGGGGTTTAATTAGGCCCAACTTTATTAACTTAACTCATCTGGAAACTATCTGGCAACAACTTGTACAGGGCAAATTATGATTCCTTCCTGAATTGTTTCCATCTGGTGTGAGCTGCCATCAGCCCCTCACCCCTCCACAGCTAGCCCTAGCCTGTTGCTTGGACAGCACCAACCTCTCCTCATTATGAGGGTAAGATCCTGTGGAAAGAAAGTTGCCACCTTGATGTACCAGACATTAGACACTTCACTCCCATTCCCCAGCTTTGTTAGGGGATGCTTTTCCCCCTAAGTCCACTTCCAATTCCAGTTGATGAGGGATCTGGACTTTCTGCTGAACAATCATCTGCATTGGACACTTGACACAAGGAGGCGCCATCTATTAGCTTGTCCACCTTCTCCTCACTCCTAGGTGGGTTCCCAGACAATTGACAATTCCCGCCCGAATATCAGCCAAAACTATATCTGCCCCATGGTCAAATATATATGCTCCCTAGTTATTCCCTGCAAAACTTGGGTCCCAAACATATGTTTTGATGGCTAATCACCAATCCTTTTTGTTCATGTACAAATTTAACCACTTCCTGATTCACATATCTTCTGGCTTTGTCAATACATGGAGGCCTTGTTTCTCTCTATCATATCCTCTTCTGCACCATATCAAACCAATTTAAAGTCATCCTCTGGTTTGGCCTGATGATTAAGACAACCCCTTTACAAAATCCCAAATCTTTTCCACCGAGGTGTGCAATAATCATTTCATGTAGTTGTTTCCTTGCTGCCAAAGAATGTAAGTGTCATCAGCTTGTCCCAGAGTAAACATCCTCCTGCCTTGCCAACTCAGAATTGCCTTGCCTTGCCTCTAAGAGGACTGTGAGTCAATGTTCACTACTGTGCTCACAGATCCAAACACAGACTCTCCTGACCCCTTGCCCCTGAAAATTGGATAAACAGCAAATTTGATACGTTCACATAATTGGACTCTGATTCTCAGTTGGGGGCTTCATGTGTGTCTTGTACACATTTGAATGCCAGTGACTGCTCATCTGTATTTCCAGTGGACCTATTCCTGTTTGGGATACAGATGTCACCATCCCAACTGTTAATGAATGGGACCCATATTAACTAGCAGGGAACCCTGACATTTTGCGTCTTTGGAGAGCCACAGAAAAGTCCATGAGTTCTGTGTTCAGAACAGGGTTTGTATAGTGTGTAGTTAAAAAGGCTGGGAGCCACCCACCAAAGAATAAGGATAAAACAATATATTGAATAGCTGGTCATTAAGTGAGTACCATCTACTATGCACTGAGTGAGCGGTGGGGGAGAAGGGGGGCCTCCGGTGGAAAAAAAAGTAGTTTGTGACCAGGCAATTAAAGATTGTATCATAATGCAATGTGCAAGGGGAGCAATTAAGGTTGCACAGGCAACCTTAGTTCTGGTATTAGAGGGCTTTCCCTTCACCGTCTCCCCTGGTTCTTGTCATGTAGACAGAAAGCAGAAGACCAGAAGTCTGAAGTGCAGACAATGCAATGTTTATTGGGTGAGTTTCCAAGCAAGCATATTTCGAAGCCCTTCACACCAATCAGACTTATCTCTATATCCCGATAGAGTCTGTTCCCCAGTGTTCCGTTCCCAGCTTTGATGCCGCAGAGCATTTACCCTGTGTCCCACTTCCTAGCTCTGATGCCACAGAGCCTTGCCTGTGTCCCTGTTCCCCATTCCCTATTCCCATTTCCCCCCTTAGTAAACATGATTCCAGTGTCCCTTCCCCCCACGTGCTGTTTGACCCCAGTTTATATAGTAATATTCTCAGCTATACCTTAACCAATCATTTTACTGAAATTTAACTAATCAGTCCTAACATATTGTAACATAATTCTCTAACCAAATATATCCCACTACCCTCATTAACTTACATCTAGCTAAATGAATTATACAGCAGACAGAAATAATTAGAGAATCAGACAGATTAACAATAGAAAAGTTGGGGCCATAAAGATACAACAATACAGAAATGAGAGTTTCAGAACCACAACCATTGATAAGTGATTTCTTACCAGACAGGATGCTATTAAACTAAGTTTTCTTTAACCATCTTAAGATCTGTTTCTTTATCTGGTGGTGATGGGCATTATTAAGACAGAATCATCTTCCTAACAGCCCAATACCACCTTATTTCAATGTGACTGGCTTGGAATGTGAGGATGTGACCGTACTCTTCCCAGTTTATGGCTGACCCTGCTGCTTAGCCAAAGGCCTGAGCCTAAGAACAAGGCCTCAGACTATCCTAGTTAGAGAAGGCCCATATACAGGTGGACTGTGATTTTAATTGTTTTATACCCCTGTAACTAGCTAAGTGATAAAAATACACCTACGTTCTTAAAGTATAGGCCTTTACAAGGAGGTCTGCATATCTATATTCTAACACGTAGCATTTCCTAACTTTTAAGTGCTTGACTTTGCAAATGTAATGTTCTTTTAATATATATTTTATGTGTAAGTTCCTAGTTAAAAAAATACAAAAAAACTGAGCAAACAGACAAAAGAAATGTCATCATGTGGCCTCATACTGACACCCCATAAGTTATGTGAGCTAATGGAGTAACTGATAGAAGTAGTAGGTTGCCATCCTCTGTTTTGACCAGCACCAGAGAAGGATGGGACATTTTGTGAGTGGTTTTCACAGATATATGCTGACAGCAGGTGAATGGTGAAACTTGAGATTCTTGAGATTCAAGATTCTTGAGAATCTCGAGTTTCATGACAGGCTTTTGAGGGACTATGCTTTTGTGGGCATAAATTCTTCTGCCCATTCTTCTTGTCATGCCATCTGGATTGGGTCAAGACTCTGAATGCTTACCTCAGGGCAAACTGTTACAAGCAGGGAAGACACCCTTGACTGCTGGTATTTTCTAAAATTAGATTTCACCAACCCAGCACCAAATATGAACTCCCAAAGCACTACAGTAGTATTATAATGCAGTCACCGATAGTCCCCTTATACACTCAGGTCTATCTGCCACCCAGGCAAGCTGAACTATATGATAAATACAAAAAAAAAATCACACAATATTCAGGTTTCACCCAGTCCCAAGAGACCAGTCACTCACCCATGTTGATTTGCATCCTAGATCTCACACCAAAGACAATGCTAGTAGCCAATGCTATAGTGAACTAACAAAGTTTATTAGCTTGGAATAAGAAATTAGAGTTATTGAGAAGTTAAAGGAGGTCAAATAGATGTGTGGGTGAGTCACAGTCTATAATTCCAAAAGGTAGCAGAGATGTAGTAATCTGTCATCTTCCCAAAAGTATTTTAGGGCTACTGGGGATCTTTGTCCTCTCGTTCAGTTATTCTGCCCTGTTAGAATCCAAATAGTCCAAAGATGAGGCATTTTTCCTTGTGTCCATTCTTATAGCTTCTTCCCACAGAAAACAAGCTGACAGGGTCACTACCTATATGGGCTCTTTCTTTGACGGCAAAGATCGAGGAATGCATTTAGAGTCTTTGGTCTATGATCATCACACACACACAATGATCACTTACTTTCAAATGTGCAATAATTCACACTTTCCTGTTAAAGTTCTTCATTTGCAATACACAAGGCCTCTTGAGAATGTTTGCTATTATATTATAACAGGATACTGATAAGTATGAAAACCATGCATGAAACATCTCTTAGTTTTCATGATTTTAAACACCAAGTCCATTATACATTTAAAAATCACTTTGGTCTATTCTAATGCACAGTGAGTTGCCCTGGCTTCCAGCTGTGGGTTTGTCAGTTCTCAACTGATGTCTAGACCTTGGCCAGGGCTGGTACTTGGCTTACCACTATCATATCTCCCAAGTCTGACCTTTTCTGCTCCATCCCCTTGTACTTGCCTCAAACCTGTCTCTTTCCCATTGTTGGCGCCTCATCCCAATCTGATTCTCCTCACCAAGCCAGTCCCAATTTCCACTCCTCAGTTTGTCACCTCAGTGCTAGTCTCCTTACCCAGTGAGCCCTATCTCACCTCTCTGTAATCTGCATCCAAGTCTGCCCCGCACAATCCAAGCCACACTCCCCTTACCCAGCCAGTCCCAATTCTCCCACTGCTGGTTATTCATTTGACCTATCTCTCTCTCCTCCCCGGCCTTCAGTTCCCCTCACTTTCTCCCTCCCTCCCCAGCCCATGTTCCCTATACATCCTGTCTCCCAACCCAATCTTCCCCGCCCCCTCCAAGCTCCTCATCTGATCACAGTGTCCTTAGTCCCTTGCTCTTTGGCCCAAATTACTTCTCCTTCTCCTCCCCCCTCCCTTCTTATCCAGATGTTATCACCTCTGCATTTGGATCAGGCAGCTTCTTCCTCCACATTTCTTGGTCCCAGCAGGGTGATCCTTAAGAGCACAGGAGACTCTCCCTGGTCTTACTTCAGGTGCTCAGTCCCAGCCTGAAACCCACAGAAACCAATAAATAGCTGTATCATGCCCAGGGTGAACTGAACCTTTGGGAATTTTTGCTATTATAATCTAAGACGTCTAATAAACATATGGGAACTGCAATTTTTTAAATGCTTTTAAATATTGAATTGAGACCAATGCTTCAGTTTGTCAAGATTGTTTTGAATTTTAATCCTGTGCTTTCCTTTCTGGTGTAAGGTTATGGGGGAGGGGAAGTAGGGGGGAGAGAGTTAGATGAACAAGAAACAAACTGACAACAGTGGAACTTGCAAGGTTTATTTTCATCATTACATTTAGGTGGATTTTTATGAAGACAGCAAAGGTCATATCCCTAATTCTAAATTTAAGTTCTTATTCGAAAACATGGTGATGCTAGAACTTTTCGAACAAAAGATTGCCAGAATTTTTTAACATGGGCAGAACATTGTAGAATCATAAAAATATAGGGCTGGCAAGGACCTCAGGAGATCATTTAATCCAGCAATACTCAGACGGAGGTTCATGAACCGCAAGTGACTCTTTAATGTGTCTCCTGAGGCTCTTTGCAGCACATGATATTAAAACACTGTGTGATTTAATTATTAACCAATCTAAATTATTAACCAATCAGGATGATTTTACTATGTTATTAACCAATTGTAGTTGATAAAATAATAATACTTGGTCAGTCATTTTGCTGTGAGAATAATATATGTAAACTACATATTTCCCATACATATTTGATTAAATATGAATATGTAGTACTATAGTAAATGAAGCAATGAATTCACACTACTGTGGCTCTTTTGGGTAATGTTGATCACTAATTTGGCTCCTGAACCGCTAAGGTCTGAGTAACACTGATCTAATCTATCCCACTGTACTGAGGCAGGACCAATTATACCTAGGTGGGTGTTTACCTAACTTGTTGTTAAAAACTTCTAGTGACGGGGATTTCACAACCTCCCTTGGTAACCTAATCCAGTGTCTATCTCTCCTTACAGTTAGAAAGTTTTTTCCTAATATCTAACCTAAATCTTCCTTGCTGCAGATTAAGCTGATTACTCCTTGTCCTATCTTCAGTGGACATGGAGAATAATTGATCACCATCCTTTTTATAACAGCCTTTAACAGATTTGAAGACTGTTATCAGGTCCCTCCTCATTGTTCTTTTCTCAACTCTAAACATTCCCAGTTTTATAACCTTTCCTCATAGGTCACGTTATCTAACACTTTTATCATTTTAGCTCAGTGGTCCGCAACCTGCAGCCAGTGGGCTGCATGCGGCCCATCACAGTAATCCACTGGTGGGCTGTGAGACAGCTCCCATTGGCCAGGAATGGCAAACCACAGCCACTGGTAGCTGTGGGTGGCCATGCCTGTGGACGGTCAATGTAAACAAACTGTCTCACAGCCCGCCAGCGCATTACCCTGACAGGCCGCAGGTTGCCCATCACTGTTTTAGCTGCTCTCCTCTATTCATAAAGTGTGGCACCCAAAACTGGACACAGTACTCCAGCTGAGGCCTCACCAGTACTGATGAGAACAAGTATCTCCCATCTTTTACATATGACACTTCTGTCAATACACCCCAGAATTATATTAACCTTCTTTGCAACTGCATCACATTATTGGCTTGTATTCAGTTTGTGATCCAGTATAGCCCCCAGATAATTTTCGGAGTACTATGTACTGCATTGCCAGTTTCTCCTCACTTTGTGTTTATGCATTTGTTTTTTCCTACCTAAATGTAGTACTTTACACTTTCCTTTACTGACATAATTTCCCTAATCTCATTCTCAGAAGCAAGTGTCCCATTTGGGCTGAAATTTTCCAGAATAATTCAACCTAAGGCAGACACCCAGAATGGAAAATTCAAAATGTTATAATCTTTTCAGCCCAATTCAAACTATTGTAACCTAACCAAAGCCAATTCACAGACTAATGAACAGCCATCAGCTAAACAACTTTTGCTCACCCCCGTCTCACCATGAGTTAGAGTTGTGAACCTAAAAGTGAAAGGATCTCTATAGGCAGGTCTACACTACCGTTTAAGTCAATCTAGCTTATGTCGTTCAGGGGTGTGAAAAAGACACCACCCTAAGTGACACAAGTTACAGTGATCTAAGTGCTGTCCACACTGGCACTATGTCAGCAGGAGACACTCTCCAGATGGCATAGCTTCTGCCTCCATTGGAGGTGGAGCAACTATGCCAATAGGAGAGCAGTCTCCCATCGGCATAGAGCGTCTTCACCAGTGCAGCTGTGCCGATGTAATGTCTCTAGTATAGACCTTCCTTATATATTGCTGTACCTTTACCATAAAATATTCAAGCACCGACAGCCTGCCATCTTAAGACTATTTTATTGTATGTATATTTTGGGATAAGGGAGATAAGCAAGTCATTCACACTGATTACAACACAGCAGGAGCAATAATATAGAAATCATTAGTAATGTTTGCTAGAAAAGAATTTGGAGAAATTCTAGGCCACAGCACAATAATGGGTCTTACCTTTGCCTTTTAGTGCACTGTTAATTTGATAAATTTTTCCTTGTGGAAATGGGAGTTTGGTAGGTAAAAAAATCCAATTAGAGGAGAGACAATAAAATTGTCCAGAAAGTTTTCAGCAAACTGTTCAACAATTTTGACACACTTGAATAGCAGATTCCTTAATGCATATTTTTGCCAAATGAAATCTATTAGTGGCAATCCTATTTTCAGAAAAAAATAACTTCTTATTCATCATTTCAAACAATAAATGCAATTCATGATTCCATTTAATTTAAAACATTGCTTTTGCATTGGCTTCAGACAGCAAGACTACCAAAGACTACCTTTGCTCATTGCATTAGTCAGAGGCATGACATTATAAACCGAGGAATGCCCACTTCCAGATGACTGGTTGCCAGAATCTCATTTAACCCATTCAGCACTCTGTCCTGCAGTGAATGCTATAGGAGAAGACGGGTCCATTTGCACCAAAATTAGTACAAGAGCAGAGCCCCAAATCATTACTAGTGGGATGTAATTCATCCAGATAATCACTTATTCAGTTCTGCTTGATGCCTCCACTAGAAAAATGAGAAAGATGTAAGTATTTTAAATGGAAACATATAAATGAGAAGGTTTCACTAATACTTTGTCAATGTAATAATAATAATAAAAAGAATATAATGTAGATAGATCTATCTATATCTGCCAGAAGTACATACTCAGTTAAAAAGAAGAGGTAAAATCCTGAAACTCCTATGCAGCAGAAAGCAGTAATATTAGCCATATATCACAGTTAGATTTATTCATTTTTACTATGCCATTCATTATATCTCTAATTATTGTAAGTATTGCATGTGATGGTTTATTTTTAAGGAGAATATTAAAGATTCTGAAATGTCCACTCATTTTTCATTGACATAGGATATTATTCTCTTTTATGGACAATATAATTATTTCAGTGCTTTCTAACACTTTGATTGCACCTTTACCCTTTCAGATAAAGAATGCACAAAACATCCTGCAGCCATTGTGTGTGTGTGAGGCTTCCAATTAAGAGAATTTTTTTGTCAATGAGAATTTTTTTGTGTTCTGTGACCGCACGATTGAGATTTTGTATAAGAATTTTACAGAGGATTGAATTTCAAGCACTGAAGTGAATGGAAGTTAATGGCAATCATAATTTTGCAGGACTGGTCCTTTAAAAGATAGCTTATGTATATCACTGCACATTTTTGCCAAAGCCTTATTAAAGGATTTTGAGTGTTAAAATTCAGCTTAATGCAGAATCACTTTTTGTATGGGTAAAAAATATCCTTTAATGCAGTCAGATCATAAATAAAATTACTTTACTTGTGGACCCAAAATATTAACTCTTCATGTCCCTGATACAAATAACTCATAGGAGGAATGAGGGATGATTCCTTCTTCCAAACATGGGCCTGCAGTGGAGCCATTTTTGACTGCCACTTAGCCTATTGCAATGGGTTGATTAGCTTCATGGATTTGGACTTCCTTCTCCTATGTCAGAGGAGTCCTAGATGAGGTGCACCGTCACCGGAGTTTGTTGGAAATTTTCTGATGAAACACAGTATTGTTGGAAAACGCTGATTTGCTAAAGCAAAATGTTTAGTGAAATCTATTACAGATACAACAGTAGTTTTGCAGAAAAACAGGCAGATTTCCATTAGAAACCTGTTGATGTTCCAAGGGCCAAAGCTCCAGCAGGGAGCTTGCCAGCCCCTGGAGCTCCAGATAGAGCAAAATGAAAAAAATGTCTTGCACAACCAACCCCCCACCCAAGTTTTGGCCAGTTGTAATCATCACAGAACCTTCCAGGCTTTTCCATCCTGATGCCTATCCCCAAAGTCCTTCTGCACTCTGATGCAGAGGGAGCCTCAGCTGAAGTAGGCCTCCTGGTTAAGATCCCTACAGATAGTTATGTATTTGCACTGTTGTAGCACTTAATGGACAGAATCAAGGCCCAATTGTGCTAGACCCTATACACACAAACAACAGAAAGATGATCACTGTGCCAAAAATTTTATCATCCAGTATGTAAGAGTGAAACAGTTATGTTTATTGTAGCCAGCAGCATTCATCACACAGCAGATTGTCAATTCTTTTAGAATCATAGAATATCAGGATTGGAAGGAACCTCAGGAAGTCATCTAGTCCAACCCCCTGCTCAAAGCAGGACCAATGCCCAACTAAATCATCCCAGCCAGGGCTTTGTCAAGCCTGACCCTAAAAACCTCTAGGGAAGGAGATGCCACCACCTCCCTAGGTAACCCATTCCAGTGCTTCACCACCCTCCAAGTGAAATAGTTTTTCCTAATATCCAGCCTAGACCTCCCTCACTTCAACTTGAGACCAGTGCTTCTTGTTCTGTCATCTGACATCACTGAGAACAGCCAAGCTTCATCCTCTTTGGACGCCCACATCCCTTTCAGGTAGTTGAAAGCTGCTATCAAATACCCCCTCATTCTTCTCTTTGAGAGACTAAATAAGCCCAGTTCCCTCAGCATCTCCTCGTAAGTCATGTACCCCAGACCCCTAATCTTTTTAGTTGCCCTCCGCTGAACTCTCGCCAATTTTTCCACATCCTTACTGTAGTGGGGGGCCCAAAACAGAACACAATACTCTAGATGTGGCCTCACCAGTGCCTAATGGAGAGGAATAATCACTTCCCTCGATTTGCTGGCAGCCCTCCTACTAATGCAGCCCAATATGCCATTAGCCTTCTTGGCAACAAGGGCACACTCTTGACTCATATCCAGCTTCTCATCCACTGTAATCCCCAGGTCCTTTTTTGCAGAACTGCCTCTTAGCCAGTCGATCCCCAGCTTGTAACTGTGCGCGGAATTCTTCCTTCCTAAGTGCAGGACTTTGCACTTGTCTTTTTTGAAACTCAGATTTCTTTTGACCCAATCCTCCAATTTAGCTAGGTCACTCTGGACCCTATCGCTACCCTCCAGCTTATCTACTTCTCCCCACAGCTTAGTGCCATCTGCAAACTTGCTGAGGGTGCAATCCATCCCATCATCCAGATCATTAATAAAGATGTTGAAAAATATCAGCCCCAGGACTGATCCCTGGGGCACTCTGCTTGATACTGCATGCCGACTAGACATCGAGCCATTGATCACTATTTGTTGAGCCTGACGATCTAGCCAGCTTTCTATCCACCTTATAGTCCATTCATCCAATCCATACTTTTTAACTTGCTGACAAGAATACTGTGGGAGACCATATCAAAAGCTTTGCTAAAGTCAAGGTATATCATGTCCACCGCTTTCCCCATATCCACAGAGCCAGTTATCTCATCATAGAAGGTAATCAGGTTGGTCAGGCATGACTTACCCTTGATAAATCCATGTTGACTGTTCCTGATCACTTTCCTTTCCTCCAAGTGCTTCAAAATGGATTCCTTGAAGACCCGATCCATCATTTTTTCAGAGACTGAGGTAAGACTGACTGGTCTGTAGTTCCCTGGATTATCCTTCTTACCATTTTTTTAAAGATGGGCACTATATTTGCCTTTTTACAATCGTCCAGGACCTCCCCTGATTGCCATAGATTTTCAAAGATAATGGCCAATGGCTCTTCAATCACATCAATCAATTCCCTCAGCACCCTTGGATATATTAGATCCAGACCGAGTGTGCATGCCCCGATTTTCTAAATAGCCCTTAACCTGTGCTTTCACCACTGAAGACTGCTCACCTCCTCCACATACTGTGCTGCCCAGTGCAGCAGTCTGGGAACTGACCTTTTCTGTGAAGATTGAGGCAAAAATGCATTGAATATTTCAGCTTTTTCCACATCATCTGGCACTAGGTTGCCTCCCCCATTCAGTAAGGGGCCCACACTTTCCCTGACCTTTTTCTTGTTGCTAACATAGCTGTAGAAACCCTTCTTGTTACCCTTCACATCCCTTGCTAGCTGCAACTCCAAGTGTGCTTTGGCCTTCCTGATTACACCCCTGAATTCTCAAGCAATATTTTTATATTCCTCCCTAGTCATCTGTCCAGGTTTTCACTTCTTGTAAGCTTCTTTTTTTGTGTTTAAGCTCATCAAAATTTCTCTGTTAAGCGAAACTGGTTGCCTGCCATATTTGCTTTTCTTTCTGCACATCGGGATGGTTTGTTCCTGCTCCCTCAATAAGGCTTCTTTAAAATACAACTAGGTCTCCTGAAGGCCTTTCCCCCTCATATTAGCCTCCCAGGGAATCCTGCCCAACAGTGCCCTGAGGGAGTCAAAGTCTGCTTTTCTGAAGTCCAGGTTCCAGTCCCAGCATCTGGCAGTCAGAGGCTTAGGGACATTCAGAGCATGGGATTGAATCTGTGACCATCTTGGCTAAAAGAATTTGCCTCTTAATAAATAAAATAGTAATAATTATGTGACATTATATATTTTACCCATACAGTTTATTCTTTATATAGAAGCCAAGTTAGTTTCCTCCAGAGAGTAAAACTTGCAAAACAAAATGTCAGTGGAAATATCATTATGGATAATGCTATGCCATCTGTAGAGCTAACATCTGATTAGTATCAGAAGCTGCCAGCTAAGGAAGTCTACATTTGAGTTGCTAAGGCTAAAACAAGAGCCAGAGACATGTGGTTCACCTTTCTTGGGACTTATCCAGGAGATGTAGCTGCCTAATTAACTATCACTTTCTCTTAAGAAATGACACTTTCTCTGGATAAGACAGCCACTCTACCTAACTTACAAGCTCAAACAAGATAGAAAAACCAATGTGCCAAAATACTAGAGATGTATTGTCAATATGCTTTATACTGACACTTTGCTTTACAAGATATATTATTTGGAAGTGACCATAATAACCTATTTAGATTTCAGTTATTTTCTTCCAGCGTATTAAGCAATTTTAAGTGAGAAATAAGAAGACAATTCTAAAATAAAATGTTTTATGGTTTACTCTTTTATATTTTATATATGCTTTCTTCAATTGCATAGGTTTAACAATCGTCCCAAAAGTGTTTGCTTAAAAAAATGGAGTCAGTACGTACAGATAAAACATCTTAACCATTCCTCTATTCTAAATGAAAAAAAAATACTGATGGATTTAAAAATGTTGAATACAAAAGGGAAAATGTATATGAATGTATAACACACAATAAATATGCCCATTTTAAGTGAAATGTATTGAGGTAAGGTATTGTGGGCTTATCTACAGAGAAGTTAATGTGCAGTAACCAAATTCATGCACTCTAGCTATTCTGTACTAAATTCCCATGTGGGCACAGACAGGGCATGTCTACACTACAGGCTTCAGTCTTAAGACCTATATTAGTGTAAACGTGCAGGACTCACCCCTGCGGCGCCTCCTGCTGATCATCTCAGGGAATTAGCTCTTTTCCAGCCTGGGCGCCCTCTTCAGGCTGGTGTCCTGCTTGTTGCTGGCCCCGTGTCCCTCTCGGACCCCGGTGCCCCTTTACCCTGGGGCTGCCCCCTGGCAATACCCCACCAGTCTCTATGGGTCTCCCCTCTCCAGGAAACCCCCAACCCTATAATCCCCACCTTGCTTCAGTCTGGGCTACTGCTAGTCCTCTCCGAGCCCCCGCTCCTTGGGGCAGACTGCAGTGTAAAAGCCACCCATCATAGACAAGGGGGTTCAGACCTGCTGCCTTCCTCTGCTTCCCAGCACCTCTATGGGCCTGGGACCAGGCCCTGCAGCCTGAGGAGTTGCCAGCCTGGAGCTCCCCTGGCTTTCCCCAGCCCTGCTTCACCTCAGTACCCTTTCTGCAGACAGCCAGGCCCAGCTCTCTCCCAGCCTGGAGAGAGACTTCTCTTGGGCTTCTGACTCACAGCCTTTTTATAAGGGCTAGCTGGGCCCTCATTAAGCCAGCCACAGCTGTGGCTGCTTTCCAATCAGCTCAGCCTTTCCCTTGCCATAGCCCTCTCCCAGGGCTATTTCAGGGCAGGAGCGGGGTAACCACCCCGCTACAATTAGGTAGGTAAGTACTGTAGTGGCTGGTGTCCACACTACCCTCCTACTGTCGGTGGTTTGCGTCCTCATCAGGAGCGCTTCCACCAATAGAAGAGGGGCAGTGTAGGGGGCAGAGAGCCAGGCGGGCACAGCCCAGCTGGGAACAGAGAGCCTGGGGGAGTTGATCTTTAGTTGTCCGGCTTGTTAAGTTCACAGCTCCAGCATGTATCTGACAGCCAACAACCAATGTGGAGGTGTAGTTATTATGTCGGTGTAATAGGGCACTTACATCAGCGGGGCGAGGCTTATAGTGTAGACATTGACATAATTAAGTTGACGTAAGCTGCTTGGCATTGACCTAACTGTATAGTGTAGGCCAGGCATCAATGTCCTTGAGTGGTTTAGCTTAGTACATTTTAATATGTATTAAGTTAAGGCACTTTTAGTGCACAGTAAAAGTGTTCACATGGGGAGTTAGTGAAGAATAGGTTGTGCACTATAAATTCTCGCACTAGCTAGCTGCACATGAACTTCTGCAGGTAGGCAAGCTCTGTGTGAATATTTACATTGGAATTTTCAAAGGAGCCTCAGAAAGCATCTCATTCCTAATAATTTTGCTGAGAGTGGGGTACCCAACTCCCATAGGCCCAATTGAAGATCCCAGACTTTCTTTCTAATTAGGTTCTGTCATAGTGCTCTTGGTGATTCCCATCTCAGGCATAATTTGCATGCATTTATAATATTTTTAAAAATATTTTCCAGACTTTATGTGTATGTTAAACCTCATTGAGAGTAATTATGAATTTGTCATAGCCCTTTTTGTCAGTCTATTATTATGTACTTATTATACTATTCAATTAATATTATTAATGTCCTTACCACAACTACTTTAGACATTTGTCACACAGAATGTAAAGTATTCTATAAACCAGGGGTTGGCAACCTCTGGCACGTGGCTCGCCAGGGTAAGCACCCTGGCGGGACGGGCCAGTTTGTTTACCTGCTGCGTCCACAGATTTGGTCAATCGCAGCTCCCACTGGCCACGGTTCACTGCTCCAGGGCAATGGGAGCTGGTGGAAGTGGCGGCCAGCACGTCCCTTGGCCCAAGTCGCTTCCAGCAGCTCCCATTGGCCTGGAGCGGCGAACTGCAGCCAGTGGGAGCCGCAATCGGCCGAACCCTCCAGACGCAGCAGGTAAACAAACTGTCTCGGCTCGCCAAGATGCTTACCTTGGCAAGCCGTGTGCCAGAAGTTGCTGATATAAACCATATTCTTAATGAGGTAGTATATATTACGCCAGCAAACATGTGAATGTCTGCCCTTTTTAGTGTAGTTGTTTCCAAAATGATTCTGAATTATTTACTTATATATCCTGTAGGCTGCTTGAATGAACTTCAAAATTCTAATACTCATTTTTATAATAAATTACCTCTATTTTTGTATGCTCTCCCAGAAAAAAAAACCCTGGGTTTACAGAAACAGAATAAAGTTTGGGCATATTTGCTTGATTTTCTCAGATAGAGTAAAATCCTGCCCTCATTGAAATCAATAGCAAAATCCCATTGACCTCAATGGGATTAGGATTTCACCCATGTTTGCTATTATAAGATTGCATCAAATAATTGTTACTGCTTACATAAATTAATAAATAAACATCATTGTAAATTTCCATCTTGAATACAAGGCTAGTGTTGTGTAATTACCACCTTCTGATAGCTATTTATGTCACCTCTGTCATCCTGAAGGGTTGGTACCTATTAAATGCTGGTTATTAAAAAAAAAAAAGAAATTGGTCAGATTATTCTTTAAGGGCCAAACTCCAATCCTTTTATTTCTGAACGCAATTTTTCATGAACTAATATTGATTGCTGTTAATGTATTTGTTCATAATAGTTTGAACTGTTTGTGCAACACAATTTGAGCCTATTTTGAATAATCTCTATTAATTGTTTTCAGGGTATGATTGGTCAATGAGGTCATGTGGTTTTTTTTTTCCTTTTCCCTCATACAAGTCCTGATCCAAAGCCTATCAAAGTCAACAGAAAGTGTTCTCTGTGGACTTCAATAATCTTTAGCTCAGACTCTAGGTTAGTGTTTCTCAAATGTGGCCACTGTGGCTGCATGCAACAACTAGGGACTTTTTTTGCAGCCACAGCCTCCTGGGCAGTAAAAGGAGTTGCTCCTTCGCCCCCTCTGAAGACATAAACACTGGAGGAGCAGGCAGCCAGTGGGTGGTGGGGCTCGGGCTTCCGGCTGTAGCCCCAGGGTGGTAGGTGGCAGGCTTTGGCTGTGGGGCTTTGGGCTCCATCTGCATGGTGGCAGGCTCTGGCCCCTAGCCCCAGCCACACACACCCCCCATTGCCCCTGGCCCTCACTGCCTCCTCCATCCCCAGGTTCTGGCCATGAGGCGATGGGCTATGTCCCTGGACCCCAGTCTTGGGGTCCTGGGCTCTGGGCTCAGGACCTCAGGATCCAACCATGGGGCTTTGGGTCTGGCCATGGGATCACCCCTGCCCCCCATCACTCCTAACCCCTGCTGCGTCCTCCGGCACTGGGATTCAGCTGCACAGTGGCAGGCTCCAGTTCCGGGCTGCAGGGCTTTGGACTCCGGTCCCAGGCTCACCATTCTCCCATCACCGCTGGTCCCCACTGCCTCCTCCAGACCCTCATCCACCCAACCCCATCACTCCTGACTCCCACTGCCTTCCAACCACCTCACCATAGAGGGCTTAATTTGTCCCTGAGTTTGCTGGGGATGAGTAAATCTGCTGTGAAAAGTGATATTTGTATATTTGTTAATCTCACTTTTCACTGTCTCCCAGCTAGTTAATAAGTCTGCTTCTGTGAAATGTGATATTAACAAATTTAGAAATATCACTTTTCACAGCACCAGACTTACTAGCTAGCAAGTCTTAAAAAAAAAAGCAAAGGAAACAATAACAAAATAAAAAAAACATGCAAAGCACCTTATTTGTGTTTCTTTTCTGTTTAGGTTCAAGAAAGAATAGAGACAACTGTACATTATTTTTATTATTGAGTTTTAAAAAAAACTGCTCTACATAAATAAATTACAATGATTTGGAGATGTATATGTGCATATTTATTTGGTTTTTTCCCCCCTAAAGTTAAGTATTTTAGGAAAAACTGTCAGAGCTGCCACCAGCAGAGTTGATAGCTGCCCTCTGAAGCTACTAAATTTTTTTATGAGAATCCTGCAGGTGACTAAAGATTATGAAAAGAGAACGATGAACCACACTTCAAACATTGCAAAAATTGCAGAGATTCCTATACAAAGATGAATAAAAATTAGACAATTTTAAAACGTTTCAATGTATATTAGAGTATTACACAATGATTAATAGTTGGAAATTAAACATTATCATTATGTTTAATTAATGGATGGGGAGGCATGGCATCTCCAGAGACTTTGAATAATGTTCTGTAATTGGAGTGATTGTTGTTTAAAAGTCAACATTTACCCAATTTGCTGAACTACGACTGTTACCGGGTATTTAAAATATAGAGGCCCCTTTAGTATTTCAGATACTGTTGTGTGGTTACTGTGGGTGAATGTT
Organism: Mauremys reevesii; assembly: GCF_016161935.1. NCBI lineage: Eukaryota > Metazoa > Chordata > Testudines > Geoemydidae > Mauremys > Mauremys reevesii. The sequence goes on from NC_052625.1 coordinate 158,211,018, forward strand.
CCCTACTTACTGTATGTCTGACTTACTATATGTCACAATTGATTATAATTATAATTAGATGATAATATTTTTCCCTCAACAATCAGTCTTCACTTGACGTTTTCAACATACGCACTGTGCTGCTGCCCCTTTGAACTCTGCTCAAATTGGGCCATATGGACTAGGCAACCAACTACTTGTTGTATTAGCCATATACTTTTTCTTATGTTTAAGAATAAAAGCCAGATCTTTGGGTACTTGCACAATGCTCAGAGCATATGTTATGGGGCAGTATGCAAAGCTAATATCACTTGCACTACCATTACTCTGGTCTTGCTCTCTGCACTTCTACCTTGTGCTGAGTTGAACCAGTTTAAAGGCAGCTCTAACTTATACCTATCTGTAATGAGGAGCCAAAAATTTAACCCTGGATCAGCAAGCATAGGGGCATCCTGACCAAACCCCTTTTTCACTAATCATGTCCCAAACTTTTCCAGGCTACTCTGGCAGCAAAGAGCTCCAGTGTCATCTATGTGGACACAGGGGATCAATCCCCAGGCTGGTCAGAGTGTACCTACTTCTGATAGAAGCCTAGGGAAGTGGGCGGGCATTTTTTGTTAAACATTTTGCCAACATTTGTTCAGCTTGTAATGATTATCAGGTATTACTGAATTGAAATGAAAGCCACTTCAGGCTTATCCTTACAGTAGGGTGATCCTCCCTTAAGCCAAAATATTCCAGCATTATACTGCTAAGCAATCATATTATCCCAGGGATCTAGCCCAATGTGCAAACACAGGCAGACAAAGTACTTAAAATCTTTAGGCAAGTTGTGTTCTTTTTACCTTCAACTGTGTAGAATCTAGTGCTAAAATATTGTTTTGCACTCTTGAGAGAGAAGGAGGGAAATGTTTCTAGGGGTGACACACCTGAACCATCTTCTAACAAATTACTAAGCATCTGTGTATGTTAAAAATCCCACATTTCCTTAGGCCTGACACCAACCCATTATTCTATTATTTCCTTACAGCTTACTGAGGCTTGTCATAAATGAATTAGCTACTGACTGCTTTGCCAACAAGCTGTAACTCTCTCATCTGTCCTCAGAAAAGTTTGAGTGCCATTGTCATTAAAGTATCAGAAGGGTAGCCGTGTTAATCTGGAACTGTAAAAAGCAACAAAGAGTCCAGTGGCATCTTATAGACTAACAGACATATTGGAGCATAAGCTTTCATGGGTGAATACCCACTTCGTCAGATGAATGTAGTGAAAATTTGCAGAGGCAGGTATAAATATGCAAGCAAGAATCAGTCTAGAGATAACGAGGTTATTTCAATCAGGGAGTATGAGGCTTTCTTCTAGCAGTTGAGGTGTGAACACCTAGGGAGGAGAAGCTGCTTTTGTAGTTGGCTAGCCATTCACAGTCTTTGTTTAATCCTGAGCTGATGGTATCAAATTTGCAAATGAACTGAAGTTTCTCTTTGAAGTCTGGTCCTGAAGTTTTTTTGCTGCAGGATGGCTACCTTTAAATCTGCTATTGTGTGTCCAGGGAGATTGAAGTGTTCTCCTACAGGTTTTTGTATATTGCCATTCCTAATATCTGACTTGTGTCCATTTATCCTTTTACGTAGGGATTGTCCAGTTTGGCCGATGTACATAGCAGAGGGGCATTGCTGGCACATGATGGCGTATATTACATTGGTGGACATGCAGGTGAATGAACCGGTGATGTTGTGGCTGATCTGGTTAGGTCCTGTGATGGTGTCCATGCAACAAACCTTGATGCCAACTCTGCCCACATATCTACACCAGTGACACTGTCACAGGACCTAACCAGATCAGCCATATATATATATGGCTTAGCTACATAAATTATACCACTTGGTGAGGGGCCTCTGAAATATAAAAGACAATGAGGGCCACTAGAGGGCTCAAAAACTATTTAAAGGGATACTATCCAATTCCTATGCACTACAATAGGTTTATCTTGTCATGTTTTTTGCACTTACCTTATTCAGTTCACTCTTGAACACTCATTTCTTCACAACTGAACTAAAATAAAAAAGTTGAGATAAAAACAACAAAAACACAAAACAAAACATGGCACAAACAAGACACATGTTTATCATTACCTTGGGAACTCTACTGCTGATTAGCCCCCCATTCTCGTTAATCAAAATATTCTGATGGATTTCACTGGGGTTTGCATATTTATGTGTAAATCACACCCCCTTCCACCATTTTTCATCTTTTTTAATTTCACTTTTATACTGTAAGCTTTTGGGGGCAAGGATGTTTCTTCCTACATGTTTGTACAGCACCTATCACATTTTGAGTAGCTTACCCAATGTGGAACAACCGTAAAATGTCTGCTGTGTAGATGTGCCTCAGATAAAAAAAATGAGGACACTAATACAGATGTTTGCTAGAAGCTGTGTACATAGTTATGTTTTGTTTTCCATTTGAATTAATATTTCTTTTTTTATTTAAATTCTCTACTTAATTTAATTATTCTCATTCTGCAAATATGTTAGAGCATCTTGTCTTTTTTGTTGTTATTTCTTTGTTTATGTTAAATAATCAACTTGTTTTCATACAAAACAGTGATATGTATTGTGAATCAATGGAGCAGTCCCTTAATTCCTAAGCTCTTTTACCTACTCATGCATGCAAATAAGTAAGGCTGTTTATTTCCTTGTTCACATATTTAAATATATAATTGTATTTGTCAGTGATTAATGGATTAATAATGATTGACTGAAAGAGCTGTAGCTTTGGACCATACTTTAACATAAAGGGATGTAATTTGTTGATATTAATGTTTATAAATTTCTTGCTCTGAGTCAGTTACTGAAGAAAGGTTTTGGTACACTTGCATTATACTAGTTACATTATTTTGACAGGCAAATAATGGGAACAAAATGTGTGTGTATGTGCATAACATAAAATTAATGTTTAAAGAAACATAGTATGTGATCATGTAGTTAAAGACTATCATAATGCATATGCAAAAAGGAGGTGAATTAAGGTTTCACAGGCAACCTTATTTTTGACATTTCCTAGCTTTTGAGTGCTTGAGTTTGCAACCTTGACATTCTTCTATTATCTTTTTTTTTTAATGGAATTGCCTTGGTTTTTTGTTTGTTTGTTTGGTTGGTTTTTTTTAAGCAAGGAAACTGTAAAGCAGAAATGTCATCATGTGATATCTGACATAGGACCAAAAAAGATCCTCTGGGTTACCAACTCCAGTTCCCTGAACTTAAGACACGCCCGTATGAATCATCAGCAGGGTTAGAACCTTTAGATCCACAACACAGACCTATACTCCTTGAGCTAATGCAGTAACTAATAACATGCTATCCTCTATTGGACCAATACTAAAGGCTAATGAGACACACACTTTGCAAGAGGATTTAAAAAATATTTGATGGACAATGGAAGCATGTTGGGGATTAGGAATCTTGGATTCTATTCCAAGTTCTGAAGGAGTGTGTCTGCGTAGTTACAAACAGCACAGCCATGGATTTGGCACATTCTTCCCCAATCTTCCCCTTTTTGACCTTATTCCCCTCTTTTCTTCTCCCTTCAGGTTACTTCATTATTCTCCTCCACACTGCCTAGGTGTAGGTGGAGAGAGTATTGGAAGCACAGGAGACACAATATCCACATTTTCACATTATCACTTACAAAATGGGATCCATAGTTAGAACCAATTTTTCAAATAGGTTTATGCTTATGTGTTCATGCCACTTACCTGTGAGGAGCTTACCTATGTAGCTGGGTTTCTAAATCACACTTACAACCATGGTAAGTTAAACACACAAATTTCCAGGGAACAAGCCCAAAACAAACACATATATTGGGCGGGATGCATTTCAGATATTTCACCTGACTCTGATCATAATTAGGGAAAGAAAGCTGGGCTTGTATTACTACCATTACAATTATTTGGAACACAGTAATACCTACAGCTCCCAAAGAAGATGGAGGCCTCACTGTTTTAAGCGCTGTTCAAATACAGAGTAAGAGCATCCCTGACTCAAAGAGAAAACAATCTAAATAGGCAAGGCATAGAGCTACTGAAGTAATAATAACTAATAATGAAATCTCCCTCTCAGTTGGTCTGAGTATTATAGTCCCTCTGCTCTCCCATTGTTTTCTCTCTGAACATCTTAGATGGGGAGGATTGTCAGCCTGCTAACCCCTCTGTTATTCTTACAGGGGCAGCCTCAGAAGCTAATACTTTTGATCTCCTCTATTCCAGTGTGCTGCTTTCCCCATTGTGGAGCCCATAACCTCTGGCTGAGCTACTGAAGTCTTCAAATCATGATTTCAAGACTTCAAATGACAGAGAATCCACCATTTACACTGGTGTATGGACCATAGTTCCACACACATTTAAAAATACTTAAAGTCACTAGTTTTAATCCAAATACTAGAAGTTTGGTAAAACAATGAGAGCTAGTCAAAATGTTCAGAATTTTTTTTTACAAGATTTTTGAATGTTGAGAAATAAAAATGGGGGGAGGGGGATGAAATTTCAACCAGCTCTAAAGACAATAAACATGGTCCCAGGTGGATATGTTTTTACTTGTATAACTTTGTCCCTCTCTTTCCTTTTGTAACATATAAATGACTTTCCAAATCATTCCTGACTCATTTTGGATACTTTATTTTCTCTGACACCTTAACCATTACCTCAGCCACTAGTTAAATGAGTCTACATTGACATTATTTAAATTAATAATCCAATTTTTTGCAAAGTCACATCCAAAGCCTATATGTGTTGTTTTATTGAACAGTCTGAGCTCTGAGAATATTGTGACTCAATATAGTGAGGGATTTGTTGTTTTTGCCTTATTAGTAAAACCATCCTTGTCCTTTCTGTAGTTGGCAATATTTTCTGGTCCCATTGTTTTTCATCTGTGTTGGTTTGGCGTATAAAAGACTGGTTCTGCTATGATTCAGCAATCACTTGCATGTGAAACAATATAGAAAAGAAAATATGAGTACACAAAATGGTGGAGTAATTGCATTGCAATAACATTATATGAGCAATTTAAACTAGTATAGCTGGAAATTAGGAATCTTTGCAAATAATAACAGATGCCCTGTTACAGTATGTTACTGCCTTCATCAAGCCCCTGTCTTACTTTAAGCTTGTAAATCATACCAATGATTTCAATGAGATTATTTATATGCTTAAAGTTAGACATATGCTATGGTTATATTGAGGGCTTAATGCCTAAACGAGCATGGAATTATATCTTAGGCAAGTGAGTTTTATCAGTATGCAAATTAACAAGAAATATTTTTTTCATTTGTTTTAAAAAAAATCTTATATTAATTTGCATATGTAATTCCTCAAGTTTTCATGGCCCATGATGCAATTGCATGCACAGTTAGGCACTCAGGTATGCATGCAAATATTCCCTCTTTTCCAGTCATCCAGTCACTTTGGTACTCTTATGAGATTTTCTTATACTTTAGCTAGAAATCAGGGCACACTTGAATTAAAGAAATGGAAATTTGGCTTTTGATTTTGTTTTTTGTTGGGAAGGAATAATTATTTCTTGAGTCTAAAGCTATGTGATAGTCCTAAATTATTAATATAAAAGTTTTGTTTTCATTTTGGTTTTTTTAGGTGATTGATCTGGGTAAAATTACATTTCTCACTAATCAGTTGAACTGCATGAATATTTCACACAACTTTCCATAAGTATTCCTTCGGATTTTAAAATATATTAGACTCAGCCATACAAACAGTTGAGTGATAATTTTATTCACATGAATGAACAATGAAAGCAAATGCTAAGCTCATATGCTCAAGTATTTGCACTGGAACTGCTGTATTTTAAAGAAGTATTCTGACTATTAGCAAGGCATGAAGGGAAAATGGGAACTTGTGCCTCTGAAAAAATCTTCCCTGGTGTTCTCAAAACCTCTAGCTGTGTCTCTGACACAGAAGGAAGAAAGAAATTAAAAAAGGGCCATTCCAATGGTTCAGACACCAGCTTAATACTTGAAAGATACAAGTTCAATGTCCTGTCCTGTCACAGACTTCCTGTTCAAACTTTGACAAGTCTTCTAGTCTCTCTGGGCCAGATTGTTAAAGGTATTTAGGCACCTAACTCTCATTGCATTCAATGGGAATTATGCTCATAAATATCCTTAAAATCTTGGGCCTGGGCCTCAGTAGCCCATCTGTCAAATGTGGGTAATATTACTTTGCAATAGGACTGAAGAATAGTAAAAGTAATACCTATATTTAAGAAAGGGTAAAAATGTGACAGACCAGCCAATCACAGACCAGAGGTTAGTCTGACCTCAATAGTATGCAAGGAGTTTGAGGAAATTTTGAAGGAAAGAATAACTGAAGAAGGGAGGTAAATGGAAAATGAGATAAAATGCAAATGGTTTTATTAAAGGTAGATTGTGCCACACTAATCTGATATTTTTTGATAACTGAATTTTAGACACTGGAAATGCAGGCTATCTGGAGTTCAGTAAAGCTTTTGACATGGTACCACCTGGGAAATTATTAAACTGGAGAAGATTGGGATTAATAACAAGAATTCTAAGGACCTAGCTAAAGGGGAGACACCAATGAGTTGTGTAGAAAGGGGGACTATTGGGCAGGTGCCCGCTCACTAGCAGAGTTCATAAAGCATCAGTCTTGAGACTGATCTTATTTAATATTTTTGTTAATGATCTTCACACAAAAAAGTAGGAGTGCACAAATGAAATTTCCCAGTGACACAAAGTTGGGAGGCATTGTCAATACAGGGAAGAATTAGAATATTATACAGGAAGAATTGGATGACCAATGGACTGGAGAAATAGATATGGGATGAAATTTAATAGTACAACGTGCAAGGTCATTCATTTAGGGAGTAATAAGAAGAATGTCTGCAAGAAGCTAGGTGCTTCTATGAGCCATCAATGCAGTCTGGTTGTTTACAATTAAATAAATAATAATAAAAGGCAAATGTGATCCTAGGATGTATGTGGTGAAGTATTTCCAGTAGAGAAAGAGAAGCATTAATGTCATTCTACATGGCTCTAGGAAAACCTCATATGATGTGGAATTCTGGTCACTCATTCAAACTGGAAAAGGTGTGGAGAAGGGCTACTAAGATGTTCAGTGAAAAGGAGAGCCTATCTTATGAAATCACAGTAAAAGAGCTTGGGTTTGTTAGGCTGAGAGGGGATATGATTGCTCTCTAAGCACATTGGGGTTGAGGGGAACACCAGAGTGGGTGCAGAAGATACAGGACAATGTTAGCACAAGAACAAATAAATTTGAATACACTAGAAATTGGAAGAAGGTTTCTGACTATCAGAGTGAAATTCCACAATAGCCTTCCAATATGATTAGTAGAGTCAAATAGCCTAACTGGGTAAAATGATGTTTGATTAATTTATGAACAGCTTATATGATGTGATAATAAGGGATTGGAGTTGTTGTCCCAGTAGTTCCCTTCCAGTCCTACATCCTATGTATTGCCCTACTTCACAGGAGTGTTGTGAGGATAAATACATTAAAGATCAGGAGACACTTACATATGTATAAGGGGCCCCATGTGATTGGGTCTATATACATACTCTAGGTAGAAACAATTAAATAACCCAGAGTCTGACTGCATCCTTCAGCTAAATCCTTGCATGTACAAGAAGAGATTCAAAGCCCTAATGGCTTCTTTAAGCTCTAAGAGGACCTCACCATTAACCTTTTGCCATATAGAGTATTGAACTATGTATTCCTTTCTGTGAGCAAATTTCAATTCCATGACAGTACTTTCACTCCATGATATTGAGAGTGCAGTTGATCCTGCAGTTCACTGTATTTGGGCAAACCCCTGCTCCCATGCAGGCTTCCATTGACTTCAGAGAATGTTCTCTTCCAGCTCCGTTCAGACCCAGGACTTTGTCCTTGTAGAGGCAAGTGCAGGACTGGGACATACATTTTCATAATAGCTTCTTATGAGGAAGTTTGTCAAATGCTTTTTAAGGTTCAAATTAATTGTTACTGCTGCTTCTCTTTTTTCCTCACATATTCTTATATGATCAAAGAATTTTAACAGATTTAGCAACATTGTTTTACAGAACTGTGTTCATTTGTCCCTATCATATCATGGTCATTTTATAATTCTGATTGTAATTGTTTTAACCAGTTTTCCTGGTGCTGAAGTAAGGACCATTAGACTGTGTATTCTATAGTCATCCTTACTGAGTAACAATTGTTATTTATTTGTTGTCTGGTGTAGTAGCTGATTTTAGTGAATGATTTTATTTTTGTGTTAGCGCTCTTGTTTCATTCTTAAATTCCTTCAGAACTCGTGGCCATATACCATCCTAGTCACCTCTTGCTCTTCAGATTAACAATCTCTTCTAGCTCTTTAAATTTTCATGTCTCAGACACAGACAGCACCTCCTCTTAAAGGGTAGCTCCATGGAAGGCACCTCCCCAACATTCTCTTTGGTGAAGGCTCATACCAGAAAATCATCTAGTTTTGCTACAGTGTCCCTATCTTCCTTAACTGATGCCTTTACTCCCAGATAATACAGCAGCCCTACTTCTGTTGTAGGTTTTCATGTTCCTGATATGTTTAAAAAGTCTTATTTATTCTTATGACCTTGGCTATTTACTCTTCAAATTCCATCTGAGTGATCCTAATTTGCATTTAACTTTTTAGCATGTATAGCTTCTGCACCTTCCTATTGGATGTACTAATGTTGGATTTCCAGTTTTCAACAGAGATCTCTTTGGTTTGATAACTCTTTGAACTTTCCTGTTTAGACAGACGGAGCCAGATCCTCAGCCATAGTTAAGTTCCTTTTGTGCTATTCCCATGGGTGCCAGATTTGTATCATTTTTGGTGGTGCCCAGAATGGGTCCAAGCAGAGCCATCCTGTCTATAGGATGGTCCAGGGCAACCACCCTGGGCCCCACCTGGGAGGTTAGCGGGGGGGCTGGTGCTGGCAGCAGTGAGAGACCCGAAAGTGACCCCAAAGTGTGGTTCAGAGGGTGGTTGCCCTGGTCCGTCCTATGGACAGGATAGTTCTGAAAATATAAGCCCAAACGTTGGTGGAGTTGTGCTCTCGTTCCTGAATATTGGTGGAGCATGGGCACCATGGGCCCATATAACTCACCGCTATTCCTGCAGTATATAGGGGACTTTAAACCAGGGACTCCTAGCTAGAGAATCTGAAACAGGTTAAGTGGCTTTCCCAAGGTCCCACTATAAATCAATTATCAGAGCTGAGATTCAAACTCAAATTCCTGGCTCACAGATCCACTACCCTGACTTTCAGTCATCAGTGAAAACTCATTCTAGCAGGATGACCATATGCCATACCACCCTCAGACAAAATGTAAATTCACTTTCCAAGAGGAATAAATAAAATACCATAAAGAGAATAACGGTCTTTCCTTTTCACATAGAGAAGGGAAAGAATTAGTACAAAGGAAGTCACACCTGTACTATAAATTTTGTAAGACAGTCAAATACCAGAGTGATTTGTACTATGTAGATCAGTGGTCCCCAACCTTTTTGTGGCCAGTAGTACATTCATGTTTTCAGAAAAGTGTGGTGGGCGTCAACAATTTTTCAAGGCTTATTTTGTATTTGTACATTAAATAATATGAAAATCATATTTAATATTACATAATATATGAATCCATAAGATAAAAAGGGTAATTTTACATGTAAAAGGTATTAATTACATTATTCGGCAATTACTCTTTCACCTTATCATGTGAATTTGCTCTTTTTTATCTACCTGTAAGAAAAATTAAGGAGTTTTTACAAAATAAATATCATCAACAGTTTTCATCTTATTTATTTTAAAAAAGTAAAACATTGTTGAACTGCTGGTCCAAATATATTTATTATTCTTACTTCAACATAGAATGAAGCCTGCAGACCCGGAGTTCTCTGTCCCTGGCAGGGGCGGGGCTGCGGCTTCTCTCCGGCTTAAGCCGCGGCCCCGCACCTGATGGGGACCAAGAACACTGGTGCCCGCAGCCTGCAGCCCCAGAGTTCTCTGTCCCCAGCAGGGGCGGGGCCGCGGCTTCTCTCCGGCTTCAAAGCCGGAGAGAAGCCGCAGCCCCGCCCCTGCCGGAGACAGAGAACTGCGCCCGCAGCCTGCAGCCCTGGAGAAGCTGGAGAGAAGCCACAGCCCCGCACCTGCTGGGGACAGAGAACACCGGCGTCTGCAACCTGCGGGAACCTGCAAGTTCTCTATCCTCGGCAGGTGCAGGGATGCAGCTTCTCCCCCCTGCTGGGAACTAGGTGGGCGCATGTAAATGCCCCGGTGGGCGGCATGGTGCCCGGGGGCACTGCGTTGGGGACCACTGATGTAGATAGATAAAAAGGTGCCGCCCCCTGGTTCACACCTCTGCCAAAAATTTTAATCATGACCTGCACAAATAATGTGGTTCTAGTCCTTCTTTACTTTATTTTGGATAGCTACCTAGGCAAGTATATACTGTTATGTTCATTATTTCAGATCTCATTCTCCAAACCAATTATGCAGTGAGACACAGTGTGTTAATGATATGGACACATAGGGAATAGAACAAAATCAACAAATATACTTTCATTGGTGAGCTAATGAGGATTTGTACTTGGGTCTCCAGAGATGCACAAAAGGCAAAAGCACCTGCACCCTGTAATAATTAATATGTTGCATAAAGGTATCGCCATAGCACAAAACAAAAGGATATATAATTAGGTGGTACACGTTTTGTCTATCCCTGTAATAGTTGTGGTGCACTATATCTTTTTTTCAAAATTGCAAGGAACAGAATATATCCTTCCACAGTTTATATACACTTGCCAACTGGATTTGATCATGATAAAAATCTGACACTACAGATCAGAGAGACATTTTGAGGCTAGGTGATCACTAACTTCACCACCACCAGCACACCTAATGATCAATTCATTCAGTACTGATTCTTTCATGAACCCTCTTGACCGGACAGCATAACATGTAGTTCACATATATGAATGATTTGATACTGTAGGAAACAATATTGCTAAAATAGAAGCAAACACCATTGCATTGTGTTGTTGAATGACACAATCTGACAAGTCTCCTCCTATAGCTTTTTTCTTTACTCAAAAAATAAGTTGAAATGGCCTCCTTCCATTTTCTGATCTAGGAAGCATGAGGTTTTATGCAGAACAAAATCATAGTATAGTATATCATCAGATACTTTTCATATGTGGATGTCCCCATTTGTCTCACACCTGCCTTAAAATCTCAGTAAAGCAGCATCAGGAGAAACAGAAGTGGGAGTTGTGTGTCATAAGAAGCAACAGGCACTGAATTATATAGCTATCCCCTAATCATAGGTGTAGGGTGTTTTTGCCTTCTATAATACAATACCATTTATTCTTACTTTATTGTCTATTGACAATACATACACACAGGTGTCATAGGAAGACTTTGAAATCTTTTTAGTGGATTGATTTTAACTCAGTAGACCATTCTGATGATATAAAATGACTCAACATCAGGAGATGTGTTCCTTATTTAAAATTGACATTTTCTGACACACTAACAGTTTCAAACAGATTCAGTATTCTTCATTTCTTGTCCTTGGCTGTTGTAGAATCATAGAATCATAGAACTGGAAGGGACCTTGAGAGGTCATCTAGTCCAGTCCCCTGCACTCAAGGCAGGACTAAGTATTATCTAGACAATCCCTGACAGGTGTTTGTCCAGTCTACTCTTAAAAATCCCCAATGATGGAGATTCCACAACCTCCCTAGGCAAATTATTCCAGTGCTTAACCACTCTGATAGGTAGGAAGTTTTCCTAAAGTCCTACCTAAACCGCCGTTGCTGCCCATTGCTTCTTGTCCTATCCTCAGAGGTTAAAGAACATTTTTTTCTCCCTCCTCCTTGTAATAAACTTTTATGTACTTGAAAACTGTTATCATGTCCCCTCTAAGTCTTCTCATCTCCAGACTAAACAAACCCATTTTTTTCAATGTTCCCTCATGTTTTCTATACCTTTACTCATGTTTGTTGCTGTTCTCTGGACTTTCTCCGGTTTGTCCACATCTTTCCTGAAACGTGGCACCCGGAACTGAACACAATACTCCAGTTCGGTACTAATCAGCACAGAGTAGAGTGGAAGAATTACTTCTCATGTCTTGCTTACAATATTCCTGCTAATACATCTCAGAATTATGTTTGCTAATTTTGAAACAGCATTACAATGTTGACTCATATTTAGCTTGTGATCCACCCTGACCCCCAGATTCCTTTCTGCAATACTCCTTCCTAGGCAGTCATTTCCCATTGTGTATGTGTGAAACTGATTGTTCCTTCCTAAGTGGAGTACTTTGCATTTGTTCTTACTGAATTTCATCCTATTTACTTCAGACCATTTCTCCAGTTTATCCAGATCATTTTGATTTTTAATCCTATCCTTCAAAGCACTTGCAACCCCTCCCAGCTTGGTATCATCCACAAACTTTATAAGTGTACTCTCTATGCCCTTATCTAAATCATTGATGAAGATATTGAAC